>NC_133618.1:421890965-422232215 GCF_048593235.1 Sminthopsis crassicaudata | reverse complement strand
ATGGTTCCAATCTTTGTCATAATATTCATCATCTACCAGTATTAAATAATAATGTTTCATGAAATACTAGCCACTATAATGTGTCCCATTAGACTTAAAATTAAAATATGCTCTAGATCTCCAAAAAGATGATATAGTATTTTCTAACAAGATTAATAAAAGTAAGATCAATAGCCATTTCATCTTGAAAGCTAGTTCATTTACTTTAAGAGACAGAAAAGAGCTATCATACTATAAAAGATAACTCAAACAAAGAATTAGGAAATGTGTAAACTATAAATTCATACCTTCACACTTTCCAACTCAGTTATCTCAATTTGAAGACTCAGCATTTCGGAAGACATGGTTTCATGTACACGCTCAGACATTATCCGCAATTCCTCTGATTTAGCAGACAAGATTTCTTTCTGATGTTCTACTTTGTGTTTCAATTGTTTTTCACTTAGTCGAGCTTCATCTAATTCAGCTTTCAACTTTTCCAGCTTAAAAAAAATATGTTCAATTGATATAAAAAAATAACCAAGTCATTATAGTTAATTGTGGAAATTTATAGTTGGGAAAAGTATGTTTAGATAACAAAGTTAATGTAATAATTTTGGAATGAAATCCTAAAATATATCACATAATTTCAAGATTTAATAAACAGAATGTACTGGACTTTTTAACTTAACATTTAAAAATTTTCTTTTCATCTCTTTTCTCTCTCTCTTAACTTTCTCCCTATTTGGGGGTGGGGAACTTTTTGATTCAAATATGCAAAGTCAAACTAAACAAATTCCTATACTTACATTGCCCCCCCCCCTCCCCCCCGCCCAAACTTGTCTTTTTCTATACCCTGAGTCCACCATTTCTGTCAGGAGGGAGGTAGCATGCTCCATTATGAGTCCTCTGGAATCATGTTTGGTCAATGAGTTAATAAGAATTCAAAAGTCTTTCTAAGTAGTTTGTCTTTATAATGTTATCATATAAATTGTTCTCCTGGTTCTGCTCCTTTCATTCTATACCAGTTCATACTAGTTTTTCCCAGGATTTTCTGAAACTGTCCCCATCATTCCATCACATTTATATGCCATAATTTATTCACCCACTCCCCAACTGAGAGGTATTCCTTTTGTATACAGTTCTTTAACTCTACAAAAAGCCTTTCTATAAATATTTTACACATAGGTCCTTATTCTATTAATTTGATGTCTTTGCGGTACAGCCTAGTAGAGGAATTCCCTGGATATGCACAGTTTAATGACAATTTGGGTAAACTCCTTCCCAGAATAACTAGATATTTTTTCTTCAAAGCAGGGCAGAAGGATAGCCTGGCCAATGGCTTAGTCAATCAAACATTCTCGTTTGATGATTTTTCTCCCAAGAGAAAAAGTGTTTGTTATATTAATATTATGTTAAAAGACATATGCTCCTTTATAGCTTTATTATTACTTGCTTCAAACAATACATAAACAAAGCTTGTTGTTTGTTTTAAAAAATCAGATCTCCAGATAAAGGTCTGGTATACAAGATACACAGTGAACATTCCCCAATCAAAGGAAACCTAGAGTTCTCAAAAGAAAAATGTCAAAAACTAAAAATCATGTGAAAGTGTCCCAAATGATTCCTAAGGCTTCATCTCACACCTAGCAAATTTGAAATAAAAAATGGAAAGAAGTCAATGTTAAATGAGGGATGGAAAGACAGATAACACTAGCATAGTGATAGAAGAATTATAAATTAGTCCAACTATTCTGGAAAGTATTTTGAAATTATGTTAAAAAGGGTAACAAAAATATCCATAAAGGTCCACACTAAAACGACGCATGCGCACCATGCACAAACAGCACTTTTTATGGTAACAAAAAAACTGTAAGCTAAGTAGATGTCCTTCAATTAGAGAATGGCAAAACAAATTATGGCACATGAATAATGGGATATTATTGCACCATAAAAAACAATGAATATGATAAGTTCAGGGAAGTCTTAAAACATATGACCTGATGCAGAGTGAAGTCAGAAACAGGTAAATAACATACACAGGAGCTTCAACAAAAATGGAAAAAAAAATCAAAATGAAATTGAACACTATTTAAATATAATGACTAAAGGTGGCCTCCAGACAAGGATGACAGAATGTACCTCTTGTACCTCCCTTCCTTCTTTGCACAGAGGTATAGGACAATAGGTGTGGAGCATTGCATAAACTGTCAGTCAGCTGGTGTGTTGATTAGTTTTGCTGAGGAGCTTTTTTTTTTTCCTTTCTCTATTCTTGTTATAAGGAACGCATGGCTGGATGCAAATTGGAAAAGAGAGGGATAAACTTGGAAATGAATTTTATATAACAAGATAAAAATAAAAGTTTGGAAAAAAAAAAAAAAAAGACACCCGAAACCTTGTTTTTAAGTTCATTCACTTCCTGTCCATGGCTTCTTGATAGCTGTTCTTCTAATTTTTCCAACTGCAATTTTTGCTGTTGTCTAATGGCATCACATTCAGAATTCAAACTTTCCAACATTCGATTTTTAAGTTCAACTTCTCTCTGAAGAGTAAATTTTTCTTGTTCATAATTCTATGAAAAGAATCAATTACAATACAAACATAGTAAAAGTTATCACATATATATTTCTCACCTGTTCTGCAATTTGCAATTTGTTCTGCAAATGCAAAACCATTTAGAATGCAGTTTTGTGCAGTAGAAATAGAACCCAGGTTCAAATTATGGTTTGGCTATAAATTATTTTATTTTGTTATGCCTCAATTTCCTCATCTGTGGACTAAAAATGATATTCACACTATCTCTGAAAATTGTTTTTAAAATTCAATGTAGCATTTGCTAACTGTTTTATAAGTTGTAAAACTGTATAGAAGATGTCAGTTTTCATAAAAGGTAATGAATGAAGTCTTTCTTTGAGAACCTAGATAAGATTAATGATAATAAAAATAGAAAACAGGGCAACAAAAATGTTTTAGAAAACAAAATCAAGAAAAAAATAAAGTCAGTGACTAAAAGACAGTTGTATCACAAACTCAAGTAGGAAATACAAGAAAAAAAATCAATTTAGACCTGAAAATGCAAATAAATTTCATTTTGAATCTAAGTGAGGAATTAAGAGTTGAGTTTTAAAGGCTCTCAGCAGTTAGTGAGTGTACTGTCCTACTTTCTTAATGTCTTAATTTACTAAGGCATTCAAAGTGTGACAAGGTAAAAGGATTGGGCTAGAGACTGAGAGAAACATTATGACTTCACTTGTATACTGTTTCTCCTGTATGCTTAGATTATTTTCTCAAATGACAGGGATAAAGATAGTTTCTTGCCTTTTAAAAAAATATAGAGATAGATAGATAGATAGATAGATAGATAGATAGATAGATAGATAGATAGATAGATAGATAGATAGGTGGATAGATGGGTGGATGGATGGATGGATGGAGGGATAGATAAGATAGAAAGACAGACATATAGAGATAAAGATAGATCAATAAAATGCTATTTGGAGTTATTTAAACAGCATTGTCTGAAAATAATTTAATCAAATTGAATTTTGTAATGTAAGAAACCAAACTACACACGTAAAAACCTCTAAATCTGATTCCTCTCTCCTATCTAAGTGTAGGTACTTTTCTTTTCTTTTCTTTTCTTTTTTTTTTTTTTTTTATTTTTCCTGAGGCTGGGGTTATATGACTTGCCCAGGGTCACACAGCTAGCAAGTGTTAAGTGTCAGAGAGCAGATTTGAACCCTGGTCCTCCTGAATTCAAGGCTGGTGCTCTATCCACTGCAGCACTTAGCTGCCCCCAGTGTAGGTACTTTTCAAAGCTCATTTTTAAGTTTGTGCCTTTCTGTCTCTGAGTTTTCTTAGTGGAATGATCTTATCATAAAGATTCAGATCTCCTTTCTATGATGAAATCAATCTTAAAAGGAAAAAGCCAACAACCAATCGCACTAGTAGGAAATAAAACATTTTCCTTGTAAATCACAGAATTTCAGTTGGAAGAGACCTCAATGGCAATCTAGTCCAAATAAAGAATCCTACCTCTGTTGTGCTCATTATTTCACTTCTCATTTTATCCAATTGATTCTGCAGCTCATTTTGGCTCTCCAAGAGTAGTAAACCATACTGTGCTGCTTTCATTCGCTCTTCTTCAGCCTCTTTGAGCTGACGACGAAGATTCAAAACCAACTCAGATTCCATTTTATTTCTCTGCTTTCAGTCTATTAGAAAAACATAAACCCAAAAAGTTAGAGCTCATACAAAATTTAATGAAAAATTAAAATAATGGTAATGTGAAATTTTGGTTTCCATGTGAAAACTGAATAAATTATTTCCTGAATCCTTAGGAATCAAATTCATTTCCTCTATCAAAAAATTAATTTTTATTGCTTGTAATTTGATTCAAAATACAAGCATAAAATTAACTGAATGAACTTAGTAGTAGTATAAAATTTAATAAGAAAAGACTAGAAATTATAAACTAGGGGGCAGCTAGGTGGCACAGTGGATAGAGCACCAGCCCTGAAGTCAGGAGGACCCGAGTTCAAATCTAATCTCAGACACATAACCCTAGCTGTGTGACCCTGGGCAAGTCACTTAACCCTAGCCTGGGGGGGGGGGGGGTGGGGGGGGAAGAGGGGGGGCTGGAAGACAGTCAAAAAGGCTAAATGATTTGTGTTCAGTTACTAAGTGCAGATGCAGGCTTGAATCTGCTTTCAGTATCATCTACTAGGCATATTCCCTTCTCATGCTAAGCATTCTAAATCTACATTTCACATAAGAGAACCCAGGAGGCATGAGGTGGGTGACCCATAAGATACCTCAGTTTTTAGCATTCTGGAGAATGCTTCAAGATTTAGTTTAACTCAACTTAAAACTTTCCGGAAAGAAGTCCCCTCTTTCCATATAAAATAGTGGCTCCCAATTTTTTATTGTTTGCTAGTGGGTAAGAGTATTAAAATTCAGGGAGGGAAGTAACTGGACTAGGGGCAGAGGACAAGAACTAATATTTTAACATATTCCCAAACAGGAGAGATCTGACTTGTTCTGCTTGGTCTCCAAGGGGCAAAACAGGAGAGAAGGAAGCTGAATGATCAGTAAAGAGGGAGGGTAAACTTGTGACTGGACTTGCAGCTGAACCGCACATTTTGTGCGACCTTCCGCAGTGGGATGGGAGCTCCTCCAGAGCAGGGTCTGCCTCCCGTATATCAGGGATTCTCAAACTCCGGTCTGCGGGCCAGGCGGTCCACTGGGGATGCTTACTCTAGTCCGGCCCTCCCACAGTCTGAGGGACAGTGAACTGGCCCCTATTTAAAAAGTGTGAGGACGCTGATAGGTGATCCCTATCACCTAGGAATAGTTGGGGTGTTGATGTTGGTTTGTGCCCCATCTTTCCTGAGAAAGTTACAGATGGGGAAACTGAGGCAAACAGGGTTAAGTGATTTGCCCAGGGCCACACAACTAGTGGGTATTGAAGGCAGGGTTATTTAACTTAGGTTTTCAGACTTTCTATGCGTTGCACCACTAGCTGCAATTCCTACCGACCCTAATAGGGGTCAGCCATTCTTTAGACAAAAAATGCTTCCCACACATAATCCTCCAGCACCACCTCCCACCCCCACCGGTGAATCAGGAAAGTTCGGGTTTAAGTATGACTTGTGACATCGCGGTTGCATTAGCCCGAGCAGTTATTCTTTTTTGAGCCTCAGTTTCCTTCTCTGTAAAAGGAAGGTGTGGAACTGTAGGGCCAAGGAGCTTTACGTCGGTTTAAAGTCCCGCCCCCTCCTCACCCTCGCTGCTTCTTCATTAGAATCCCCTTCATCCCGAGCCCTCCCTCCATGCCCTTTTCGCGCCCTCTTCCCTCAACTCCTCACCTTTAACCCTCGCATCACTGCGTCACCCCCCACTCTCGATTAGGGTGGGAGGTGTCCACTCCCTCCCCCGCACCGAACTCCGGACTCACTAACCTACTCCGCAGAGCCACCGTTGGGACAGCGCCAAGTCTATTTGAATTCAGCTCCCGGATGATTCGTCTTTCTCGCGAGAGTCTCGGCTGCCGGAAGAGGACGCGGAGACTGCGCAAGCGCAATGGGGCTCGGACGCCGTGGACCTTCTGCGCATGTGCTAGTGTCCCAATGCTTCACTGAAGACCGGGCTGTAATTACCTTCGCCATATTTTTTTAATCTAACTTTGTGGGTAGTGGTTTTACACAGGAGGAATCGGTTTCCAGTCGTCGCTGAGAACTCACTGAAGCATCAGTCTAAACCGAGCTGGAGCAGACTCAAGAGACTCCATTACCCTTCTTTCACGGAGACGGGAACTCCAGCCCTGAGAGGTCCGGCTTCTTGCCTGGAGTCACAGCGGAAGTCGGAAGTTAGATGCGAATCCAAGTCTTCCGTTACCAGATTACCGCTCCGCTTCTCCCAGAGGGCTAACCCGGCGCACACAGACCTGTTAAATAAAGAAATCACTTTTACATACACTAACTACATACTGGGCACTGCACCGAGTGCTTTATGGTAATTTCATTTCATCCTCTCAGATCCCTGGAAGTTAGGCGACATTGCGCCCATTTTACATTGGCGGAAACAGGCAAACAGGTCAAGCGACTTGCCTAGGGTCACAGCTAGAATGTACTTGAAGCTGAATTTGAACTCGGGTCTGCCTGGCTCCAGGCCGCACGAATCATTCAGCGAGACGTAAGCCGTTCCACTTCCCCCTGTCTGGCAGAGTTAGAATCCATGTCAGTACGTGGAATAAGCCTTTCCTAATCGTAAGCAGCCTCTGGTCCAGTACAATCATTGGGGGTCGGAGGAGGGCCACGTTTTGTTAATTCAGTTCAGCAGCCGCGAGGGTAGTCAGGAAGGAGCCCGGCGTTTCAGCGCTGACTCCCATGAGCCTTCATCCTCTGTTGTACAGAGATGTACGGATCAGAACCCGGTTTAGAGTAGCCGGGGCTATTTCTGGACTTTTATTTTCTCATCTTCATTAATAACATGTATGTAGCACTTTTTCCAAGTGTAAGTAATGTGTCCCCATAATACAGATTGTAAAACAAGAGCCTGGAGGGGTTAAGCGATTTGTCGGGTGCCTGGAAAGTAGTAGGTACTTTGCTAATATCACTGAATCACTGGCCCATTCGTTACTAATAAGTATCCAAGGTGGTGTTTGTACCCAGGTCTTCTGATTCTAAGCCCAGCGCTGAATACACCATTACCTCTACAAAAGGAGAGCGTCCTTTAAAATGAGCTCAGATTAATCCAGTTCCCATGGATCAGTGATGGACACAATCAGCCACACCCAGAAAAGGAACACTGGGAAATGAATGTAAACTGTTTGCACTTTTGTTTTTCTTCCCAGGTTATTTTTACCTTCTGAATCCAATTCTTCCTGTGCAACAAGAGAACTGTTAGGTCCTGCACACATATATTGTGTCTAGGATATACTATGAGATATTATATATGTATGGGAATGCCTGCCATCTAGGGGAAAGGGTGGAGGGAAGGAGGGGAAAAATTCAGAACAGAAGTGAGTACAAGGGAGAATGTTGTAAAAAATTACCCTTGCATATGTAGTCAAAAATGTTATAATTATAAAATAAAATTAAAAAAATAAAATAAGCTTAGATTAAGTGAACTCTTAAATAGACATCCATTTCTAAATCCTTTTCTACCTCTGTAAGTGACTTTCTCACTTTGCACTCTTGTTTTCTGTTGTTCTATAAAATTAAGATACTGAATTAGGTGATCCTAAACCTTTTCCCAGCTCTGACATCTTATGACAAAGTTTTTTTTTTAGTTAATTAATCACCCTTATTTAGGATGTTTCTGGCCAATATTTGGGGATATCCAAGATTATCTGCCTCCTGGTTGCTCTGGCTTCCTTTAAGCTCGAGTTAAAATTCTGCTTTCTACGTGGGAAACTTTTCCTAATCCCTCTGAGTTCTAGCACTTTCCCTTTGCTAATTATTTCCAATTTACCCTCTACATGGTTATTTATATATAGTTCTTTGCATGTTTTCACTCCTTTCTGGACAGTTAAATTCCTTAAGGACAGAAACTATCTTTTATATTTCTTTGTTCCCCAACTTGTTACCACAGTGTCTACAACGTAGTAGGTGTTCAACAAATGTTTATTAATGGATGGATGGAAAGAATACATAAAGGGGAGCTGGAATGAGGAGCGGATAAAGAGATGTTAGGCCCATTCCTGCGTGTTTTGGAGTTGTTGGCATAGAACTGATCCTGGCAAGATATAGAAAGCTCACCTATCCGACCCAAAAGTGGAATCTGAACTTCTGGTGAGGGTGAAACAGAAATGAAAGCCAGAGTAGAAGCCTTGAAATATAAATGTCAGTTTTATGATCATCTAATTCTCTATTTTTTCAATAGTGTTTGGATTAAAATAGTTCTGGGGATATATTCTAATATTGTTCTTCTATGTTTAATATTCTATAGATTGTTACCTATGGATAAAATAACTTATTTGTGTTAATTGAATACAAGATTTGAATTGTTAGCTTATCTTCCATAGGTTATCTGTTTTTATTGCTTGTGGCACACCCATAATTGTAAATGTTCATATAAGGAATTCAGTGACCACTCGGGCTGTGTCTTTTGCTGTTGGCACTGCAAAAGTGAATCCTGAAAAGGTATCGACCACAACGTGGATAAAAGACAGACGACCAAAAGGTTTATAATGGGTCACATCCATTTGCCAAATTTCATTAGGTCTCACCACGAGGGTTCTTCCATAGAGGGAACGTAGGAGTGTGGAAAGGAAGGCAAGCTGTACAGGCTTTTACTATGCTCCTATCTTCCTCTCTTGTTATTCCAAATTGTAAATGTAAAGCTCAAGCAGCCTGATGATATTTAGAATGAGATTCTTGGGCTGCCTGAAGTAAATGAGTATTGGCCAACATAGTTAGAAGGCTATCTGACTTTGGTTTTCCATAAAAAATAGGACCTGGAAGTCTACTTTGAGAGTGGAGAAGCAAGATATAAATCTTACCTGGATGCTTTCTCACTTGCTCTTGAAGTTCCTTAAAGAGCTGATATATATATTAGAGGCTACAAATTTTATTTGGGCTGTGGCAATTCTTTGTACCACACCTACTGAATAGGCTGAATCAGATATTATATCTCCTGGATAATAAGTAAGAGATAGCATGATCGCATACAATCCATTCTGCTGAATGGAATGAAACAGAGTTCTGACTCCTCTCTTTATAGTTGTCACAACAGTATACAGCACAAATATTATGTTTGGATGCATCTGTAAAGATAGTTGGTCATTTAAGAGGAACTTTAGAAACCTTTTCTTTAAGAATCCATTGCCAATTATGTAATAGTCTGGTTATCTTTAATGGAGACCTGTAGGTAAAATTTGGAGCCATGGCCAATAAAATTTGCCACTCTGGGATGGTTTCACAGCACACATTAATTGGTGCATTAGTACAAAAGGTGTATATCTTGTCAGGTCTTATCCCAGATAATTGTACTGCTCACTTAATGGCCTTTAGTAAAATTCTAGCCACAAGCACTGGGTAAGAAGTAAAACTTTATTCTGGTTGTGCTGGGAGGTTCACCCACTCTATCACACTGTCTCCTTGATGAAGGACTGCTGTAGGTGCTTCTTTTGTAACAAAAACTGATATTTCCAAGGGTTTTTGAGTGACTCAACCACATTGTACAAAGCCAGTTCAACTTGTCTCAAGCCTCTTGAGCTTCTTTTGTAAGCAGTATGTCCCTTTAAAATGTCATAAATAGGTTATAATTGATAGATAGTTAAACCTAACACTGGACGCATCCATTGGATATCTCCTATCAATTTCTGAAAGTCATTTAAGGTTCAACTTCTCTGTCCTTAAAGAAAGCTTTTTATACTATAAGTACTTTAGGACATACTTCCTATCCCAAATATTGAAAAGGAGCATGCCTTTGAATTTTTCTGGAGCTATATGCAATTTGTAGTTCCTTAGTGTTTCTATGGTCTTTTGTAGACATGTTTCTAACATTTGCTCCTCAGGTGCATATCTCAATATATCATCCATGTAATATAATAATATAACTTTTGGAAATGCTCTTCTTATTGGAGTAAGAGCAGCAGCAACATACATTTGACACATAGTAGGGCTGTTTTTCATTCCCTGTGGTAAAATTGTCCATTCATATCTTTTATAAGGCTCAGCTAAATTCATGCTGGGTACTGAAAAAGCAAATCTTTTCACATCCTCCTTATCTAGAGGGATAGAATAGAAACGATGCTTAATGTCTATAACCCAAAGAGGCCATTCTCTAGGCAACTGAGTAGAAGATGGAAGTCCAGGCTGAAGAGTTCCCATAGTTTCCATCTGTTCATTTACTTTCCTCAAATCAGTCGATATCCTCCATTTTCCAGATTTCTTTTCTTTTCTTTTTTTTTTCTTTTTTTTTTTTAAACAACAAATACAGGGAATTTCAAGGACTTAGAGAAGTTTGCAAGTGTCCTTAGTCAAGTTGCTCCTGTGCTGTATCTAATAAGGCCTGAATTTTTTCACTCACTAAGAGCCACTGTTCTTCCCACACTGGTGTATCAGTTTTCCATTGAATGGGAACAGGTGAGAGTGTAGGCAGGCCTTCAACAGCAGCCCTGCCTAAAAAGCCAAAGTACTCAGTTATAATCCTGTTATAAATGTCTCTTCTCCATAAATTGATAGGGATTTTATTTATTATAAAAGGAGGAAAAACTCCTGTTTCACTTTCAAATAGCCATCTCAAAGGGGTAACACTAACTTCAGCTGCTATATTCAGTCTGCTACTCCAGACATATAGATGTCTGCCTTAATCTCTGGCCAATGACTGGACCAATTGGCACTTCTAATGACTGTATGATCTGCTCCCCCCCACCTCTGTCTACCAACCCTTTTAATGGTATGCCATTTAGGGGCAGCTAGGTGGTGAAGTAGATAGAGTACCAGCCTTGAATTCAGGAGGACCCAAGTTCAAATCTGGTCTCAGACACTTAATACTTCCTAGCTGTGTGACCCCTGGGCAAGTCACTTAACCCCAGGCTCAGAAAAAAAAAAATAAAATGGTATGCCATTTACATAGATAGTAAGCATTAGACAGTCAGCTATAACAGTTGCAGTCCAGAATATTCTTAGATTCTGTTGCTGGGAGTCAAAATCTGGATAAATATCACCAAATTGCCTATTAGGAGTATGTATCAGTAAACCTGATTCTACTACTTCTCCTGGATGATAAGTCACACATTGTCTACCTGTATTAGTGACTGGGATATTAGCTACACATTTCCCAGTTTCCCAAATCAGTGTATGGATGGATACTGTTTTGTAAGCACTTTTAGGAAGTGAAATGATCAAGTCTACTGTGCTTAGAGGTAAAAAACCTATTGGCCAGACAGGGACAGATTTCACCTCTCCAGGGGATATCTCGGCAGTCCCAGCTGCATACAATTCTATTCTCCCCAACTATAATCCCTTTCTTCCATCAGGTTGCTTCTCAACTGACTGATCATGTTGGAGTACTGAACTTCTAAAGATTCTCTGGGTGTAACATTGGCTGCCATCATGCCTCAAGTATTTTTTGCCTAGGGCCTTAGAGTTGAGCCCCACTTCCTGTTTCCCTGAATCAATCTACAGTCTGATGCCCCGTGGAAGCCTTTATTTCATTTTGGACATAGGGTTTTTGGGGTCTTGTTCTCCCACCCTGTTTTTTATGCCAACACTGAGCTTTCAAATGCCCTACTTTACCACATTGAAAGCATTGAGGAGTTTCTCTGGAAATCCCTTGCCAAAGGGACCCTGTCTTCCCATGTTCATCATAAACTGGATATAAAAGGTATTTGTGTACACTGTGGCAATTCTTCTACAAATCTCATTAGCATTTTCTCTAGCAAGTTGTCTTATAATTCCTGTAGCTCCATTTTCACCAATAGTTTGTATGACAGCTGTCTGTAGATGTCCCACGAAATCATCAAAGGGTTCATTTGGACCTTGCACTACTTTCGTGAAGGCTTCCCCTCTATCTTGTCTTCCTGTGAGGATGCCCCATGCTTTGATATCAGCAGAAGCAATTTCCTCATATGTTGCTATAAGTCTTCATAAGACCTAAACCTGCTAGTTGTTCAAAGTGTGTATTAACTCCAGGTTGTATTTCACTGGGCTTGTATTGTATAGAGCTCACTATACTCAAAAAGCCACAACAAGTTTTCTCCAGATTCTAAACATGTCCTTGCTATAGATTTCCAGTCACTAAGGGTTAAAATTTCATAAGCCAAATTCTCTAAAACCATCTTAACATAAGATGATGTAGACCCTAAAAAGTGCAAGCCTTTTTCAGATCTTTGATAATTTCCAGATAAAAAGGAATGTATCTTCTTCTTTCTTGACCTGAAGAGTCAAACTCTTCAATCACAGGGTATGCTTCTATTCTCAAATCAGATGTATCCTTTTTTTCCTCATTAGCTTTAACTAATGCCTTTTGTAATCATATCATAAGGGGTGGACAAAGCTGCTGCATGGGTGGTACTGATGGTGATACTGCCCTTCCCACTCTTCCTCTTCCCTCTACCCAGTTGAGGGGGGAGGGTCAGGAGATGGGAAATACCCCAAGAGCACCTGCTGAGAAGCACCATACTCTTTAAGTTTATCAGCACTGTACTTTACTCCTTTCTAGTCCAATTCTTCATGCTTTTCAGGTGCTTAAGTCAGTACCATACCCCTCCTGTTCTTTCTCCTCACACTTCCTTGTCTGGCTGTTCACATTAAAATTTTTCCTTATTTTAAAACATGTGGTACTCCTTAAAACTAATTTTATTATATTGTATATATAGAATGTTTCCTCAGGAATTGAATCAGGACCTTTAGTTTCATAATATCCAATTAGTTGCTCTCCCACTAGTTTCCACATATCTGGATCTAATTTGTCTTCCTTAGAGAGCCAAGGAGATGTGTACTCTAATATATTTAAAGTCCAATGATCTGCTTCCAAGTTGCCAACCATGCTTCTTTATTAGCCTAACTATGCATGCTGTACACTTCCCTTGGTGTAGCGAGCTGTCGTCTCTAGAAGCTGCTGGATCGCTCTCTGGGAAGAGATCTGCTGTGTCTTCTACTCAAATCTCTCCGACAGATTCTTCTTCCTGTAATGAACCGTTGTCTCCAGGCAGTTGCTGTTAACT
Source organism: Sminthopsis crassicaudata (assembly GCF_048593235.1). NCBI lineage: Eukaryota > Metazoa > Chordata > Mammalia > Dasyuromorphia > Dasyuridae > Sminthopsis > Sminthopsis crassicaudata. Next base: position 422,219,059 of record NC_133618.1, on the reverse strand, counting down.
CTTGTCCAAAGAAGTGACTTCCCTTCCTGCAGAGAGCCCCGTCAAGCCTGATGCAATTCAGAGTCTTTTCTTGAATCCTGTCTCTGAATCTCCTCCAGCTCTTGTCCTTCTCCAGGCCGATCTGCTCTCTGCGCCCAGTGCTGTCTCTTTTTATCCTCCCAGAGAATGGGCGTGGGATAATGCAAGGGCTTCTGGGAAGAACCACCCCAGCCAATGAGCTTGCCCCCTCTATCAAGTCAACCTGAGTTCTCACCTTGTAATTGTCCAGAAAACCTCAGTTCTCACTTAGTAATCCTAACATCTCCCCCTTTCTTTTGATTTAGAACATAGGACAGTCATGACCTTGAAACATAAATCCATCAATATGGGAAGTATTACAGATAATTACATAAATGACCTTGAAACATAAATCCATCAATATGGGAAGTATTACAGATAATTACATAAATTACATAAGCATATAGTAACATAGTAACATAACGCATGCTAGAAGTATATAACATAATCAAATAATCATAAATTGAAAATTTATAAATGTCCATAAGTCCATTGTCCATTATTCTCATCTTGTGTGAGGAAGTCCAATGATTCCTGCTGGTTTTTAAAGTTCTTTAACAGTCTTCTTATTATCCATGCTCTTTCAGTGTCAGATGTTTCTTAGATCTTCTCCTTTATTTTGAGGCCTTTCTCTTTTTCTGTCTCTCTCTGATGGACAAGGCGAATATGACTCGTTGGCACCCATCTGATTCCTTCTCCTGCTGAAGAAATACAAGCAAACCCTCTCTCCCAGGCAGTTAACCTATCTAATTACCTTCTATTTACCACTTTCTAAATCTCTTCTCATCATCTGGCAATTACATTGGAATTGTTTGCACTGGGCACAGCCCTGTTGGTTTAAAAGGCCTGTATTCTCCCCAGGTGTAATCCATTTTTGCAATCTGATTGCCTTTTGACTGACTTATCAGGTAATCCCTTTCTGCCATGTGATTGCTTCTCTGCTGATTGATTAAATCAGAGTCCTGGCCTTCTAAAGGCTCTTTAGGTGTAACACCTTGGGGTGGGGGAAGGCTCTTTTCTTAGTATTTGCCCCATTTCAGCTGAAAAAACAAAACAAAACAAAACAAAATGAAAGTGACTAGTTTAGCCCTTACCAAAGTTTCGATTGTCTATTTTTCTACTCACCCTGTTTCTGTGTCTTCTCTCACTGATTTATGATCACATCAGTCAAATTGCTGAGTGTAGGTGCCTATATCCAGAGCTTCAAAATGTAGTGTGCTTCTTTCAGTGTCCTATGTTTAGACACCAAATTGTAGAGTCCGGGCCAGCTTTCTTTTCTTTTCTTTTTTTATTGGTACTTTTAAAAAGTTGTTTTTTATTTATTTTTCTCCCCCCCCCCTTTTTTTTCTTTTTTTTTTTTTTTATTATTGATTTTTTTTTTTGACAGAACATATATATGGGTAATTTTTTTTTTACAATATTATCCCTTGCATTCACTTCTGCTCTGGCTTTTCCCTTCCCTCCCTCCACCCCCTCCCCTAGATGCCAGGCAGTCTTATACATGTTAAATATGTTATAGTATATCCTAGATACAATATATGTGTGCAGAACCATATAGTTCTCTCGTTGCACAAGAAGAATTGGATTCAGAAGGTAAAAATAATCTGGGAAGAAAAACAAAAATGCAAACAGTTCACACTCATTTCCCAGTTTTCCTTTTCTGGGTGTAGCTGATTCAGTCCATCATTAATCAATTGGAACTGAATTAGATCTTCTCTTTGTCGAAGATATCCACTTCCATCAGAATACATCCAACAGTATTGTTGTTGAAGTATATAATCTCCTGGTTATACTCATTTCACTCGGCATCAATTCATGTAAGTCTTTCCAAGCCTCTCTGTATTCATCTTGCTGGTCATTTCTTACAGAACAATAATATTCCATAACATTCATATACCAGGCTAGCTTTCTTGAGGACCTCTCTGGAGTCTGGAGTCTGAGATAGAGCTCAAGTACACTGTTACTTGAGTCTCTTTTGAATCTGCTTGTTTCAAGTCCTCTTGGTCCTTATATACCTTAGTACAATTACATTACTACAGCACACTGAGCATGTGCCTAACTGTAGAACCATTATATTACCATACTAAGAATATGTGAACTAGAGAACCATGATTTTATAAATCACACTGAGGAAACACCCTGTTGTAAGTATCTTTACTTCAAGTATACTTTTCTCAGAGTTCTCCAATATCTGCAGTCCTCTACAAAATTTAATAATAAGAGAAAGGTTAGGTTAAGGAGGCAATAGTCCAAAGCAAAACACACCTTTGAAGAAGAGACCTGATTAAAAAAAAAAAAGGAGAAGTATTAATAGAAGAAAATAGAATGAAGGGAGATAAACAGCTAGTAATCATAACTGTGAATGTTAATGGAATGAATTAACACATAAAATGGAAGAAGATATCAGAATGGATTAGAAACCAGAATCTAACAACATGTTGTTTACAAACAACACACTTGAAGCAGAAAAACACGGAGATAATCAAAATAAGCTGAAGCATAATCTATTATGTTTTTGCTGAAGTAAAAAAGGAAAGGGTCGCCAGCCATGATCTCAAATAAAGCAAAAACAAAGATAGACTAAATTCAAAGAGAACATCAGAGAAATTACATTTTGCTAAAAGGTACCATAGGGAATGACTTAATTCCAAGATTAAATGTATATGCACCAGATAATATGACATCCACATTCTTGAAGGAAAAGTTAAAATGAGTTTCAAGATAAAATAGACAACAAAATTATATAATTGGAAACTCCTAGATAATTCTAACTATTTAAAAAATGTTAAAGAGATGAATAGAATTTTAGAAAAAGTTAAAAATGATAGACTTCTGGGGAAAATTGAATAGGAATAGAAAACAGTATATGTTTTCTTAGCTTTCTTAAAACACAAAATTGCTTTCCTATATTGCAGAGTCTAGCCTGCTGCTTCTATTCCCTAGATTTCCAAGTAGGAGAAATTACGTAATGGAAGATTTAATCTGAAAGGAATTGTCTGATGATTTGGGATAGCTAGATTTTCCTTTCAAGTAGAGATTCAGATTACCCATAACATATGATTGATCCAGAGGATTTTAGCAGTATTTTAACAGATACTTTTAATACCTAAGAAGTGGTTCATCTCTACATTCTGCTAAACAGATTATGGCATATGAATATAATGAAATATCACTGATGTAAACTGAATCCCTTTGATCTTTGGGGGAAGAGTGATCTGGGTCTCAAGCCCTTCTGGCCTTGGTCTACCCTTCTGTTCATAGGGAAAACTCCCTTAAAGATCTCTACCTATAATCCTACAATTCAATTGGAGATCTTGGTCTGGAGCATAATTACCACCCTTTATGGCCCTCAAATTCATCCCTAGCTTTGGGCCAAAAAATCCCAATATAATCAAAGGCTATGTGCCCAAACCTTTGCAAAAAATCCTAACAGGATTTTGCTTACTGGGAAGTTGTCTTCTTAGTGCAATAAATCCATTTTTGCCACAAACCTTGTCATTTGGGATTGCAAATTCTTTCACAAAGCTTGCAACTTCGGCCAGGGGACTCCATTGCTGACAAGGGATTTCTCAATCCTCATTTCTCACATTTCAACATTTGGTGGGCCCCTTAGGAGGCTCCCTGAAATTCTGGCCAAGGTAAGCTTTGTTTTGCTTCTATCTATTCTACAGAGGGGATGCCCAAACATCTGGGAAGGTTTGGTCTATTGGGAGCTTCTTAAGCTGTAGCAGAATTCTTTGGCTGGGGCCACCTAGACTGAAAATTCCTGCATTTTTGACAAGAGCCTCTTTGAGGGGAACTTCTGTCACCTTTTTCCCTCCCCAGAGATGCCTGGGAGGATAGGGTGCTACAGAATCCAAGAAATCTAAGACTTGTGGCAAAAAAAAAAAAAAGGACATTCTACCTCTGCCTTTATTCCTAAGGATTCTCCCTTAGGCTGTTTCTTAAACAGAGACAAATTCATCTTAAAAGATTTCAAAACTAAAAAGCTTAAATTAAAACAGCACTGCAGGACGCCGCTTAAATTTGCTGGAGGAAAATCAAAATTAGATACTAACCTTTTAAATAACTCCCTCTTTCCTGCTCCCCTAGGGACACAGGATCCCTCCTCTGCACCCCTATGCAGTCTTTATCAGGATCCCTCTGAATCCCTTCTAGAACCACCTCCTTACCAAAGACAGGACCTCATATCTGACAATATTTCTTTAACTCTATCTCCCTCGCCTCCTAAATCAGATCCTGAGACTACCTAGACCCCACTCCTCAATCCCTCTGAGACAAGGAGGGAGACCCCTTTTTCTACTCCTCAGGATCCCAATTCAGCCACATCTTCTAACCTCTGGCCCCTGAGAGAGCCAGCAGACTCTCAGGGAGAGACACTGAGAGCAGAGGTGCTTCTTTCAATGTCAAATCTCTCCCAATCTAAGGAAAAACCTGTCCATTACTTTGAGAACGCCACTCAGTTTAATTGAGGGATCTAATACCAATGTCCTCCAATTTGATGTCTCCTGGAGAGATGTTAATATTAAACAATTTGCCCCAGATATGCAGAGGAAGCTGCAGAAGCCAGCTTTGGGCCCTCAAACTTCTCCAACTCAGCTGTTAGAAACAGCTTTTGAGTTTTTAATAATAGAGAGCAAACTGTAGCAGAGGAAAAAGACCACAGTCAGAGCAAGAAACAAAGAACAGGCCCACATTTTGGCTGCTGAGATTTCCCAGGAAACATAGGGGTTTGTGCTTCAGGTGTCATGGATAGGGCCATTGGGCCTGAAACTCTCTGCCAAGGAAACTCCCTAGTCCTTGCCTGAGTGCAACCAGAAGGGGCACTGGAAGATAGACTTCTCACAGGGGACAAGCTGCTCCCCCTCCCACGCTCTGCCCTCCAGCAAGGGTTTGGGGTTTGGTCAAGCTCCCCCTCAATCCACCATGACAACCCAGTACCCAGATGTGGCCAGTAAGACCACTGAATTTCTTTTTTGTCTAAGGGGGACTTCTCCTTCCCTCTTGCTCTGGCACTCTGGTCTCACTTGTCCCTTCCCTTCAATGGGAATTGAAGGGAAACTTAAGAATTGTTTGGAGACTTTCCCTCTCCCTTTCTAGTTTGGTGACCTGTTATTTAAACACCCATTTATTATTCCCTTCTATCTTGCTTCCTTATAAGGACATGATTTAATGGTGAAAATGGGTACCCAATTTTCTTTTCTCAGACCTCCAAGTAGTCTTTTTGTGCTGCTTTCAAAGCTCTCCCATATTTCCTCTGAAATCTGGGAGAAAATAAATTCCTCTATCTGCCCAAGGAATCCCTGGGTGAGCCACTTTAGCCTTGTCAGGATTGAGCACAAACTTTTTAGCACTGACTAAAGATTTAAGAGATTTTGAGCTGCTTAACTGCAGTCTTATCTTGATCTGCAGTCCCACCAGAGAAGTTTTCCTAGATGCATCCATAAAATCCATTAATTTTACCCTAAAAGCCAAACTGACTTCACCCCCTGCCCTGGCTCTATCTAATTTAGAAAAGTCTTTCACTCTATATATAGATGAACAGGGGAGGGCCAGACCTTGGGCGTCTTAACTCTGGCACCCAATACTAGCCTGGTTGCCTATTTCTCATATAAACTGGACTTAGTTTCCCTAGAATGACTCTTGTGCCTTAGAGCAATGGCTGCTACGGCCTTTGAATTGAAGAAGCCTCAAAATTTACCCTAGGCACCAGAGTGCTTTAGAAGTCAAAGGGTATCAGTGGCTTACTAGTGGGAGGCTTACTCTCAAAAACACCCTGGAAGCTAAGCCATTGCCCCCTGGGATGTCTGCCCAGAAATATGAAATCATTGCCCTAACCAGAGCTTTGGAACTAGGGAAGGGAATGAGAGTGAACATCCAAAGGGGATGTTCACTCCAAATATGCTTTTCATATTTTGCATGCTCATGGGGCTTTATGGAAAGAAAGGGACTTTTGACAGCAAAGAATTCTCCTATTAAATATGTAGGAGAAATTCTACAGCTACTACAAGCTGTCCAAAACCTAGAGAGGTTTCACTCATATTTTGTAAAGGATACCAGAAGGGAGATTTATTTCAAGCCAAGGGGAATAGGGTTGCAGATTTAGCTGCTAAAACTGCTGCCCATTTACTCCTGACTATGGCACCTTTAATCCCCTAGCTCCCTGATTCTTTTTTTTTTTTTTTTTTTTTTTTTTTTTTTTAATTATTATATATATATATATATATATATTATAATATTATCCCTTGTATTCATTTTTCCAATTTACCCCCCCTCCCTCTATTCCCTCCCCCCGACGACAGGCAATACCATACATTTTACATGTGTTACAATATAGTCTAGGTACAATACATGTGTGCGAATATCATTTTCTTGTTGCACAATAAACATTAGAATCCGAAGGTACATGCAACCTGGGCAGACAGATATTAGTGCTAACAATTTTCATTCCCCTCCCATTGTTTCTTCTCTGGGTGCAGCTACCTCTGTCCATCATTGATCAACTGGAAGTGAGTTGGATCTTCTTTATGTTGAAGATTTCCACTTCCATCAGAATACATCCTCATACAGTATTGTTGTTGAAGTGTACAGTGATCTTCTGGTTCTGCTCATTTCACTCAGCATCAGTTGATTTAAGTCTCTCCAGGCCTCTCTATATTCCTCCTGCTGGTCATTTCTTACCGAGCAATAATATTCCATAACCTTCATATACCACAATTTACCCAACCATTCTCCAACTGATGGACATCCATTCATCCTCCAGTTTCTAGCTACAACAAAAAGAGCTGCCACAAACATTTTGGCACATATATGTCTCTTTCCACTCTTTAGTATTTCTTTGGGATATAATCCCAGTAGTAGCGCTGCTGGGTCAAAGGGTATGCACAGTTTGACAACTTTTTGGGCATAATTCCAGATTGCTCTCCAGAATGGCTGGATTCTTTCACAACTCCACCAGCAATGTATCAGTGTCTCAGTTTCCCCACATCCCCTCCAACATTTGTCATTATTTGTTCCTGTCATCTTAGCCAATCTGACAGGCGCGTAGTGGTATCTCAGAGTGGTCTTAATTTGCATTTCTCTGATCAGTAGTGATTTGGAACACTCTTTCATGTGAGTGGATATAGTTTCAATTTCTTCCTCTGAGAATTGTCTGTTCATATCCCTTGACCATTTATCAATTGGAGAATGGTTCGGTTTCTTATAAATTAGGGTCAGTTCTCTATATATTTTGGAAATGAGACCTTTGTCAGAACCTTTGTTTTTAAAAATATTTTCCCAATTTGTTACTTCCCTTCTAATCTTGTTTGCATTAGTATTATTTGTACAGAAACTTTTTAGTTTGATGTAATCAAAATCTTCTATTTTGTGATCAATAATGATCTCTAGTTCTCCTCTGGTCATAAATTCCTTCCTCCTCCACAAGTCTGAGAGGTAGATTATCCTCTGTTCCTCTAATCTATTTATTATCTCCCTCTTTATGCCTAAATCATGGACCCATTTTGATCTTATCTTGGTATATGGTGTTAAGTGTGGATCCATATCTAATTTCTGCCATACTAATTTCCAGTTTTCCCAACAGTTTTTTCCGAATAATGAATTTTTATCCCTAATGTTGGAATCTTTGGGTTTGTCAAAGATTAGATTGCTATAGATGTACCCTTTTTTGTCCTTTGTATCTAATCTGTTCCACTGATCTACCGGTCTATTTCTTAGCCAATACCAAATGGTTTTGGTGACTGCTGCTATATAATATAGCTTTAGATCAGGTACACTTAGACCACCTTCCTCTGAGTTTTTTTTCATTAGTTCCCTTGCAATTCTTGACCTTTTATTCTTCCATATGAATTTTGTTGTTATTTTTTCTAGGTCATTAAAATAGTTTCTTGGGAGTCTGATTGGTATAGCACTAAATAAATAGATTAGTTTGGGGAGTATTGTCATCTTTATTATATTCGCTCGGCCTATCCAAGAGCACTGAATGTCTTTCCAATTATTTAAATCTGATTTTATTTTTGTGGCAAGTGTTTTGTAATTTTTCTCATATAATTCCTGACTTTTCTTTGGTAGATGGATTCCCAAATATTTTATACTCTCAACATTTGTTTGGAATGGAATTTCTCTTTGTATCTCTTGCTGTTGCATTTTGTTAGTGATATATAAAAATGCCGAGGATTTATGTGGATTTATTTTGTATCCTGCCACTTTGCTGAAATTTTGAATTATTTCTAGTAGCTTTTTAGCAGAGTCTTTGGGGTTCTCTAAGTATACCATCATGTCATCTGCAAAAAGTGATAGTTTGATTTCCTCATTTCCTACTCTAATTCCTTGAATCTCTTTCTCGGCTCTTATTGCCGAGGCTAGCGTTTCTAGTACTATATTGAATAGTAATGGTGATAGTGGGCAACCTTGTTTCACTCCTGATCTTACTGGGAAAGGTTGCAGTTTATTTCTATTGCATATTATGCTTACTGACGGTCTTAAATATATACTCCTGATTATTCTAAGGAATAATCCATTTATTCCTATACTCTCAAGAGTTTTTAGTAGGAATGGATGTTGGATTTTGTCAAATGCTTTTTCTGCATCTATTGAGATGATCATATGGTTCTTATTAATTTGATTATTAATATGGTCAATTATATTAATAGTTTTCCTAATATTAAACCAGCCCTGCATTCCTGGAATAAATCCTACTTGATCATAGTGTATTATCTTGGAGATGATTTTCTGAAGTCTTTTTGCTAATATCTTATTTAAGATTTTAGCATCAATATTCATTAAGGAGATTGGTCTATAATTTTCTTTCTCAGTTTTCGATCTACCAGGTTTAGGTATCAGTACCATGTCTGTGTCATAAAAGGAGTTTGGTAGGACTCCTTCATCCCCTATTTTTTCAAATAATTTATATAACATTGGGGCTAATTGTTCTTTAAATGTTTGGTAGAATTCACATGTGAATCCATCTGGCCCTGGGGATTTTTTCCTGGGGAGTTGATTAATAGCTTGTTCTATTTCTTTTTCTGAAATGGGACTATTTAAGCAATTTATCTCCTCCTCTGTTAATCTAGGGAGCCTATATTTTTGGAGAAAGTCATCCATTTCATTTAAGTTATCAAATTTATTGGCATAAAGTTGGGCAAAGTAACTCCTTATTATTTCTCTAATTTCCTCTTCATTGGTGGAAAGATCCCCCTTTTCATTTGTAAGACTATCAATTTGATTTTCCTCTTTCTTTTTTTTGATCAAATTTACCAAAGCTTTATCTATTTTATTGGCTTTTTCATAAAACCAACTCTTGGTTTTATTTATTAATTCAATAGTTTTTTTACTTTCAATTTTATTGATTTCTCCTTTTAATTTTTGTATTTCGAGTTTAATTTTTGGTTGGGGGTTTATAATTTGGTCTTTTTCTAGCCTTTTAAGTTGTAAGCCCAATTCGTTAATCTTCTCTTTCTCAATTTTCTTCAAATAAGCCTCTAAAGATATAAAATTTCCCCTTATTACTGCTTTAGCTGCATCCCAAAGATTTTGATATGATGTCTCATCATTATCATTATCTTGGGTGAAATTGTTAATTGTTTCTATAATTTGCTCTTTCACCCAGTCATTCTTTAAGATGAGATTATTCAGTTTCCAATTACTTTTTGGTCTATTTACCCCTAACTTTTTACTGAATGTAGCTTTTATTGCATTGTGATCTGAGAAGAAGGCATTTATTATTTCTGCCTTCCTACATTTAATTTTGAGATCTTTATGTCCTAATATATGGTCAATTTTTGTATAGGATCCATGAACTGCTGAGAAGAAAGTATATTCCTTCCTATTGCCATTCAGTTTTCTCCAAAGGTCTATCATACCTAGTTTTTCTAATGTTCTATTTACTTTTTTAATTTCTTTCTTGTTTGTTTTGTGGTTTGATTTGTCTAAATCTGAGAGTGCAAGGTTGAGATCTCCCACTATTATAGTTTTACTGTCTATTTCTTCTTGCAGTTCTCTTAACTTTTCCTTTAGAAAGTTAGATGCTATACCACTTGGTGCATATATGTTTAGTATTGATATGGCTTCATTATTTATGCTACCTTTCAGCAGGATATAGTTTCCTTCCTTATCTTTTTTAACGAGATCTACTTCTGCTTTTGCTTGATCTGAGATAAGGATAGCTACCCCTGCTTTTTTGGCTTTACCTGAAGCATAATAAGCTCTGTTCCAACCTTTTACCTTTACTCTGTATGTATCTCCCTGCTTTAAGTGTGTTTCCTGTAGACAACATATTGTAGGGTTCTGCTTTTTGATCCAATCTGCTATCCGTCTCCGTTTGATGGGATCGTTCATCCCATTTACATTTACAGTTAAAATTACTAATTCTGTATTTCCTGCCATCGTATTATCCCCAGATTATACTTTTTTCCCTTGACCCCCCTGATCCCCCTCCCCAATATTTAATTTACAGACCCCCCTTGTGACGCGCAACCCTCCCTCTTTTTTTTTTTTTTTTTTTAGGATCCCTCCCCCCTCCCTCCAAGTCCCTTCACTTATTCTCCTTTTCCTTTCCCCTTTTCCTCTCCCCCCTTTTAATGAGGTGAGAGAAAATTCTCTGAAAAACAAATATGTTAATTATTTACTCTTTGAGCCTCTTCTGATGAGAGTAAGATTCACACAATGATTCTCCCCCTCACTAAGTTCCCTCAGATATGGTGTATTTTCTATGTCTCTTCCTGGGATGTAGTTTCCCTTTTTTTATCACTCCTTCCCCTTTTTCTGAACCGACCTCCTTCCCTTTACCACACCCCCCTTTTTTTCTTTTATATCAGTAAAATCAAATTATCCTTGAGTATTTTTTATATACCCACAACAAAGTTACAGTTCTCAAGGGTTCTGTGTACCTTTTTCTGTTTCTCTTCAGTCTTGTGGATGTAGATCAAATTTTTTGTTTAAGTCTGGTTTTTTTCTTAGAAACATATAGAATTCCTCTGTTTCATTGAATGACCATCTTCTTCCATGGAAAAAGATGCTAAACTTAGCTGGGTAGTTCATTCTTGGTTGCAGTCCTTGATCTTTTGCCTTTCGGAATATCAGGTTCCAGGCCCTTCGATCTTTTAATGTGGAGGCAGCCAGATCTTGGGTGACCCTTATTGTGGCACCTTGGTATTTAAATTGTTTTTTTCTAGCTGCTTGCAGGATTTTCTCCTTTGTGTGGTAATTCTGCAGCTTAGCCACAATATTCCGTGGTGTTCTTTTTTTAGGGTCTATTTCAGAAGGAGTTCGATGAATTCTTTCCACATCTACTTTCCCTTCTGTTTCTATTATCTCTGGACAGTTCTCTTTGATAATTTCCTGTAAAATAGAATCTAGGCTCTTTTTTTGGTCATAGTTTTCTGGAAGTCCAATAATCCGCAGATTATCTCTCCTAGATCTATTTTCCAGGTCTATAGATTTTCCCAGTAAGTATTTGACGTTGTTCTCCAGCTTCTCATTTTTTTTGTTTTGTTTGACTGATTCTTGGGTTCTCTGTGAATCATTCATTTCTATTTGTTCCATCCTGACTTTTAAGGAGTTATTTTCTTCTTTCACAGTTTTTAGTTCTTTTTGTAAATGCCCAATTTCGTTTTTAAATGAATTATTTTGCTCTATTGAGTTTTTTTCCATTTCCCTAATTTTTTTTTTTGAGAATTATTTTCTTTTTCCAATTCAGAAATTCTATTTTCTTGAGACTTTTTTATCTTTTCCAATTCAGAAATCCTACTTTCCTGTGTTTTTTTAACCTTTTCTAATTCACTAATTTTGTTTCCCTGCATCTCCTGTGAATTCTTTATTTTTTCCAACTCCAATTTCAGGACATTGTTATTCTCTATCATAACTTCCCTTTCTTTTCCCCATTTTTCTTCGATCTCCCTCAATTTCTTAAGAGCTTCTTCTAGGAGAGAGTTATGTGATGGGGGGCAGGAATCGTTCCCCTTTAGGTTGTTGTCTGTTGATTCTCTGCTGTCAACTTCCTCGGGGTTGGTTACCCGCTCTTTCTCTGTATAGAAGGAATCTATGGTTTTTCTAGCTTTTTTGCTCATACTTAAAAAAAATCTTTTGGGGTCTGTCTCTGGGGTAGGAAATTATTTACTTCTTTACCAGCTTCCTCCCAGACCGGATGGATGCAGCGGCTCCTGAGCCTGAGCTAAGAGAGAGCTCTGGGAGAGAGTTCCCCACCCCCTCCCTGGAAGTGCCTCAGAGGTGATTAGCACTACTGTGCTTCGAGGGCGTAGAATAGTGAAGACAGCAAGAAGCCCAGCCTGTGTGTCCGGGTGGGGAGTGGGTGTCTGCAGCAGGTGACATAAGAAGCCCCTGCGCTCAAACTGGAAGTGTCTGCCAGAAACCGCGGTCCCTAGTTCAAAGGTTCCGCTTCTCTGGGACTTCCTGGAGCTGAGTTCCACTCCCTCCAGCTAAGCTAGGCAGTGTGTGTTGCCTTGGGCCGTATCCACCCACTTGTCAGTCTCTTAACTATTCTCAGGAGGTAGCTGAGGCCACACCCCGATCTGTGCCTGAGTCACCCCCAGGGTCCGGGGAAAATCTAATCTGAGTTTTTTAAAATATTTTGGCTTTCTCTTCTGAACTGCTAAATAATTAGCAGAGAAGAGCTAACAGCCTGTGCCAGATTCCTTTACCTCAGTGGCTTCTCTGATCCCAGAGCCCTTCCCAGCGCAATGGGCGCAGTGTGCCCCTACCCCACCGTCTGTGCTGGTCTTTCTTATTCCTCCCCTGAGAACTGACCTTTCCTGTTGAAACTCCAGATTCTCTTCAGCTGGTAAGTTGTGCTTCCAGTCCTTGTGGTATCTATCAGTCCTGAGCTAATTTTGAGACTTAATTTATCTAATTGGTTGTGAGGGAGTGAGGACGTTCACTGAGTCGTGTGTTTCCTCTCCGCCATCTTGGCTCAGCTCCCTGATTCTTATACCCCTTCTTATAGTCCACAGGAACAAACCCTTTTTCCTTCTCGCTGGTTTCAAATACCCTAAAACCAACTTTTAATACCAGAGGCAAGTCAGTGGAAACTTATTTTTGGTCTTCATCAGGCTACTCACTGGGGAAAAATGCTCTTCAATCCCTTGTGAAATACATTTTTACTGGTCACAAGCTGGGAGAAACAATCAGATAGGTCTGCCAGCCTGCCCAGTTTTGTGCCCAAGTAAATCTTGAAGGATCTGTTAAACTCCTCTCTCCTGAATGAAGCCTGTTCAGAGAAGGGGCACATACCCAGGGAAGATTAGCAAATAGATTTTACACATATGCCCCCTTGCAAAGGTTTTAAATTGCTTTTGGTCTTTGTTGACAAGCTTAGCCCCTTTGAACTCCTGTATGGAAGACCCTTCTTAACTCCTGACATTCTTGTAGCTTCTGTTACTTCTCCTTCAAATATTTTAGAATATTCCTGTGATCACTCTGGAGAAAGAAGGATGAAATTGTTTGTATCTTTCTTTCTCCTACTCTCACTTTTCTTCCTAACTCTTTCTCACTCCAAGGATGAGAACTTTGCTCCTAGCATTTTCTCTCTGACTCTCTTGATGTCATTCTGTGGCCCCTGCCAGTAGTTAACTCCTGTTTAGACTTTCAGCTAGAGAGCTCTATGGGCAATGGGGTGTTCAGGATTATTGGGTGGGCCATCAGCATCCTCAGGGCAGCCCATAGATGGGGCCTGATGCTTTATTTGCAAAGGTCCCATTCCCAAATGTCATCATCGCCAGCTGGGATACCACCCTACTTTTAACCTGCTCCTGAGATTTGTTTCCTCCAGGCAGCCAACTACAAACTTTACTAACTACTCATTCAGTCTGAAGATCATGGGACAACTGACTTGGACACTCAGCATCCCCTGGATGTTGCTGCTGCCACATTCAGATCTTGTACTTACCCTCCTGGCATGAACCCCCCTGGCTGAACAGGGACAGCTCCATAGCCCTTGTCAGCTTAAAGCAGCTACAGAAAATAAGACCTTCATCCCTTTGCCCAAATGAATTTGGGGTTGCTGCTTGAGGGGGGAATGATGTAAGCTGTGTCTCCTTTGATCTTAGGAGGAAGAGTGATCCTGGGTCTCAAACCTTTCTGGCCTCTGGAGAGGTCCACCCTCCTGTTCATAGGGGAAAACTCTCCACCTACAATTCAATTGGAGATCTTGGCCTGGAGCATAATCACCACCCTTTATTGCCCTCAAATTCATCCCTAGCTTTGGGCCAAAAAATCCCAATATAATCAAAGGCTGTGTGCCAAACCTTTGCAAAAAATCCTAACAGGATTTTGCCTGCTGAGAAGTTGTCTTCTTAGTGTAATAAACCCATTTTTTGCCACAAATCTTGCAATTTTGGATTGCAAATTCTTTCACAAAGCCTGCAACACTAGCCAGAAGACTTCATTGCTGTCAGGGGATCTCTCATTTCTTATTTCTCATAACTCAGCAGCACTATACCATAAAAAATGGTAACTATAAAGAATTCAGAGAAGCAAATTTTTGTTAACATTTGTAGAGTGAAGTAGTGAGAATCAGGAAAACAATATGCTTGAAGGCACAGCAATGTAAATGGGGAAAAAAATAAAATAACAATAACAAGTAAAATGATTTATACAAGATCACACAATTAATAGATAGGAGAACCAGGATTTAAATTCATGTCTTCTGATTCCAAATGACTTTTTCCTTAAATGGTTATTTATAGATATCAGTGAAGCTAAATAATGTAAATATCCAGACTATGATTCAGAATATATTCCCAAAGTGATATTTGGAAGTCACCAGAGGAAAATAAAAGCAGTATAATTATAATGACCAAGCTTATTTCCTAAGAAGAGATGACAAAATGCCAAGCTTCATTAGAGAGATAGGGGTTATAAGGTAAAACACTGAATATTTTGTCACACTTTGTCACACACTTATTGATAAACACACCAGTTTGTTAGTTTGGCTGAATTGCTTTTTCTTTTTTGTTACAAAGCATGATATACTGAACAGGGAAGGAATATGTTCAGAACTGAAAATAACAGTAAAAACAAAAATTAGAAAACAAAACCCAAAACACTAGATTAGCATTTTTACACATATTGTCTTATATGGTTCTCAAAATAAGTATTATACTATTTTAAATATTAAGCCCATTTTATAGATGAAAAATTAAGCTCAGATAGGTTAAGCCTACGGTTACAGAGCCTATATGTGATAGAATTAAACAGAGGCCTTTCTGCTCCATATCCAGTCCTCTTTCTGTTAAATCATACTTTCTAAATGATGGGACTAGATAAATTTATTTTCTGGAAGATTACTTTCCAGTAATTCCTATCCAAACACCCATCATTAAAAGCTTTTAAGAGCAACCTGAAAATGAGTTTCCTTTACATGAAATGCCAGGATGATGTGAGGTCCATCTAAAAGTACAAAGGGAACCTAGGCAAGGAGGAATCATACACTAGGCAGAAAATTATTAAGTGGAATGAGAGAAAAGATTACTGAAGTGTAAAGTACTCTGATGACTTTATTATATATTTAAAGGAAATAACAAGTTATATATAATAGATTTTCAGTTTCATGTACAATCATCTTTTTTATTATACTATGTTAATAGAAATTCTTCCTTTATTCCATAAATTAAAAATAAAATAAATAATTTTTAAAAAGGATACTGTCAAGTCATCTAATCTGCTCTTTGGATTATTTCCTCCAACATCCCTGAAAGGGAGGTCTGTTTTCAATATTTCTGACTTCAGAATATCTCTAATTGTTAAGAAATGAAGCCAAAATCTAACTCTATACTGTCTTCTTTCAGTACAGCTGGAGAGGCTTATGTATACAGTAAAACATATCAAATAGGAAACAAAAACTCTACTCAAAGCTCAAGGGTGGAATTTTCCTCCATTAAACCTCCAGAGCAGCGATTCTTAAACTGTTTTGGAACATGGGTCTTTTGGCTTGTCGAGAAAAATCTGAGAATTCTCAGAATAGTGTTTTTTAATGCTTAAAATAAGGTACACATGATTATAAATGGAATTAAAAGTTAAAGGAAATAAAGATGTAATTTTGTTATCTCATTGAGATTATGAACCCTATGAAATCTACCTATGAACTCTCTAGCACTTTTCCCATGTTCCAACAAGATTCAAAATTTTTCTATCAGAACAAGGCTATTGAAATGGATTGAAGAAAAAAACAAAAAAGACAGAACCCCTCATCAAGTGATATAGTTTCTTCAGCATATAGGGCAAAGGATAGTGCTTTCTAAAGCACAGTGCTACTTACTCACATGCTACCCACTTTGATTATACTCCCAAAGCAGCCTTGAAGAAATGGTTCTCTTCCTTAAAAGACCTACTTCTAGGGCTCTTGTTTGCCTCCCCTTTAGTATCCTTTAGGAATTTGGCCTATTATCATTTCCTCTCTCTCCAATCTTACATCTATGCCTCATCTGCTTTCTTTTATGCAGCCTACAAACTTTCAATTGAGCCTGCTCTCCATCAAGCTATGAGCCCATATCTCTTCTCAGAGATTAGCATCTTTTTTTCCACATTAGCAACTTCTTAGTATTCTTCCTATTTGAAAGAAACTACTCTCACCAAAGTCACAACGTTCTCTTAATTGTCAAGTCCAATGACTTCTCAGTTGTCCTCTATCTTGACTTTGCTATAACATTTAACCAATCACTATTTCCTCTTGGAGAAATTCTCTCTTCTGGGATGCGCATGAAATCACTCTCTTGGTTCTTCCCCAACCTCTTTAATTCACCTTTCTTAGAGTCCTTTGTTGAATCATTATCTATGTCCTACGTTCATTTTTCTTGGAATTTCCCTAGAGTTTTGTCTACATTCATCTTTTCTCCCTTCCCTTTCTCTCTTGGTAATATCAGCTCTCAGAATTCAACTACAATCTGTATTCAGGTGACCCCAAAATCTAAATATCTAGTTTCCATTTCCCTCCTAAGTTCCAGTCCTATGTAACCAATTCCTTGTTAGATATCTGCACATGAATGTTCTATAGACATCTCAAGTTTAACATGCATGTGTGTATATATGTGTGTACATATGTGTACATGTATGTGTACATATATATGTATGTGTGTATGTATAAATAGATATAGATATATTGTATTTATCGATGTACATGATGTTCCCTTTGCTTTCCCCAGTAGAATGTCAGCTTCTCAAGGATAGGAATTATTTTAATATTTGTCTTTTTATCACCAATGCCTGGCACAGTATCTAGTATATGGTAGATACTAAATCAATGTTTGTTTAAATGAATTTAGTTGAATTCTCTACTACACTATAAACTCTTTGAGGTCAGAGATTAAGTGTTTTTCTTTTTACTTTCAGGTCTCATCACAGTGCCTTGAAAATAACGAATACTTTCCAAATAAGTTTAAATTTATGTTAAATTGACTTTTTTTTCCCCCTGAGGCAGGGGTTAAGTGACTTGCCCAGGGTCACACAGCTAGGAAGTGTTAAGTGTCTAAGACCAGATTTGAACTCAGGTCCTCCTGACTTTAGGGCTGTTGCTCTATCCACTGCACCACCTACCTGCCCCCTTAAATTAACTTTCAAGGGCCAAGGATCAATAAACTTCCAAGTACACCTAATCATCTCACTAAGTGTTCTCTGAGCTCTTTTTCAGCCATGATGACATCTGTGCAAAGCACTCTACTTCTGATTTGAGCTCTCATCTAGGTAAATATTTTAGGCAATATCCCATTTTACAGATAGGAAAACAAGGGTAGAAAAGTTAAGTGATTTTTAAGTGATTTGCCATTGATCATGCAGCCAGTATGAAGGCCAAGGACTGGATTTAAATTCAGGCTTTCCTCACTCTGGTCTTAGGGGAGGGAGCTATACACTCTGCCATATTATCACCACACAAACATTCTGTGACTAATTGCACTCTCACCTCACTTGTTTTCTTCAAGTTAGAGAGATATACTCCAAGTAGTGACAACTCAACAAGTGCTTACTAGTCTCCTTAGCCAGTGAATGATTTTAATCTACTGTTGCTGTCCTTGGTCCTTCATGCATATGGAGGTTTATAGATTTAGTTGGCCTGAGTAGATTTTTCCTCAGTGGGAAACACAGATAGGGATTTGGGTTTATAGGAAAGCAAGAAAATCATCATAGATTTAGACCTACAATAGAAATGAAAGAGACATGGGATTACTCTGATCAGAGCAATGACCAATCATGATTTTAGAGAACTGATGAGGAAGAATGTACCCTACATCTTGACATGCAGGTGATATAGCGAAAGAATGTCTGTGTGTGTGTGTGTGTGTGTGTGTGTGTGTGTGTGTGTGTGTATGTGTGTGTAAAGAGCCACAGTTTTGGACATGGCCAATGTGAAAATTTGTTTTGTTTGAATTCTTAAAGAGATTTTTCTTTTCCCTCTTATTTTTTTTAATGTGCATGCATAAGTGAGAGGGAAAATAAATGCACATTAATTAGCATTCACAAATCCTAATTAATTATACATTAATAACTTTAATTTAAGAATCATCTTATTTAACTACATCATTTTATAGGGAAGGAAATTGAAGCTCAGGGATTAGAAGTGGCTTGTGCAAGATCACACAGCTATTTCTTGATAGATTCAAATGTAGATCTTTTTATTTTAAATCCATGGCCCATTCACTATATAATATTGACCATAATACCACATTGATATCTACTTTGTTGGCATATATCAAGACTATGTCTATGAACAAATGCTTTAATTTATTTCTTTATATTTTTTTTAACTCTAGCAACAACAAAAAAATAAGTTCTTATGGAATCATCTTCCCCTTCCCTCCTTCCTTTTTTTTTTTTTTTTCCTACTTAAGCTTCTGGGAGCAAACATTCAGTTGAGACTTAACTACTTAGTTCAATGATCTGAATATTAGAAAGACAACTTTGTAATGCTACAGAGGAGATAGGAAAACTGAAGGCAACCTCTCTAACAATGCAACTGGGTAGAACTGTTCAGTCCAGGATAAAATACATTTTGCCACTAGGTGACAGCCTTTTCCGATATTTCAGCTAAAAAACAATGTCTTGGAGGTTTTTTTGTTTTTTTTTTTTGGGCTTTTTTTTTTTGTTTTGTTTTTAATAAGTCATACTGCCTCTGATGTAAGAGGAGGAGATTGCTTATTGGTGTTCACAGATAAATATAATTCAAATACTAGTTACAACTTATCTGCTTTCTCTTTCTGCCATCAAATTGTTCCCAATCACAGGGAAAATATTGATAAATTTTGTACTATTTGACAACAGGTAATAAGCACTATGGGAGAGAAAATAAAGAAAAAGGAGGAAAGGGGAGAAGACAAACAAGTCTGTACTTTCAGACTGCAGGAACATTGGTTTAGCCCTAGGCATAGCTCTATTTCCTGAATGATATGATATTTGATGAAGAAAAAAATTAATAAGTTGACCAAAAAAATTGGTGTCATTAATCATGAGTGACTGCAGAATTTTCATTGTAGGCATTTTGGAGACTGTATACAAAATAAACCTCCAGTAAAATTCCCCTTCCTTGCCTCAGTCTGATATAGAAGGGATGCTTGCCTTCTATGTTAATAGAACTTAGGCCAAGATGATATAATATAATAGTAAAAGTGGTGATATACATCAGGAGAAACTGGGTTCAAATCCCACCTTGAACAAGTCAAGACATCACCTTTGTGATATCATTGGTCTCTCTGAGAGCAAATGATGAACAACAACAAAATTCATCTTGTTTTCTCACAGCCCTGGGAGATGGGTATTATCATCAGAAGAGGCTTATTTGCCCAGGATCCTATATGTGGTGAGTGTCAGAGATAGGATTTGAACTGTTTCTCCTGAAGCATAGTCTAATACTTTCCTTACTTTTGACACCATTAATTTAGTATAATTTATTTGTCTGTCTATCTATTTATTTATCCATCATAATATCAACTATTAAAATTACTACCAGGTTTCAGGTTTGAGTATCATGATAAAACTATATTCAAGGGTATATTGGTAAATGAATAACAAATATCTCTCTGAAAAAGATGTATAAAAGACTTACTTTTAAGTTTAATCTGTTTTATTAATATTTTCTCCATCACTTTCTAAAATCTAAACAATCAAAAAAACATAAATCAAGCCTTATTTTGTAGTGTTTGCTGATTTCTGATATATAAATTCTGATACTGAAAATTTAACAATTAACTCTTTTTAGTTAGTTGTAGCTGACTCTAGCATATCTTTGACTGTATTTCTTTGGTGTGAGGAATATTTTAGTGAAGTTTGGAGAAGCTCATTACCAGATTGATCACAAGGGATGGATTTTTTTGGCCACAATAATTCTCCCAGACCATGTACCAACTAAGTTTTTTCCATCTTCACTGGTGTAGAAAGTACCCACACTGATAAAATATAGATTTTTGAAATAAAAATGAAATGAAACCTTTTCATCAGTACAATGTTCTTTACATTTCATTTCCTTAATATCAAGTATGTTCATGAAGCAAAAAAAACTTTCTAGTAAAATAAATGTTCATCTATCTTTTATGTCAGTGGAGATTTTCACATACTTTCATACTTTTACTTATAGCAAGATCCACAAGCAATGAAAACAAAGATTCAAACTAACATCATCCAGCAGATGTAGCTGTTCTACAGATGATTAGTTGAAATTCTAAGTCCTGGATCTGTGGTCAGACAGCAGTCTCAGAATAACAGGATGATAATTTTTAAGAATCAGAAAGAACCCTAATGACCTTCCTGTCCAATCAGATCCTGGACAAGAATCCTCTCTACAATATACCTCACAAAGTATTTGTTATAAGTTTTTCCTTGAAGACTTCCAATGAGGATGAACCAGTTGTGTGATGGTAAATTTTTAATAACTGACTATCCCCCCAAAATATGCATATGACATAGTTAAATTTAATCTATACTATTAACATTTTCTCTATCACTCTCTTAAGTCTAGATAATAAAAAATAATAAATCAAATTATGATTCATGGCATTTGTTGATTTCTAAGACATAAATTCTCACACTGAAAATCTAGCCAATTAGAGCTAACTTCGGGATATCATTGGAGAAAAACCCACAATTTCTCAAGTCAACTCAATCAATTTTTGGCTAGGTCTAATGAATGTCAGGGCATTTTTTCCCCTGCCATTAAGACTAAAATTGCTTCTCTGCCACTTAAATTCACTGTTTCCAATTTTGTACTCTGGGGCCAAGCAGAATATGTCTAATCCTTCTTCCACATAACAGTCCTTCAGATATTTAAAGAGAGCTATCATGTTCCTTTACTTCCCCTTTCCCTCCATTTAAGTTTTTTCATCTACAAACTAAACATCTCTAGTTCCTTCCAGTTTTCTATATATGGCATGGAATTGAGGCTTTTCATAATCTTTCACTGACAGCTTATTAATGTCCTTCCTAAAATATGATTCCCAAACTCAAACACAGTAGTCCAGATGTAACCTGAGCTCTTGGACTATCACTAGCCCAATCTCACAACAGCTTATTGCTGGTCATATTGTATTATGAAGTGACAATGAACTTTTAGTCCTCCAAAAAAGACACCAATGTTTTTCCAATGAATCTGTCTGGCTATAGTTTCTTCATTTTGACCTTATGACAATGATTTTTTGAAGCCAGATATAGACAGACACCACTGCTTTTCTGAGCATAATGAAAAACAAAGGGATTAGCACTTTTGTGAAGGTCTAAATGTCAAATAAAATGAGTAGAGGAATGGGAGAAAGTAAAAATTACCAACTTCACAGTTCACAGTCTTTTTAGTTTGCTTTTATACTGATTTACATTCAGTGTGATTGGAATTATACCTTGTCTCATAACCCTAACAAGTTCTATGGGGTTTTATTTTCAGAAATATGTTTTAGAGATTGATAATGTGAATTTTAACATGGCAGAAAAGGAATTTTCTAACATTGAATCAATAGTTGTCTAGAATGAGAGAGTATAAATTCACACTAAAAAAAAAGGGTAACCTTAGAACTGTGAGGCTGAACAAGATGCTCATTTAGGCCCCCTTTCCCTATAATATTCTGTGATTCTATGCTTTTCTTTCACACTCTGACTTATCATAGTTGTTGTTTTAATTCCTCAAAACACAACAATAAAAAAGTGAAAAATTTTAGAAGTCTTTAGTTCCCTCCTGACCTTTTACATTTAGACCTGAAATAGAATTATTAATCCTCTGTAATTTAGAGTTTGTTGGCCATTGGGAGATTGAGAGGATAAATTAGACAAGTGAGAGATGAAATGACTATACACAACTAGTATAGGGAAGACTTGAATCCAAGTCTTATTGAATCCAAAGCCAATCATTTCTCTACTCTATCACATTACTTTTCTTCAAGTTCTTATCATGTATAATTATAATAATCAGATCAATAAGTCTTAAAACAATTTCACTGGAAAGGGTTCTAGCAATACTACTATCTTTTAGTGTTAAAGCTGAATACATATTACATACAATAAGAAGGAAGATCTCTGTGAGCAAAAAAAAAAAAAAAAAAAAAAAAAAAGCATTTTGCTGCTAGAGTTGGGAATCCAGGCAATGCTTTTGGGAGGCACTGCAAGAATCTTGTGAAATAATTCACTTTATGGCAAAGAATAGGAAAGTTTATTTCTGAATATCTCTAAGAAAGCAAGTCTCTTAGCAGACAAAAACTCCCAATGAGATTAGGAGTCCATGGGGGTTGGTTTCTGGAATAAAATAGGATTAGGAATCTGGGTGGGACAGGAAGGCAAAGTTCTAGGTGATTGACCTCTTGAAAGAATTTCCTTCTGGCTGTTCCGGTTCACAAGGACGTGGACAATTACTTCCTTGCATAACTAGAGGCCACAAAGTATAATGGAAAGAGGGCTGGCCCTGAGTCAGGAGTCCCGGATTTGAGTATTGATTGTAACACTTACCTAGATATGTAATCATAGATACTTATTCTCTCTAAGCCTTTTACTTCTTTATTTGTAAAAAGTGATTATTAATACTTGCACTGTATTATTTCACAGGATTGTTATGAGAAAAGTAATTTGTAAAATATAAAGCACTATGTAAATGTGATTTATTAAGATTTAGAGATAACTTCATTCAGATAGTTCAGGAAGTCAGTACTGAATACGCTAACAACATATATTCACTAATATTTTTCCCATGTTAAAAGTTAAAAATAAACCAAAAATAGCTTAACTACTTAGACATTGTGGCATCTTGGGAAAGTTATTCTTTGGACCTCAGTTCTCTCATCTGTAAAATGGGAATGATAATAATAGTTTTGTTACATTCTTTGCAAAATTAATTTTTTAAAATTTTATTTATAAATTTTTTTGACAGTATATATGCATGAGTAATTTTTTTTTATAACATTATCCCTCATATTCATTTTTCCACATTATCCCCTCCCTCCCTGTACTCCCTCCCCTTGATGACAGGCAATCCCATATACTTTACATGTGTTATAATATAACCTAGATACAATATATGTGTGTAAATACCATTTTCTTGTTGCACATTAAGTATTAGATTCCGAAGGTATAATTAACCTGGGTAGATCGACAGTAGTGCTAACAATTTACATTCACTTCCCAGTGTTCCTTCTTTGGGTGTAGTTGTTTCTATCCATCATTGATCAACTGGAAGTGAGTTGGATCTTCTTTATGTTGAAGATATCCACTTCCATCAGAATACATCTTCATACAACATTGAAGTGTACAGCAATCTTCTGGTTCTATTCATTTCACTCAGCATCAGTTGATGTAAGTCTCTCCAAGCCTCTCTGTATTCCTCCTGCTGGCCATTTCTTACAGAGAAATAACATTCCATAACCTTCATATACCATAATTTACCCAACCATTCTCCAACTGATGGACATCCATTCATCTTCCAGTTTCTAGCCACTACAAAAAGAGCTGCCACAAACATTTTGGCAAATACAGGTCCCTTTCCCCTCCTCAGTATTTCTTTGGGATATAAGCCCAATAGCAGCAATGCTGGATCAAAGGGGATGCACAGTTTGATAACTTCTTGGGCATAGTTCCAAATTGCTCTCCAGAATGGTTGGATTCTTTCACAACTCCACCAACAATGTATCAGTGTCCCAGTTTTCCCATATCCCCTCCAACATTCATCATTATTTGTTCCTGTCATCTTAGCCAATCAGACAGGTGCGTAGTGGTATCTCAGAGTTGTCTTAATTTGCATCTCTGATTAGTAGTGATTTGGAACACTCTTTCATATAAGTGGATATAGTTTCAATTTCATCATCTGAGAATTGTCTGTTCATATCCTTTGACCATTTATCAATTGGAGAATGGTTTGATTTCTTATAAATTAGGGTCAGTTCTCTATATATTTTGGAAATGAGACCTTTATCAGAACCTTTAACTTTAAAAATATTTTCCCAATTTGTTACTTCCCTTCTAATCTTGTTTGCATTAGTATTGTTTGTACAGAAACTTTTTAGTTTGATGTTATCAAAATCTCCTATTTTGTGATCAATAATGATCTCTAGTTCTCCTCTGGTCATAAATTCCTTTCTCCTCCACATGTCTGAGAGGTAGACTATTTTCTGTTTCTCTAATCTATTTATTATCTCATTCTTTATGCCTGAATCATGGACCCATTTTGATCTTATCTTGGTATATGGTGTTAAGTGTGGATCTATATCTAATTTCTGCCATACTAATTTCCAGTTTTCCCAACAGTTTTTTCCAAATAATGAATTTTTATCCCTAATGTTGGTATCTTTGGGTTTGTCAAAGACTAGATTGCTATAGATGTACCTGTAAGGGCCCTTTAAATGGGCGGACACAGTGCATCGGGAGATTGAGGCCCAGAAATAATTTCTGTGGATATTAGGACTGCCCTTGGGCGGGATCCTGGCCATATTGAGATAGCTTCGTAATGGGTGACTCTCTCGCTGATTGGCTGTGTGTTGACCTCACAGGCCCTATGTAAGCCCACTGCAGGCAGCAACCGCTCTCTTTAACCTCCTGCTGTTCACCCTGGCTCCCCAGCCTGGGTGGCCAAGCCAAGATGGTTAGCCGAAAGAGGTAAGGATTTTGGTAGTGAACACGTGGGTCTTCTGACCAGGTGTTCACTCGGGAACCAACAAGTCAGGGCATCAGTTAAGGCATTATGTGAGTAGGTATAATAAAGGCTTTTAAGATTACACGTGGTTGTTCTTGAGTGCGCTACCGGTTATTAAGCTATAGATTCAAGAGATTGTGGCCAGAGACCTTAGAAGGCCTCAGAGGAGGCGAGCCGGGTAGAGTTCACACTGCAAAGGACAGTGGTCAAAGGTACTCTGGTGGGTCTAGGACAGACTAGTAATTGTAACTGCCAGGAGAGCACGTTACATGTACCCTTTTTTGTCCTTTGTATCTAATCTGTTCCACTGATCGACTGGTCTATTTCTTAGCCAATACCAAATGTTTTTGGTGACTGCTGCTATATAATATAGCTTTAGATCAGGTACAGCTAGACCACCTTCATCTGACTTTTTTTTCATTAATTCCCTTGCAATTCTCGACCTTTTATTCTTCCATATGAATTTTGTTGTTATTTTTTCTAGGCCATTAAAAATAGTTTCTTGGGAGTCTGATTGGTATAGCACTAAATAAATAGATTAGTTTGGGGAGTATTGTCATCTTTATTATATTCGCTCGGCCTATCCAAGAGCACTGAATGTCTTTCCAATTATTTAAATCTGACTTTAATTTTGTGGCAAGTGTTTTGTAATTTTGCTCATATAATTCCTGACTCTCCTTTGGTAGATATATTCCCAAATATTTTATACTATCGACCGTTATTTTGAATGGAATTTCTCTTTGTATCTCTTGATGTTGGATTGTGTTGTTAATGTATAAAAATGCTGAGGGTTTATGTGGATTTATTTTGTATCCTGCAACTTTGCTAAAATTCTGAATTATTTCTAATAGCTTTTTAGCAGAGTCTTTGGGGTTCTCTAAGTATACCATCATGTCATCTGCAAAGAGTGATAATTTGATTTCCTCATTTCCTACTCTAATTCCTTGAATCTCTTTCTCGGCTCTTATTGCTGAAGCTAGAGTTTCTAGTACTGTATTGAAAAGTAATGGTGATAGTGGGCAACCTTGTTTCACACCTGATCTTACAGGGAAAGATTCTAGTTTATCACCATTACATATGATGTTTACTGAAGGTTTTAAATATATGCTCATTATTTTAAGGAATAGTCCATTTATTCCTATGCTCTCAAGCGTTTTTGGTAGGAATGGATGTTGGATTTTATCAAATGCTTTTTCTGCATCTATTGAGATGATCATATGGTTTTTATTAATTTGATTATTAATATGGTCAATTATACTAATAGTTTTCCTAATATTAAACCAGCCCTGCATTCCTGGTATAAATCCTACTTGATCATAGTGTATTATCCTGGGGATGATTTTCTGAATTCTTTTTGCTAATATCTTATTTAAGATTTTAGCATCAATATTCATTAAGGAAATTGGTCTATAGTTTTCTTTCTCAGTTTTCGATCTACCTGGTTTAGGCATCAGTACCATGTCTGTATCATAAAAGGAGTTTGGTAGGACTCCTTCATCCCCTATTTTTTCAAATAGTTTATATAACATTGGGGCTAATTGTTCTTTAAATGTTTGGTAGAATTCACATGTAAATCCATCTGGTCCTGGGGATTTTTTCCTGGGGAGTTGATTAATAGCTTGTTCTATTTCTTTTTCTGAAATGGGACTATTTAAGCAATTTATTTCCTCCTCTGTTAATCTAGGAAGCCTATATTTTTGGAGGAAGTCATCCATTTCACTAAGTTATCAAATTCATTGGCATAAAGTTGGGCAAAGTAACTCCTTATTATTTCGCTAATTTCCTTTTCATTGGTGGAAAGATCCCCCTTTTCATTTGTAAGACTAACAATTTGATTTTCCTCTTTCCTTTTTCTGATCAGATTTACCAGAGGTTTGTCTATTTTATTGGCTTTTCCCAACTCTTGGTTTTATTTATTAATTCAATAGTTTTTTTTAATTTTCAATATTATTGATTTCTCCTTTTAATTTTTGTATTTCAAGTTTGATTTTTGGTTGGGGAGTTTTAATTTGGTCTTTTTCTAGCTTTTTAAATTGCAGGCCCAATTCATAAATCTTCTCTTTCTCTATTTTGTTTAAATAAGCCTCTAAAGATGTAAAATTTCCCCTTATTACTGCTTTAGCTGCATCCCACAGATTTTGGTATGATGTCTCATCATTGTCATTATCTTGGGTGAAATTATTAATTATTTCTATAATTTGCTGTTTCACCCAGTCATTCTTTAAGATGAGATTATTCAGTTTCCAATTACTTTTTGGTCTATTTACCCCTAACTTCTTACTGAATGTAGCTTTTATTGCATTGTGATCTGAGAAGAAAGCATTTATTATTTCTGCCTTCCTGCATTTAATTTTGAGATCTTTATGTCCTAATATATGGTCAATTTTAGTATAGGATCCATGAACTGCTGAGAAGAAAGTATATTCCTTTCTATTGCCTTTCAGTTTTCTCCAAAGGTCTATCATACCTAGTTTTTCTAATGTTCTATTTACTTTTAAATTTTTTCTTATTTGTTTTGTGGTTTGATTTGTTTAAATCTGAGAGTGCAAGGTTGAGATCTCCCACTATTATAGTTTTACTGTCTATTTCTTCTTGCAACTCTCTTTACTTTTCCTTTAGAAAGTTATATGCGGGACTTCCGGCCAAGATGGCAGCGTGGAGGCAGACAGCTGCTTGAGCTCCTCATTTTCTCTCAGAACTTACTTCATGACAAGCCTCAAACTTAATGCTTGACCCAGAAAGAAATCCACAAATAATCACCAAGAGAAGACATCCTTGAAAGTCGCCAGAAAAGGTCTGTGTTTGCTCGGGGGAGGGTCAATCAGACTGGGTGCAGACTGAGGGCAGGCAAGCCAGAGCGAGACAGGCAGCTCACACAGCTCAGACTGGAGGGGGAGGAGTACGATCTCTGCCATTTCTGCAAAAAGACTTTTTTCCCCAGAGTGGATACTCTGTATTGGCAGCAAGCCAGGAGCGGGGAGAGGGTGTAAACACCGGAGGTGAAGATTAGAGCCCCAGAAAGCCAGCCTCTCAGAACCTGGCCACCCCCAATCCCCACCTGGACTGACTCAGCGCGTTCTCAGAGCCTCAGAGTGCAGACTCAGTACAGTCATTGCTGTTCTGTTAGTGGCTTTGCTGCCCTACCCCCAGTCTGTAGAGGAAGCCCATTAATACCATTCAGCCCCATCCCCTGCAAAACAGACCAATTGTTTCTCTTGTCAGTTTGTTTTCTTTGATTCCTACTCTGACAAAATGAACAAAAAATTCAAAAGGGCTCTAACCATTGACAGCTTCTGTGTGGAGAGGGAGCAGACTTCAAATGCTGAGGAGACTAGGAACAGACTGTCCCCAGATGTATCCCCTGGGAGGGATATAAGCTGCTCCTCAATACAAAAGAACCTCATAGAGGAAATCAAAAAGACTCTCACAAGAGAGCTGGAAGAGAAATGGGAAAAGGAAAGGGAAGCTTGCAAGAGAGCCTGGAGAAGTCATCCCATGCATTCAAAGACAGAGTGGATAAAGAAATCAAATCATTGAGAAACAAGATTAGTGAGCTGGAAAAGGTAAACAACACCAAGGAAAACAGGATTAGTGAGCTGGAAAAGGTAAACAACTCCAAGGAAAACAGGATTAGTGAGCTGGAAAAAGAAATCAGCTCTCTAAAAAATAAAATGGATAAAATGGAAAAAAATTCCATAGAAGATAAAAACTCAATTGGACAATTACAAAGAGATATAAAAAAAAGTGAGTGAATAAAATACATCATTGAAAATTAGGCTGGAACAAGTAGAAATGAATGACTCAAGGAGAAACCAAGAGGTGGTCAAGCAAAACCAGAGAAATGAAACAATTGAAAAGAATGTCAAGTACCTTACTAGAAAGACAACAGACCTGGAAAACAGATCCAGGAGAGACAATTTGAGAATAATCGGACTCCCTGAAAAATGTGAGGAAAAAAAGAGCTTGGACACCATTTTTGAGGAAATTATCAAAGAGAACTGCCCAGAGGTTCTGGAAACAGAGGGTAAAATAGACATTGAAAAAATTCATCGATCACCTACTGAAAGGGACCCTAAAATCAAAACGCCAAGAAATATAGTGGCCAAGTTTAAGAACCATCAGACAAAGGAAAAGATATTGGAAGCTGCTAGAAAAAAGCAATTCAGATATGGAGGATCCACAATAAGGATAACCCAGGATCTAGCAGCATCCACATTAAAAGAACGAAGGGCCTGGAACATGATATTGCGAAAGGGTAAGGAACTTGGTATGCAGCCAAGAATAACTTACCCAGCAAGAATGAGCATCATTTTCCAGGGAAGAAGATGGACATTTAACAAAATAAATGAATTCCATCTATTTTTGATGAAAAAACCAGACCTACATAAAAGGTTTGATCTTCAAATACAGAACTCAAGAGATTTCTAAAAAGGTAAAAAGAAATCTTGAGAACTATACTTCTGCCAAAAAAAAATATGTAAAGAACATATGTACAATTTGTCTTAGAAACTAGAGGTGGAAAGGAAATTATATCATGAAAAAGTGTAAAGTGGTGGTACTACATCTCATGAAGAGGCAAAGGTAACCTATTATATCTGAGAGAAAGAAAGGAGGGAGATGAACATAGTGTAGCAATAGACATATTCGATTTATGGTGAAACTTCTTCCACTTCATTGAAAAGTGAAAGGGAAGGAGTAAGCTAAGGGGAAGGGAATGCAGAAATTTCAAGGAAAAGGGGTAAAATAAGGGGAGGATTTTTAAGGTGGGGGAGGGATCCTAAAAAGGGAGGGCTGTGAAAAGCAAGTGGTGTTCACCAGTTTAATACTGGGTAGGGGGGTAAGAGGGAAGGAAAGGGGAAAAGCATAAGCAGGGGTTAATAGGATGGCAAGCAATATAGAATTAGTCCTAACCATAAATGTGAATGGGGCAAACTGCCTCATAAAGAGGAAGCAGTTAGCAGACTGGATTAAAAGTCAGAATCCTACTATATGTTGTTTACAGGAAACACACCTGAAACAGGGTGATACATTCAAACTAAAAGTAAAAGGGTGGAGCAGAATCTATTATGCTTCAGGCAAAACCAAAAAAGCAGGAGTAGCCATCCTCATCTCAGATCAAGCAAAAACAAAAATCGATCTAATTAAAAGAGATAAGGAAGGGCATTATATCCTGCTAAAGGGCAGCATCAATAATGAAGCAGTATCAATATTAAACATATATGCACCAAGTGGTGCAGCATCTAAATTCTTAAAAGAGAAATTAAGAGAGCTGCAAGAGGAAATAGATAACAAAACTATAATAGTGGGAGATCTCAACCTTGCACTCTCAGAATTAGATAAATCAAACCACAAAATAAATAAGAAAAAAGTCAAAGAGGTAAATAGAATACTAGAAAAGTTTGATATGACAGATCTTTGGCGAAAGCTAAATGGAGACAGAAAGGAATATACTTTCTTCTCAGCAGTTCATGGAACCTATACAAAAACTGATCATATACTACTGCATAAAAAGCTTAAAATCAAATTCAGTAAGGCAGAAATAGTAAATGCATCCTTTTCAGACCACAATGCAATGAAAATTACATTCAATAAAAAGCCAGGGGAAAATAGACTAAAAAATAATTGGAAACTAAATAATCTTATACTAAAGAATGATTGGGTAAAACAGCAAATTATAGACATAATTAATAACTTCACCTAAGAAAATGACAATAATGAGACATCATACCAAAATGTGTAGGATACAGCCAAAGCAGTAATAAGGGGAAGTTTTATATCTCTACAGGCCTACTTTCATAAAATAGAGAAAGAGAGGGCCAAGGAATTGGGCTTACAACTAAAATTGCTAGAAAAGGAACAAATTAAAAACCCCCAGACACACACAAAACTTGAAATTCAAAAAATAAAAGGTGAGATAAATAAAATTGAAAGTAAAAAAAAAACAAACTATTGAATTAATTAATAAAACTAAGAGTTGGTTCTATGAAAAAAACAACAAAATAGACAAACCCTTAGTAAACCTTATTAAAAAAAGGAAAGAGAAAAAGCAAATTGTTAGTCTTGAAAATGAAAAGGGTGAACTCACCACTAATGAAGAGGAAATTAGAACAATAGTTAGGAGCTACTTTGCTCAACTTTATGCCAATAAATTCGATAACTTAAATGAAATGGAAGAATACCTTCAAAAATATAGCTTGCCCAGATTAACAGAGGAAGAAGTAAGTAGTCTAAATAGTCCCATCTCTAAAAAAGAAATAGACCAAGCTATTAACCAACTTCCTAAGAAAAAGTCCCCAGGACCAGATGAATTTACATATGAATTCTACCAAACATTTAAAGAACAACTAACTCCAATGCTATGTAAACTATTTGAAAAAATAGGGATTGAAGGAGTCCTACCAAATTCCTTCTATGACACAGACATGGTACTGATACCTAAACCAGGTAGATCGAAAACTGAGAAAGAAAACTATAGACCAATTTCCTTAATGAACATTGATGCTAAAATCTTAAATAAGATATTAGCAAATAGACTTCAGAAAATCATCCCCAGGATAATACACTATGACCAAGTCGTATTTACACCAGGAATGCAGGGCTGGTTTAATATTAGGAAAACTATTAGTATAATTGACCATATTAATAATCAAATTAATAAAAACTATATGATCATCTCAATAGATGCAGAAAAAGCATTTGATAAAATCCAACATCCATTCCTACTAAAAACGCTTGAGAGTATAAGAATAAATGGACTATTCCTTAAAATAATAAGGAGCATATATTTAAAACCTTCAGTAAACATCATATGTAATGGCGATAAACTAGAACCTTTCCCTTTAAGATCAGGAGTGAAACAAGGTTGCCCACTATCACCATTACTTTTCAATATAGTACTAGAAACTCTAGCCTCAGCAATAAGAGCCGAGAAAGAGATTCAAGGAATTAGAGTAGGAAATGAGGAAATCAAATTATCACTCTTTGCAGATGACATGATGGTATACTTAGAGGACCCCAAAGACTCTGCTAAAAAGCTATTAGAAATAATTCAGAATTTTAGCAAAGTTGCAAGATACAAAATAAATCCACATAAATCCTCAGCATTTTTATGCATTAACAACACAATCCAACAGCAAGAGATACAAAGAGAAATTCCATTCAAAATAACGGTCGATAGTATAAAATATTTGGGAATATATCTACCAAAGGAGAGTCAGGAATTATATGAGCAAAATTACAAAACACTTGCCACAAAAATAAAGTCAGATTTAAATAATTGGAAAGACATTCAGTGCTCTTGGATAGGTCGAGGGAATATAATTAAGATGACAATACTCCCTAAACTAATCTATTTATTTAGTGCTATACCAATCAGACTTCCAAGAAACTATTTAAATAACCTAGAAAAAATAACAACATAATTCATATGGAACAACAAAAGGTGGAGAATTTCAAGGGAAGTAATGAAAAAAAAAAATTAAGTGAAGGTGGTCTAGCTCTACCTGATCTAGAACTATATTATAAAGCAACAGTCACCAAAACCATTTGGTATTGGCTAAGAAATAGACTAGTTGATCAGTGGCATAGGTTAGATTCACAGGGCAAGATAGTGAATAAAAATAGCAATCTAGTTTTTGACAAACCCAAAGATTCCAAATTTGGGGATAAGAATTCATTATTTGACAAAAACTGCTGGGAAAACTGGAAATTAGTATGGCAGAAACTAGGCATGGACCCACATTTAACACCACATACTAAGATTAGATCAAAATAGGTCCAAGATTTAGGCATAAGGAACGAAACCATAAATAAATTGGAGCAACATGGGATGGTTTACCTCTCAGACTTGTGGAGGAGGAAGGAGTTTGTGTCCAAGGGAGAACTAGAGACCATTATTGATCACAAAATAGAAAATTTTGATTACACCAAATTAAAAAGTTTCTGCACAAACAAAACTAATGCAAACAAGATTAGAAGGGAAGTAACAAATTGGGAAAACATTTTTACAGTTAAAGGTTCTGATAAAGGCCTCATCTCCAAAATATACAGAGAATTGACTTTAATTTATAAGAAATAAAGCCCTTCTCCAATTGATAAATGGTCAAAGGATGTGAACAGACAATTTTCAGATGATGAAATTGAAACTATTTCCGCTCATATGAAAGAGTGTTCCAAATCACTATTGATCAGAGAAATGCAAATTAAGACAACTCTGAGATATCATTACACACCTGTCAGATTGGCTAAGATGACAGGAACAATAACGATGAATGTTGGAGGGGCTGTGGGAAAAATGGGACACTGATGCATTGTTGGTGGAGTTGTGAAAGAATCCAACCATTCTGGAGAACAATCTGGAATTATGCCCAAAAAGTTATCAAAATGTGCATACCCTTTGACCCAGCCATACTACTACTGGGCTTATATCCCAAGGAAATACTAAAGAAGGGAAAGGGACCTGTATGTGCCAAAATGTTTGTGGCAGCCCTTTTCATAGTGGCTAGAAGCTGGAAGATGAATGGATGTCCATCAATTGGAGAATGGTTGGGTAAATTATGGTATATGAATGTTATGGAATATTATTGTTCTGTAAGAAATGACCAACAGGAGAAATACAGAGAGGCTTGGAGAGACTTACATCAACTGATGCTAAGTGAAACGAGCAGAACCAGAAGATCATTATACACTTCAACAATGATACAGATGTATGCTGATGGAAGTGGATATCTTCAACATAGAGAAGAGCTAATCCAATTCCAATTGATTAATGATGGACAGAATCAGCTACATCCAGAAAAGGAACACTGGGAAATGAGTGTAAACTGTTATTTTTACCTTCTGAATCCAATTCTTCCTGTACAACAAGAAATTAGGTTCTACACACATATATTGTATCTAGAATATACTGTAATATATTTAACATGTATAAGACTGCCTGCCATCTGGGGGAGGGGGTTGGGGGAGAAAGGGAAAAAATCTGAATAGAAGTAAGTGCAAGGGATAATGTTGTAAAAAATTACCCATGCATATGTACTATCAAAAAAAAAAAAGTTATAATTATAAAATTAAATAAAAATTAAATTAAAAAAAAAAAAAAGAAAGTTATATGTTATACCACTTGGTGGATATATGTTTAGTATTGATATGGCTTCATTGTTTATGCTACCTTTTAGCAGGATATAGTTTCCTTCCTTATCTCTTAATTAGATCAACTTCTGCTTTAGCTTGATCTGAGATAAGGATGGCTACCCCTGCTTTTTTGACTTTACCTGAAGAATAATAGATTCTGCTCCAACCTTTTACCTTAATTCTGTATGTATCTCCCTACTTTAAGTGTGTTTCCTGTAAACAACATATTGTAGGGTTCTGACTTTTGATCCAGTGTGCTATCCGTCTCTGTTTGATGGGAGAATTCATCCCATTCACAATTACAGTTAAAATGACTAATTCTGTATTTTCTGCCATCATATTATCCCCGGATTATGCTTTTTCCCTTGACCCCCCCCTGAACCCCTTCACCAATATTTAATTTATAGAACCCACTTGTGACGCCAGCCCTCCCTTTTTTAGTATCCCTCCTCCCTCCTTCCAAGTCCCTTCCCTTATTCCCCTTTTCCTTTTCCCCTTTCCTCTCCCCCCTTTTAATGAGGTGAGAGAGAATTCTCTGAAAAACAAATATGTCAATTATTTACTCTTTGAGCCTCTTCTGATGACAGTAAGATTCACACAATGTTTCTCCCCCTCTCTAAATTCCCTCAGATATAGTATATTTTCTATGCCTCTTCCTGGGATGTAGTTTCCCTCTTTTTATCACTCCTTCCCCTTTTTCTGATACTACCCCCTTCCCTTTACTACTACCCGCCTTTTTTTTTTTTTATATCAGTAAAATAAAATTATCTATGCAGACTTTCTATATATCCACAACAGAGATACAG
The DNA here is from genome assembly GCF_048593235.1 of Sminthopsis crassicaudata. Taxonomy (NCBI): domain Eukaryota; kingdom Metazoa; phylum Chordata; class Mammalia; order Dasyuromorphia; family Dasyuridae; genus Sminthopsis; species Sminthopsis crassicaudata. Next base: position 422,183,974 of record NC_133618.1, on the reverse strand, counting down.
TTCTCAAGAGTTCTGTTTACCTTTTTCTGTTTCTCTTCAGTCTTGTGGATGTAGATCAAATTTTTTGTTTAAGTCTGGTTTTTTTCTTAGAAACAAATGGAATTCCTCTTTTTCATTGAATGACCATCTTCTTCCATGGAAGAAAATGCTAAACTTAGCTGGGTAGTTTATTCTTGGTTGCAATACTTGATTTTTTGCCTTTCGGAATATCAGGTTCCAGGTCCTTCGATCTTTTAATGTGGAGGTAGCCAGATCTTGAGTGACCCTTATTGTGGCCCCTTTATATTTGAATTGCTTTTTTCTAGCTGCTTGCAATATTTTCTCCTTTGTGTGGTAATTCTGCAGCTTAGCCACAATATTCCGTGGTGTTCTTTTTTTAGGGTCTTTTTCAGAAGGTGTTCGAGGAATTCTTTCGACGCCTATTTTCCCTTCTGTTTCTATATCTCTGGACAGTTCTCTTTGATGATTTCTTGTAAAATAGAATCTAGGCTCTTTTTTTGGTCATAGTTTTCGGGAAGTCCAATGATCTGCAGATTATCTCTCCTAGATCTATTTTCCAGGTCTATAGATTTTCCCAGTAAGTATTTGACCTTATTCTCCAGCTTTTCATTTTTTTTTTGTTTTGTTTGACTGATTCTTGGGTTCTCAATGAATCATTCATTTCTATTTGTTCCGTCCTGATTTTTAATGAGTTATTTTCTTCATTCACATTTTTTAGTTCTTTTTGTATATGCCCAATTGAGTTTTTAAATGAATTGTTTTGCTCTATTGAAATTTTTTCCATTTCCCTAATTTTTTTTTAGAGAATTATTTTCATTTTCCAATTCAGATATCCTACTTTCTTGAGTTTTTTTATCTTTTCCAATTCAGAATCCTACTTTCTTGAGAATTTTTTATCTTTTCCAATTCAGAAATCCTACTTTCTTGTGATTTTTTAACCTTTTCTAATTCACAGATTTTGTTTCCCTGAATCTCCTGTGAATTCTTTATTTTTTCCAACTCAAATTTCAGAATGTTGTTATTCTCTATCATAGCTTCTCTTTCCTTTCCCCATTTTTCTTCAAACTCTCTTAACTTTTTAATAGTCTCTTCTAGGAGAGAGTTATGTGATGGGGGGCAGATATCGTTCTCCTTTAGGCTGTTATCTGCTGACTCTCTGCTATTAACTTCCTTGGGGTTGGATACCTGCTCTTTCTCTGTGTAGAAGGAATCAATGGTTCTCTTTAGCTTTTTACTCATATTTTAAAAATCTTTTGGGGTCTGTCTTTGGGGTAAGAAGTTTATTTATTTATTTCTTTACCAGATTCCTCCCAGACCAGATGGATGTAGTGGCTCCTGTGCCTGAGCTAAGAGAGATCTCTGGGAGAGAGTTCCCATTCCCCTCCCTGGAAGTGCCTCAGAGGTGATTAGTGTGGCTGAGCTGTGAGGGTTGCCCAGTGAAGGACCCCACTGTGTGTCCTAGAGACTTCCCTGAGGTTTAAGACTGAACAGTAAAGGCAACACAAAGCCCAGCCAATGCGTCCTGTGGGGTGTGGATATCAGCAGCTGACGTGAAAAGCCCCTGTGCTCAAACTGGAAGTGTCTGCCCAGAAACCCTGGTCCCTATTTCAAAGGTTCTGCTTCTTTGGGACTTCTGGCGGCTGAGTTCCACAGCCTCCAGCCAAGCCAGGCACTATGTGAATTGGATGTTGCCTTGGGCTGTGTCCCCACTTTCAAGTTCTTAACTACTCCAAGGTGAAGCCCCAGACAGCAGAAGTTGGCTGCACAGCCTTGCCAAGATCTGTTAGGTCACTTCCAGATTAGGGTGGTTCTAATATCTGGCCTTATATTTTAAAATGGCTTGATTTTTCTTCTGGACTGCTGTTTTATAAGCAGAGAAAAGCTTACAGCCTGTGCCAGATTCCTCTATCTCAGTGGCTTCTCTGATCCCAGAGTTCTCCCCAGCTCGATCGGCGCAGTGTGCTAGCACCTAACCCTGTCTGTGCTGGCCTTTATTCTTCCTCCCCTGGGAACCGACCTTTTCTGTTGGAACTCCAGATTCTCTTCAGCTGGTAAGTCATGCTTCCAGTCCTTGTGATTTCTATCAGTCCAGCGTTATTTTTGAGGCTGATTTAACTAATTGGTATTGAGGGAAGAAGGGAGCTCACTAAATCTCGTGTATCTTCTCCGCCATCTTGGCTCTGCCCCCTCTTTGAAAAATTATTATGAAAATAAAATGATGATGGATGTAAAATATTTTACAATTCTAAAGTACAATGTAAATATCAATTATCATTTTTTTTTTTATTATTTTAAATCTATTTTCAGGACTTCCAGTGCCAAGATAACAGAGTGAGGAAGGAATACCCTGAAGCCTTCTCAAACACCCCTCCAAACAATATAAAACCACCTCAGAATTGATATAGGAACAGGGAAGCAGCTTATCAACAAGATAGGAAAGGTCTGTCTCACAGGTGTAGGATATAGTGGGTTGAAACTCTGAATCAGACAACAGAGCACTTAAGGCTAATTACATATTCAATATGAGACAATGGCTCAATTAGCAAATATTTGGATGATGGCTCCCCTCACCATTGGTGCTTGCTGAATGTTTGTTGATAAGATAATCATAGGCAAGGATGGAAGGGCTAAGGGAGAGGAGTGAGAGTTACTTGGTGACAGGATGAGGAGGAGAGAAGCTGGAGACTCCAGACTCCAGAGTCCAGGATACATCTTTGGCAAATTGTGTGACAGCTTGCCTGCTTCCTTCACTTCTCCCCTTAAAGACCAAAGACTTTGATTTACCCTGACTCTGGCTGACCCTGAAACCCTCCAGGGAGATAGTCCATACTTTACAGTAGGGGAGTGAGAAGAGCAACAACAGAGCCCCACACCAGGGGCCCTGAAACAAGGCTCCAAGCTTGTGGCAATCCATCCATAAGGTCCTATCTTCCTTCAAGCCAGCAAGTGAGTTTGCATGCAGAGTAGCAAGACCAAGTTCCAGCAATTGAACTCTAGAACAAGCCACCAAGGAGGACTTGACCCCATGGTTAACCAGTAGTAAAGAGCAATCCTGGAACTGGCCAACAGCAAAAACTGCTCCTGGATCTACCAGTGAGTGACCCTGTTTGCATAGCAACCCAGCAGCAGGTCCCCACCACTGAGGCCAACAAGAAAAAAAATTTACTCCTCCAGGACTTACCATGAGAGAGGCCCTGGTTCTATAGCTACCTGGCATCAGGGTTGCAGTATCGGAGCAGGCCAGCAGCTAAACCCCACACAACTAAGGCAAGCTACCAGGGAAGTCCCAACTTCCAGGACATGCCAGAAGGGAAGATTGAGATATAAACTTTGTAGAGGACAATAGTGTCAAAATGAAGCCTCAAAGAAAAATATAATTTGGTTTCAGGCCCAAAAAAGAATTCCTAAAGAGTTTAAAAGGGTTTTTAAAAGGCAAATTAGAGAAGTAGAAGAAACATTGGGAGAAAGAAATGAGAGAAATTCAAGAGAATCAGTAAAAGGAATCAATAGCATGAATAAAAGATATATTACAATTTGCTAAAGAAAATGACTCCCTAAAAATAGAATTGGTGATATGGAAAAGGAAGTACAAAAGCTCACTGAAGAAAATAATTCCTCAAAAATTAAAATTGAACAAGTGAAAACTAATACCTTTATGAGATATCAAGTTATTGTAAAAGTAAAAAAAAAAAAAAAAGAGAAGAAAATGCAAAATTTCTCACTCAAAAAACTGACCCAGAAAATAGATCCAGGAGAGATAATGCAAGAATTATTGGACTACTAGAAAGCTATGATGAAAAAAAAAAAAAAAAAGCCTGGAGGACATCTTTTAAGATGTTGAGTATAATCTCTTTCAGGGGAAAAAAGGATATTTAATAAAACAGAAAAATTTTTAAGCATTTATAATTAAAAGCCAAAGCTGAATTAAAAAAAAAAAATGGACCTCCAAATACAAGACCCAAGGGAAACATAAAAAGATAAAAAAGAAACAAGAAAAAGAAAGCATAAGCAATTCAGTAAGGTTAAACTGTTTGTATTTCTATTTGGCAAAGTGCTGTTTGTAACTCTTAACATTTTTATTACTATAAGAGCAATGAAAAAGAATATATGCAGACAGAAGGTGTGAATGTAAGGTGATTTTGATGGCATGATACCAAAAAAAAGGAACAAGAAAAAATTTACACTAGAAGAAGAAATATAGAATGGGGTAAATTATCCCACATAAAAAAGGCATGAAAAAGCTATTATAATGGAAGAGAAGGAGGAAAACTGATGATAAGGAGTGTATACTGGGGAAGACAGTGGACAGAAGTAAAACACTTATGAAGAGGGAAAGAATGGGGTATAAGAGAGGCAGGATAAACAAGCAAAAAATAGCATGAAGGAAAATTTAAAAGTTAGTTATCATAACTATAAATGTGAAAGGGATGGACTCTCCCATAAAATGGAAGAGAATTGAAGAATGGATTAAAAAGCAGAATTCTGCAATATTTTGTTTATAAGAAGCACATTTGAATCACAGAAATATACACAGGGTAAAAATAAGGGGCTGGAGCAGAATCTATTATGATTTAACTGAAGCAAAGAAAGCAGGGATAAGAATCATGATCTCACATAAAGGATAGCAATGATGATCTCAGATGAAGCAAAAGCAAAAGTAGATCTAATAAGGGATAAAGAAGTAAACTATATCTAGCTGGAAGATATCACAAACAAAACACTGTTTACACAAATAAAGCCATATCTAAGCAATTAGAAACATATTCGTTGTTCACAGGTAGACTAAGCTAATATAATAAAAACAACAATTCTACCTAAATTTATCTATTTATCTGATGCCATACCAATCAAATTATCAAAAATTCATTTATCGAGCTAGGAAAAATAACAAAATTCATTTGGAAGAACAAAAGCTCAAGTTTATCAAAGGAATCAATTGAAAAAAAATGCAAAAGAAACATGTCTAGCCATATCATATCTCAAACAGTATGATAAAGCAATAATTATTAAAACAATTTGCTACTGGTAAAGAAGTAGAGTACTTTCTTTGACAGTAGAATAAATTAGGTTATATTATAATAAATATCTAGCATATGATAAACCTAAAGATCCAAGCTTTTGGAACAAAAATCCATTATTTGACAAAAACTACTGGGAAAACTGGAAAACAATGCAGTAGAAACTCATTTCATATGCAAAAATAAGGTCAAGATATGTAAATGATTTACCCATAAAGGGTGATACCATAAGCAAATTAAGAGAGCATGAAATAGTTTATCTGTCCAATTTGTGAATAAGAAAAGAATAAGAACCAAAGAAGATTAGATAGAGTATTATGAAATGTAAAACAGATCATTTTGATTATATAAAATTTTTAAAGCTTTTGCAGAAACAAAACCAATTCAACCAAAATTATAAGGAAAAACAAAAAACTAGGGGGAAGGGCAGAATTTGCAACAAATATCTCTGATAAAGCCCTCATCTCTCAAATATATAAAAAACGGAGTCAAATTTATAAAAACACAAGTTATTTTCCAATTGATTAATGATCAAATGATAAAAACAAGCAGTTTTCAAAAAAAATAAATCTAAAAAGATTCTTAATGAAAATTAGAACAACTCTGGGATACTACCTCATATCTATCAGATTGACTAAGATGACAAAAAAAAAAAAAAGGAAAAATGTTGGTTATTGGAGGGGGTGTGGGAAAATTGGGTCACTGATGCACTGTTGGTAGAAGTTGTAAACTGTTCTAGCTATTGAAACTCTGTTCAAAGGACTATAAAAATGTGCATACTTTGATCCAGGAATATCACTGCTATGTCTATAATTCAAAGACAGCCAAAAAAGGGGAAAGGACCTATTTGTACAAAAATATTTATAGCATTTCTTTGTGGTGATTAAGAATTGAAAATCAAAGCGATGCCTATCAATTGGAGAATGATTAAACAAGCTGTGGTATATGATGGCAATAAAATATTATTGTGCTATAAAAAATGACAGGCAGGATGATTTCAGAAAAACCTGGAAAACTTATATGAACTGATTCATAATTAAGTTAACAGAACCAGTAGAATGTTATTATAAAGAACAATAGCATTATTGTTCAATGAAGAACTGTGAATGACAACATTCAATAATCTAAAACAATCCCCAAGGACTAAATGATGAAGCATCCTATTTGCCTCCAGAGTAAGAACCAGTATTGTCTAAATACCAACAGAAGCAAGCTATTTTTTTTTTACTTTCTTTCTTTCATTATTTTCTTTTATTTGAGTCTTCTTATACAAAATGACTAATATCGAAATGTTTTACATTAAAAAAAAAAAAAAAAAAAAAAAAACAAACAAACTCTACTTTCCAGATAACATTACTGGGAAAGTAAGCATGGGGCAAGAGAAAACTGTTTAGATTTCCTAAAGGTTCTGGAGGTTCCATTACTAAAGGAATACCATTTACCCATTAATGTCCCTATGGGATCTAAGGCCTCGGGATAAACTGTACACAGCTTTCTGTATGATGTACCACATGGTTCCATAAACTTGCTCTGGACCTGCTCAGCTGTCTTCTTTGACAGCTATCCTGACTCTGGATTGTGGATTACAGAACCAGCTGGTATAAATCCCACATCCTCCCACAAAGCATGTTTCTTTGGAAGTCTGGATCTATTGACTTTCTTTTCTGAAGTCATGCTCTGCACTTTTTCTGCCAGCTCAAGGCTGAGTAATCCCTCAGGGTGAATAACCTTTTAGCTGTTGAAAGATTAGTAGTTCTCAGGATCAGTGTGTTTTTGGCTCTTTTAAGAATGGCCAGGAGAATATTAAGTGTTCTTTCTGATTTTTTTCCCTTCTTAATGCAATGTGGTCCAGACCTTTCTCCTCTCTTGGAAATGGAGCATGGCACAGCCATTCTATCCTCAATATTACTTATCTCTTCTTCTATCAATGACCTTTGACAGTCTGTACAGCTGTAGGGACTCCATGACTGAATAGCATATGATTTCTGAATGGGGTTAAAGCAAATCAACATTGTTTCTTATTACTGAAGAGCAAGTAAAGATTGAAGATTTTAGAATTATTAAAAAAAAAAACCCAACCCCCCCAAAAACAAAACTTAGGGCACAAAGACCAGTGAAATAATTAAGAAATGAAGACCAGAACTTAGTATTTAAAATCAGTATTTAAAACCCATCAAATCTCCAAAATGAATAAAGTGGTAAAATTACTACAAAAGCATAATTATTTTTAAAATTTTAATTTATGTAATAAGACAAGCATGTCTCTAACATAGTATGATAAAAAGATGATTGCACATGAAACTGTGAATCTGTTATGTACAACTTGCTATTCCTTTTAAGTATATGATAAAATTATCATGTAAATTCTTTTTTTTCCTTACCCCCAACTATGATATGACTATCATTAGACAGAAATAGCTATAAATATGTAAAATTTTTGTATGCATACTTCCACTTTTCAGTTCTTTCTCGGGATGCAGATAACGTCTTTCTTCATAAATTTAAACATAATTCTTTTAAAAATCACCCAAAGTGTCATGGAATGGAAAGAGTTCTGTCCTGGGAGGAGTTGAGACCCTACCACTGACAAGTTGTATGGTCTTTAGTGACTTCCCTCCCCCACCCCCACCCACAGTTTCTTCATCTGTAAAGTGACAACATTGCACAAGATGACTTCGTAGAATCCTTCCAGGGCAAACAGAGGTAGTGTGATATAGGGAAGAGTGCTAGATTTGAAGATGGAGGACCTGAGTTCTGTTACTTCCTATCTTTGTGGCTTTCAGGTTGTTGCTGTCCCTCTCTCAACTTCAGTCTTTCAAGTCTCTACTCTTTTAACTCTATGACTCTGATTGGGAAACCATAGCTATTGTTCTTTAAAATAATTAGTCCTGGGCTACTCTTGTCCTCTAATAATTGGGAAAACAGCCCAAATAGCACAAACAGTAGGTTACTCAGTAGGTAGGAGAAACTCAAAACTTCACTTTGTTCTCACAGCATGTCAAGTTAATTATATGAAAGTAGGGGAAGAGAAGTATGTATCTTTCAGGTCTCTCCTTCCCTCACTTCCAAACAGCCATGCCCCTTTTCATGTCTCTCTCTTATCAATTATGGGGAATAATATTTCTTGTGTACACATATCTAGTCATGGCACCTATCTACTCAAAAGTCTTCAGAGTCTCTCCATTGTCTTTTAAATAAAATTCATGTTTCTCCATCTGACTTTCAAAGCTCTCCACAATCTTATACAGTTTTACTTTCCAACTATATTTCATCCTGATCCCTTCTTATCACCCTAAAATTAAGCCAACCTGAATAATTTTTTTTTTTTGCCCTGGGAACTTGGCCCTCATAATCTCAGACCCTTGTGCCTTTGCTAAGGCAGATTTTTGTGCCTGAAATCAAGCGCAGGTTAACACATTCTGACTATGAAGTTCCTTCTATATGCCAAGCATTTTGGCAAGCATTTGGACACAGAAAAGAAAATACACACATGGATTGGGGAGGGGAAAGAAGGAGGGAGGGAGAGATAAGGAGGGAGAGAATGAAAGTGAGAGAGAGGGATGATAAATATCAGGAGAGAGAAAGAGAGAGAGAAAATGAGAGAGACAGAGACAGAGCCAACAGAGAGAGAATCCCTGCTTATATAATGGGAGAGATAAAAGGCAAACAATTATGTACAAACAAGAAATAAATTGGAAATAATCTCAAAATGAAGACATTCAAAAAGGACTAGGAACGTTTTCTGGCAGAAGGTAGAACTTTAGTTAAGATTGTAAGGAAGCCAGGAGGTGGTAGTGAGGAGGAGGAAAAGAAGCATGGGTGATAGCTAGAAAGCTAACAAACATTTATTAAGTGTTTGCTATGTGCCAGGCACTAACCTAAGCACTGTTGAGAGAAAATGAGGCAAAAGTTTCGGCCTGATGAAATTGTTCAGAGTAGGAAGATTGAATGTCTTATATAAGCAACCACAAATAAGTAGATTCATGAAAAATAAAGGTTAAGAAAACTGGGAAAGCAAGAAGGGGCTAATAGGCAGCTAAGTGACATAGAGGATAGAGTGCTGAAGGCTACTTTGTGAGTTCAAATCTGACCTCAGACACCTGCTAGATGTGTGATCCTGGGTAAGTCACTTAACCCTTGCCTTCATTTCTTCATCTGTAAACAAAGTAGAGGAGGACATGGTAGATTATTCAAGATCCCAAATGGGATCTTGAAGAGACAAATACAATTGTGACAACTAAACATTACAAAAAGGGATGAGGTTACAAAAGACTTTAAAAACTCAAGAGAAGACTTTATAAATGACCTCCCTCCTCATCTTCACCTCTCTAATTCCTACCAACCCTGTAGTCTACACTACACAAAAGGCTTCCCTGACATCCCCCTTCATTAATAACTTTTCTCCTCCTCTTCCTTCTACTAACAATGTTCCTCTTCTGGGTTTATCATATAATACAATGTATCATAGTATTCTGTGTAGAGAGCTTATACTAGCCTGAAGCATTGATCTTCCTTTCAGTAGTTAGCACTTTGATATAGTATATTGGGTCCTTTATGAACATTTGCTATTCCTAATTAGCATATAAAAAGATTATCAATAAGAAAATATTTAAATTAACAGAATCCTAGCAGTACTTTTCATAATGACAAAAAACCAGAAACAAAGTGGGTGATCACCAATTAAAATGACTGCATAATTGTGGTATATTAACATCACTGTATTTTTTTTTAATGAAGAATATAAAGAATTCAGAAAAGCATGAGAAAACTTGTATGAATTGGTGCAAAGCAAGAATACAGTGACTATAATAACATAAATGAGTATGACATTAAAAGGCAGCCAAACTAGAAACTGGAAGTTGAATGGATGCCCATCAATTGGAGAATGGTTGGGTAAATTATGGTATGTGAAGGTTATGGAATATTATTGTTCTGTAAGAAATGACCAGCAGGAGGAATACAGAGAGGCTTGGAGAGACTTACATCAACTGATGCTGAGTGAAATGAATAGAACCAGAAGATCGCTGTACACTTCAATGCTGTATGAAGAGGTATTCTGATGGAAGTGGATATCTTCAACATAAAGAAGATCCAACTCACTTCCAGTTGATCAATGATGGACAGAAACAACTACACCCAGAGAAGGAACACTGGGAAGTAAATGTAAATTGTTAGCACTACTGTCGATCTACCCAGGTTAATTATATCTTCGGAATCTAATACTTAATGTGCAACAAGAAAATGGTATTTACACACATATATTGTATCTAGGTTATATTGTAACTCATGTAAAATATATGGGATTGCCTGCCATCAAAGGGAGGGAGTACAGGGAGGGAGGGGATAATGTGGAAAAATGAATATGAGGGATAATGTTATAAAAAAAAATTACTCATGCATATATACTGTCAAAAAATTATAAATAAAATTAAATAAATAAATAAATAAATAAATTCTCTCTGGGCAGAGAGCCATTTCACATTAAAAAAATTTTTTTTTTCATTATGAGCACTTATACTTCAGAAGTTAGCAAACACTACAAATCAAGTCACACATTCTTATACTATTACTTATTTAGACCAGAAATTAATTAATAAAATATTACTAATATGAAAAAAAAAAGGCAGCCAAACTCAGGTTAATTGCAATGTTGACCAGTGTTATTCACTAGAAACCAGGTGATGAAATACTTGTTTCTTTTTTAAACATAGAGGCAGGAAACTTTGTGAACAGTATTGTGTATATTGTCAGATACAATGTTTTTGTCTGCTATTTTTACTTCCCTATTTTTATTACTAAGAAGTAAAGCTAATGAAAGACACTTTCCCCTCAAATAAAGACAGACAGAAAGATAGATAGATGGATAACTTACCATTCCTGAACTATACTGTATTGCACTGAATTGTATTGTACTGTGTGAAAGGAAAAGCATAAGTCTAGGATTTGGAAGGCCTGCCACTAATAGTTCTGGCCTTTGGACAAAATAATAGCTTCATTTCAGTACTTTTATTTATAAAGTAAAGTAATGAGGCCCTCTCAACATTATATGTACTATTACCTTAAGGTAAATGGGGGTAAGAGATGGAATCCTTTGTAAGTCAGCCAGAAATGCTTAGATTACCATTTGGAAAAGTTAACAGATTGATGTGACCAAGAGGTTTGGAGGCAGCATATCCCTTCATCACCAAGGTTTATAGTCTGCCTCTTAGTGGTTTTCCCTATTCTAACCACAAAGGTGATGAAAGAGCATTTAGCACTTCTATGAAGGGGAAAGTACTGGAAATTTTAGAGCTAGACAGGAATTGGGTTCAAGTTGTGGCTTTCCTTTTACTTGAAGGATATTTTTTTCTGTAAAGTAAAGAGAAAGAAAAGGAAGGACAACTGGAAAGAATGGGATATATGAACCTTTAAAAAGAAGCTGTTCCTATAGGGAAAATCCTAGCTATTCTCTCTCATAGTGTGTTTATTATCCATTCCCAGTCCCTTCATTGGTTTTTAAGTGATTCTTATTTGTTGGGTTAGGGCTTTTGTTGTTTGCTTTGCTTTGCTTTGCTTATTCCCTTGCTTTCTCTGAGTTTATCTCATTTTCCAATGCTTGCTGCCCTTGGCTAGAAATGAGTTAGTTTCCAGGTGGAATTGCTCTCCTAATTTAGTGAGGTCTGAACTAATAGAAACTCAAAAAGTCCTGGAAGGCCTGAAAGAGTCTCAATCTCAGGAGGTTTCCCAAATGGTTTGGATGCCTTTCAGTCTGAGCCTCTAAGGTCTGCTCACCATGAATTCCCTCCTGCTCTTCCCATCAACGCCCCAAGCTGTAAATAAAGATGCTGGGTGGGAGAGGCACAAAGTCAGGCATTTTTGGCCCACATCAGACTGATGCTGTACAAAGTAAAAAAACAAAACAAAACAAAACAAAACAAAACAAAACAAAACAAAACAAAACAAACTAAGCAACTTCACAATCGTTCCCAAAATGCAGGTGTTGTAATGATTTTACCAAACTTGTTGGGGGTTGACATTTTGATGAACAGCTTCTGAACACTCCTGATAATTTCCTCTTTGGAGGGGATAGGCAAGCAGGTAATATGTCAAATCCCCCCTTTGTTGGCCCAAAATGCATTAATGGAAGGATGTGGAACAGGTGAAGCACATTAACTTTTTAACTTGCTAACACGGTTTTTTTTCATTAAGCATTAGACACTCAGATGGGAAATGTACCCTGGCAGAAAGTAGACAAGCCAAAGGGTGAGAGAAAGGGGCTGGATATTGGCCCAGTTCAAGGAGTACACTTATGAGCCAGCTGGGTCAGCTTTATATCAGGTGGTTTTAGACAAAAGAAAGGTCAAGGTTTTGAATTTTTGGTGCTGAGGGATGCAGGGAGTTGTAAATATAGGCCCTTTCTTCCTTGGCTTTCATTAATAATGATGGCTGACATTTATATGATTCTTGATAGTTACAGAGTATTCTACACCCATTATCTCATTTAATCCTCAGAAGGACTCTGTGAGGTAGGCAGTGCAAGGATTCCAATCCCCATTTTATAGATGATGAAACTAGTGGTAACTAGCATATGCTGAAAAAGGGCTGGAAGAGAATCAGAAAGACCTGAATTCTCATCCAGTTCTACTATTAACTAGTTATTTTGTGTATACAACATTCATTGACCAAAGCAAAGTGGTAAATACTGTCAGTCACGAGGACTTGTGGAAGATCATGGGAATATTTGATTGCTCAGAGTTCATCAGATATTATGCCATATTTATACAAGTTTTGGATAAAGGTTTTCCCAATCACCAATGGAATGAAACAGGATTGTGTGTTTTCTCCCATGCTTTTTAATATGGTGTTTTCCTCTATGTTGTTAGAAACCTTCAATGAGGATGAAAACAACATCAAGGTCAGCTACTTAAATGACAGTAAACTTGAAAAGACTACAAACTAATACTAAAGTAGAGGGAGAGGTGGTGACTGACTTTTTGTTCACAAATGATTATGAACTCAATATAGTTTCTGAGGTCTGAGTGCAACAGAATATGAATTGATTCTCTGACATTTGTGCCACTTTTGGTCTGAAAATCAACACCAAGAAAACAGAGGTTCTCCACAAGTCAGTATCACATGGCCCTTAATTATATATTGGAAACATTGATTACAGCAAATGCAGAAATTGTGACTGCTGTAAGTAACTTCATTTGCCTAGGCAATAAACTTTCCAGGATGTTCCCAAATATGATAAGGTTAGCACCCGAATTAGCTCAGAATTTGTGAGACTCTAAAAGAAAGTGCAGGAAAGAAACTTTAGGCTTCATACCAAACTGAAGGTCCATAGAACTATTGTACTAACCTCATTATAGTAAGTTTGTGAAACCTGGACAATTTACCTGTATCATACCAGAAAATTGAACTGCTTCCATTTGAATTGTCTTAGGAAGATTCTGAAAATCACCTGGCAATATGAAGTATCAGACACCAAAGTCCTCTGTCAAGCTGAACTGCCAAAGCATTCAAACTCTATTGCTTAGAATACAACTCCAAAGGGCTAATAATGTAGCCCAAATGTCAAATCTAGTACACTAATTTAATGGAATACCATTATGCCATAAGAAATGACAAAAAGGCTGTTTCAGAATAACCTGGGAAGACTTCTATTGATTAATCAAAAGCAAATAAAATAAACATATCCAGAAAAAATTATACAATAACAATGATATTGTAACAACAACTTTAATAGACTTTGAGAACTTTTAGCATTACAATGATCAACCAGATTTCCAGAGGATTTGTGACAAAGTATGACTTCTATCTCCAGCAGAGAAGTGACAAGTTCAGAGTACAGAATGAGACATACTTGTTTGGGGATGTGGACAAATTGATATTTTGTTTTGCTTGATTTTGCCTGTTATGAAGTTTCCCTTTTTCTTTTCAGTGAGTGAGAAAGGTACAAGATAGAGGAAATAGATTTTTGCTAATTGAAAAACAATACAAAAATTTCAAAAGTGAGATGGGGCAAGGCAGCAGACTTCATCATTCCTTGTATCTCTAAATTCTTTAATCCCTTATTTGCTGAAGGCCATATTACAAGTAAATGATAAATCTAGATCTAAATCTCTGGCCTTCTAATTCTGTGTGTATGTGTGTGTGTGTGTATGTGTGTGTGTGTAAATCAATTGGGGTTAAGTGACTTGCCCAGGGTCACGCAGCTAGCACGTGTTAATTGTCTAAGACTAGATTTGAACTTAGGACCTCCTAACTTTAGGGCCAATGAGCTAGCCACTGTGCAACCTAGCTGCCTTGATCTTCTAATTCTAAATCCAGGGCCTTTTTAAATAGCTTATCTGAGTTTTCAAGGCAGGCTGTTTATGTAGATGAGATTTATTAATACACTCCACATACTTCAATCTATCAGGATAGAAACAATCTTAAATCTGTGTTTACCATGTCAAAATTGGCTGCTAGATCTTATCATTGATCACTGTAGTTCAGAAATGGCTATTTCCATTTCTCTTGAAGAAAAAACTGAAGAAGCTATTGTCAGTCTTCAGTACTTCAAAAAAATCTGTGATTTTGATCCTCTGATGATTTATTTATATAGCAACCTGTCTCCAGTTTGGGAGATGGCTTTTGAGAGTGACTATAGCTCCCAAATTCATCACTCTAGAGAAATCCTAATGATGTGATTCTCTAAATTTATGTAGTCTAGTTCCTAGTCAGCAGAGAATATGTAGTCCAGTGTTTTGTTTGTTTTGTTTTGTTTTGTTTTGTTTTGTTTTGTTTTGTTTTGTTTTAAATAAGCTTTATTACTCTTTGGTTTTATTTGACAGTCATACTCTAATATACCCTGCTGACAATGGAATTGTCTCTTGGAACAAAGAAAAAACATTTAAGTAAAAGCAACAAATATAATGACTTCATCTCACAAGATATACCATATTTCATATCTATAGTATCCTAGCTCTCTGCCAACAGATGTTTAATCATTATATTTCTGGGCCATTGGAGGAGCTGGGGAAAACAAAAACAAACAAACAAAAAAAAACTATAGGATCTACTTTATGTCAATCACTCTGTTAAGAATTGAAAAATTATTATCTAATTTGATTTTCACAAGAAACTATAAGGTAGCTACTCTTCTTAGACTCCTTTTACAGTAAGAAAAGCTAGGGTAAATGGAAATTAAGTGATTTATCCAAGGTCATGCAGCTAATAAATTTCTGAAGTTGGATTTGTACTCAAATCTTGTTTCAAGCCCAGTATTATATTCATTGTGCCTCTATTAATCTAATGGCCTCTGTTAATAAGTTTGATTGTCTTCAATTGTTTTCATTTGTGTTGTAGTAATCACCACATACATATACATATACATATACATAGAGATAAATTTCTATACTTATATATCTATCTTTTTAGGTTGTGTTTCCTTTATTCTGCATATAAATGCTAACATGTTTTTCTGAAATATCCTCTTTCATATTCATCATCTTCTCTGGTGTACTAATATTCTGTTGCATTAATATTCCAGTTTAATTTTTAAAAATCTCTTTTTTAGCTGATACTCACTTTGCAATTTTTATTGTTGTCATGAATATTGCCTTTATGCTCTTTCTGCCTTTGGTGTCCTTGACATGTATTGCCAGAAATAAGTTTGCTGGGACAAAAAACATAAAGAATTTATTTTGAATAATAAAAGCACTTACTACATGGGGCCATTGTGATGATCAAAAGACATACTGTATGTAAGCATTTAGTAAATCTTATCCGCCAAAACTTTTTTAAGATTGAAATTTTATTGTATATATGTCATTTCCCTCTAATAAGGTCTTTTAAACATTTATTTAAAATTAAAATTTCCTCAAGCCTTATCCATTCCTATAAGTGATCTGCATAGTTCCTTTCCTATGACTCAAATATGTACAAAATTTGAATACATTTGAAGAAGTAGAAGAGAGATTGGACAATTTCCCACATGTACTAAAAGAAAAATGTCTGGTGACCATGTTTACATGGGAGTGTATGCTGAGACTACTATGTCTTGGGGTTGCATTCCAAAGCCAACAATACTTAATTAAAAGTACAACTCCAATAGCCTGCATTTTTTTCACTATAGTCCTTACAGAGCATCTGGATAAAACACTTTGCTATATGTTCTAGTATGGAATTTTACTCACCCTGGAAATTCTGAAATCTGAGAGAGATCAGAAGTTGGGTTTTTATTCATCTGGGCTTTGAAAAATCAAAGATAAGTTGAGCTAGTCCCTAAATTTTGACCCATAGAGACAGAGTAATGCAGGTTTATTTTGGTACAAGAAAAAAAAATACTTCTTCATAAATAATCCATTTAATCAAGTCTGAGACTAGAATGCTGGTCTCTTGCTTCCCAATGCAGTGTTTTTTCTATTATACCTTTCTTTATAAATAATCCCTCATTTTTGAGAAACCTGAGACATGGAATGCACAGAGTAGTAGATAGGGTCAAGATGCAGACCATGTTTTTATTAAATGTTTGACTGCTTTATGAGCTATTATAATTGACTGAGCAGTGGGGTTCAAGAGCTTGATCCTACTTCTATTTTCCCTGTGTCTCCACTGTTTCAAGTAATTTAAATGAGGTAATATAACTCACTTAACCTCTTCTAATGGAGACTTGCAGCACTTTTAACATCACCACATGTTGCTCTGCATAGTTCTTAAGGTGAGGTGGAAAGGGGGGAAGGATTAAACCTGTCTTCAGAATATGTGCATTAAAGTCATGGATCCACCAGTTATTAATTATGAGATTGTATGCCAGCTATTTAATTTCTTTGAACCTCAGTTTTCTCATGTGTGAAATAGGAATGATTATAGTTGCACTGCCTACCTCACCTTATTGGATTGTTTTGAAAAGAGATTTTGTGAGCAAAGAAATGCCATATAAATGCCAATCACTCTTTTTTGTGTTTAGTCAATTGCATCTATTAGAAACACAGTTTTAACAAGATTTTTTGCAAGACTGAATGTTTAAAACTATGCATATATTTTGAAAATAAAAAGCTAAAAAATAATCTACTAAATATGGAAATCTGTATAGAAGAATTGCACATGTTTAACATATATTGATTACTTGCTGTTTAAGGGAGAGGGCAGGGGAAGGGAAGGATAAAAATTTGGAACATAAGGTTTTGCAAGAAAAACTTGAAAACTACATGTATGTTGAAAATAAAAGGCTATTATTAATATATAAAAAAGAAGTACTATTTTATCATAACAAAATTAGAAAATATTACTTAATCAATTGTTTGGAAAGTATTGATCTGATTAGAGCTACTTCTCTAACAAAGCAGGGTCCATTTAATACAAAGGGTTTAGGTCTTATAAAGTCTGGTGGAAATTCTCATGGGAAGCCCTAGAAAGTTTGAAAAATTCTCTCAAACTATAAGGTTTTCATTAAGTTATAACTTTAGATCAGAGTGCTTTATCAAACAGAAGGAGAAAATAAGTCAAAGTTACATTTTGTGATTTTAAATCATAATAGTCAGTCCTATTATATCTTCAGGGACTTCCAAGCTATTGGAACATATAAAGTTCAAGCAATAGCAGTTTTATGAGAATAAATTAAATTCCATCTTGTTAGAGATATAAAATCTTATTATCCTTGATAGCATGCTAGAGTTTGCATGCAGGCTATTTTGTTTTAATTATCAATATGTAATTGTCAAATGTAGAAGTTTACTAAACTTGAGCCAAACCTTATGCATGGTTTAATTGCATTTAATGCTAAATTTGAGATCTTAATATTTTGCTTCCAAAGTTTCTTAACTTTCCAATATCATTAAGCATCTCTCTAAGAATGTAAGTATAGAGATGTAATCTGTATCTTCTGGATCCACCTGAGAAGTTTCCCCACATTAATGAAATCACAAGTGAAGATTAAAAACAAATGAAATTAAAACTACTAAAGGTAAGAGGTACCTCAGAGATTAGGCCATTGTCTAGCTCAGATAGTCAGTTAACCTTTCCTTCTTTTAATGCAGGAAATCTCAGTTTGGGATCTGAAAACAAACAAAAAAATTATAACTTTATTTCAATATGATTTGTTTCCTTTGTAAATCTATTTATTTTATTTTACAGATTTAGAAATATTTTTTCCTAAGGAATTGGTAGGTTTAACTAGATAGCCAAAAGTTTCCATAACACAAAAAAGATTAAGAATCTCTTCTTTAGTGCTTCCTCCATACCACATGAAATAGAAAGATTGGGGGAAGGGACAGAAATAAGCTCCATGCTCTCTGAAGGAATGGGAGCTTTTCTTTAAACATATATATTATAAAATCCAAGTAGAAAAAGATCATAATTCAGATATTCTTCTTTTCCTAAATCTGTCAGGACTACTTTAGTCAGGGAGTAGACACAATGAGTGGAGAATTATCTTTAGTGACTAGAGACATAATAATGTTAGGATTACAAGATGAGAACTCAGGTTCATTTTGTGACTAAAGACATAATTTTCATTTTTCTCTGTCTTCTCCTCTCCCCAAGACAGCAATATGATATAGATTATACATGTACAATCATATTAAATATATTTCCATATTATGTTATGAAAGAAGAATCAGAATAAAAGGAGAAAATCATGAGAAAGAAAAAAAAAAACAGAACAAAAATAAAAACAGTATAGTTTTAGACTCTATAATTCTTTCTTTGGATATGGATAGCATCTTTCATCATGAGTCTTTTGGAATTGTCTTAGATTATTGCTGAGAAGAGCTGAGTCTATCAAAGTTGATCATTGCACAATGTTGCTGTTTTGTTCAATGTTCTGCTGATTCTGTTCTCTTCACTAAGCATCTGTTCAAGTAAGTCTTTCCAGATTTCTCTGAAATCTGCCTGCCAATCATTTCTTATAGAATAATAATATTCTATTACATTCATGTGTCCCAATTTGTTCAGCCATTCCCCAATTGATGGGCATCCTCTCCGTTTCCAAAGCCTTTCCACCACAGATATTTTGCTACAGATATTTTGTATATGTGGGTCTTTTTCCTTTTCTTATGATCATTTGGGGATAAAGACATGGAATGGTATTGCTGAAGCAAAGAGTATGCACAGTTTGATAGACTTTTGGGCATAGTTCCAAATTACTTTCCAGAATGATTGGATCAGCCCACAACTTCACCAATAATGCATTAGTGTTCCAATTTTCCCATATCACCTCCAACATTTAAAAATTTCCTTTTGGGTCACATTAGTCAAACTAATACTTCAGATTTATGTGTAAGATGGTACCTCAGAATTGTTTTAATTTATATTTTTCTGATCAATAGTGATTTGGAGCACTTTTTCCCCCTATGACTATAGTTAATTTTAATCTCTTCATCTGAAAACTGTCTGTTCATATCCTTTGACCATTTATCAATTGGGGAACAGCCATGTTCCATATTATTCCTTTTCTATACCCTACAATGGAACTAGACTAGGCTTATAACTGGTTGCTATATTAAGTAGTCCATTTATACTTGTATACAAGTCATTTGTACTTGTATACAGTCAGTCATGCATACCAGTAATGTACTCCTTTCTCATCTGTCTTTTACAATCTATATCATTCTTCAAGATTCTACTCAGCTGCTCTCCCTTTTAATTTTTTTTTTCTGATTTCTCTAAATATGAGTATTCTCTTCCTCCTCAAATTATCTTATATTTATTTATTTGTGAATATCTTATGTCCTTCAAAACCAAATTTAATCCCCTTGAAGAAAGGAAATATTGATGTTTTTCTTTGTATTCCTAACACCTAGAACAGTGCCTTCCAAAAATTATTCATTTAACAAATATTTGTTGAAATGAATGTTATGAAGAACTAAAATTTATGGCAATAAAATTATGATTTAATAAAAAGTATATCAATAAATGTCTTATTGTGCTTTTCTCTGTGCTGAATCCTTGCTGTATTCCTACTTTGTCTAATTTTTGTGTTGACTCTATTTGACCACAATCTGGCTGATTTTCTGTACTGTTTTGAAGACAAGGAGGTGCAGGGACAGCTAGATGGTGCAGTGGATAGAGCATCAGCTCTGAAGTTAGGAGGACCTGAATTCAAATTTGACCTCAGACACCTAATAATTCTTAGTTGTGAATTAATGGCATGTCACTTCATTAAACACTTAACTTATTCCCATGAGGTCCTGAAGTATGTTATATAAACCAAATACATGCCCAAGAAACAAAAATCCTCCAATGACCATAAAAGTTTTTATAGATAGAGAACACAATGTTTTTATCTAGTCCAGGAAAGGAAGACATAAAAGATGAATCTTCCCCAGGGATCTCTCTGAGAATCTTGATTAGTCAGACTTCTTGGCTTAGCATCCTGCATGTGATTTTAAATGAATCTCTTGTCTTCTCTAGGGCTCCATTTCCTCTTCTATAAAATGACACCATCATATTGGATGATCTCTAAAGTTCTTTTTAGATCTAACTTCATGGAGCAGTTAGATGGCACAGTGGGATAAGGCACTGGCCCTGGAATTGAAAGAACCTGAGTTCAAATATGGCCTCAGACACTTAATACTTCCTATCTGTGTGACTCTGGTCAAGTCAGTTAACCACAATTGCTTCCCCAAAAGAAAAAGACCTAACTCTGATCCCACCAAAGAATCCAGAGTTAGAAGGAATATATTAATATTCTCAATTGATCAAAGAAGGATATGCTTTTGCTTTTCTTGTAATTTTTGTAATAATTGAGAAGAAAGCATGATGCATTGGAATATCTTAGAAGCAGAAGAACCCTAGCCTCTAAGATGACCTCTAACATTATCTGTGTATCTGTGGGCAAGTTGCTTAAGTTTTCTCAGCCTCCATTTTTTCATCTGAAAAATGGAGGTGATAATAACTATTTCACAGAGATGCTATGAAGAAAAAAGAGAATAATATAGATATAGGACTTTGTGGAAATTGAAGTGCTGTGTAGATTTTTTGTGTGTGTGTGTGTGTGTGTGTGTGTGTGTGTGTGTGTGTGTATAAAATGAAGGGAAGTGAAAGATGCTGACAGCATAATTCATAAGCAAAAAGGAAAGTACTTCAAGGCTGGCTCTTATCGCCAGTGAGAGATCCTGTGAACTTTGGAGAACAGAGGAGGGTTTTGTGATGGCAACCAGCAGTCTGCTACATAAAAAATTTTTGTTTTGTTATGCTTTTAAAATCTTCTGGGAATCTACCTGAGACATCTGGTCTAATGGGCTAACATCATCTTGTGGACTGCATATGATGTCTAGCCCTGAAGGAAAATGTCTGTGTACTTGGGACAATGTGAAAAAACTCCCCTATACAGATCAGTTATGCTACTACTGGCTTTAAGTTAATGATTATCATTCAGATTCCAAGCAAAGCAAAATTTCAATAACTTGGTATTCAGACCCATAAGCTAGTAGAATCTACTTTCATCCTTATGCTGACTGTTCATTTCTGTTTCTAAAAGGTTTAATGACTTTATGTTTTAGATGGAAAGCAGGATTTGTGTATGTCAGTTTCCTAACAAATACCTGGCTTGATCAGCAATGATGTGGTAGAATGGAATGAGACCTGGATTTAGAGGGATTAAGACCCCAATTCAAGTCTGCTACTTGTTAACTGTGTGACATTGACTAAGCCATTCAATTCCTTGAATATCAGTCACTTAATCAGTCATTCCTCTAAATAGGGAGTTGTATTCTTATCTTAGAGGGATAGATCATACAGTTATAGCTAGAAGAGACTATGAGGCAATTTATTCCAACTTCTCTCATTTTACAAATAGGGAAACTGAAAAATGAAGAAGGACTAAAGTTATCTGTCCAAGTACCAATATTGGGATTTAAATTCAGGTGAATGTAAAGATCAAATGGGACAAAATGAGTGAAAATGCTTTTGAAAATTATAGTGTTTATATGTGTATATACATATATGTATACGCACATAAAAGGTGCAAACTCCTTTAAACATGCAAACTCTCCCTCAGAAGTCCAAAGGTGTAAACTCCTTCAAAGGCCTGAACCAAAGGTGTGAATTCTGAGCCAGAGAATTGTCCAGACAACCTGAGTTATCACCTTGTAATTCTAACATGCACACATATATATGCATTTGTATGTATATTTCTATATATAACCTATATGATGATATATAAACATGCATTATGTATATGTATACACACATTTATGTCCATAAATGCAAATATATTTTATGTAAATATATATATAATATAGGCAGACATAGGGAAGGAGAGAAGAAAGAAAGAAAAAAGAAAGGAAAGGAGGGAGGGTAGACAAAGGAAAGAGGAAGGAAAGGAAGGAAGGATGATAGGAAGGAAGGGAGGAAGGAAGGAAAGAAGAAAGAAAGAAAGAGAGAGAGAGACAGAGAGAGAAGGAGGGAGGGAGGGAGGGAGAGAGGAAGGAAGAGAGAAAGGAAGAGAAAAAAGAGAGAGAAGAAAGAAAAAGAAAGAGAAAGAAAGGGAGGGAGGGAGAGAAGGAGGGAGGAATGAAGGGTTAGAGGAAGAAAGGAAAGAAAGAAAGAAAGAAAGAAAGAAAGAAAGAAGAAAGAAAGAAAGAAAGAAAGAAAGAAAGAAAGAAGAAAGGAAAGGCAGGAAGAAAGAAAGAAAGAAAGGAAAGGCAGGAAGAAAGAAAGAAAGAAAGAAAGAAAGAAAGAAAGAAAGAAAGAAAGAAAGAAAGAAAGAAAGAAAGAAAGAAAGAAAGAAAGAAAGAAAGAAAGAAGAAAGGAAAGGCAGGAAGAAAGAAAGAAGGAAAGGAAAGGCAGGAAGAAAGAAAGAAAGAAAGAAAGAAAGAAAGAAAGAAAGAAAGAAAGAAAGAAAGAAAGAAAGAAAGAAAGAAAGAAAGAAAGAAAGAAAGAAAGGAAAGGCAGAAGAAAGAAAGAAAGAAAGAAAGAAAGAAAGAAAGAAAGAAAGAAAGAAAGAAAGAAAGAAAGAAAGAAAGAAAGAAAGAAAGAAAGAAAGAAAGAAAGAGAAAGAAAGAAAGAAAGGAAGGAAGGAAGGAAGGAAGGAAGGAAGGAAGGAAGGAAGGAAGGAAGGAAGGAAGAAAGAAAGAAAGGAAGGAAGGAAGGAAGGAAGGAAGGAAGGAAGGAAGGAAGGAAGGAAGGAAGGAAGGAAGGAAGGAAGAAAGAAAGAAAGAAAGAAAGAAAGAAAGAAAGAAAGAAAGAAAGAAAGAAAGAAAGAAAGAAAGAAAGAAAGAAAGAAAGAAAGAAAGAAAGAAAGGAAGGAAGGAAGGAAGGAAGGAAGGAAGGAAGGAAGGAAGGAAGGAAGGAAGGAAGGAAGGAAGGAAGGAAGGAAGGAAGGAAGAAAGGAAGAAAGGAAGAAAGGAAGGAAGGAAGGAAGGAAGGAAGGAAGGAAGGAAGGAAGGAAGGAAAGAAGAAAGAAAGAAAGAAAGAAAGAAAGAAAGAAAGAAAGAAAGAAAGAAAGAAAGAAAGAAAGAAAGAAAGAAAGAAAGAAAGAAAGAAAGAAAGAAAGAAAGAAAGAAAGAAAGAAAGAAAGAAAGAAAGAAAGAAAGAAAGGAAGGAAGGAAGGAAGGAAGGAAGGAAAGGAAGGAAGAAAGAAAGAAAGGAAGGAAGGAAGGAAGGAAGGAAGGAAAGAAGGAAGGAAAGAAGGAAGGAAGGAAGGAAGGAAGGAAGGAAGGAAGACAAAGTCAACCAGACCTGAATATAGGAAACTTTATGGTCTTATTTGAGGACAGGTATTCTTAACCTGAGGTTCATGAAGTTAAAAAATAAAAATAAAAATTACTGTATTTTAATATAATTGGTTTCTTTTGTAATCTTATGTGTTTTACTTTTAAAACTTTTTTGGGGAAGGGTCCATAGGCTTCACCAAACTGATAAAAAGGTTCATGATACAAACAAGGTTAAAAATCCTTATTCTAAGGTAACCCTGTCTTAGATCTGTAGCTTGTGAAGTGTTCTACAACTCACTTTTGTTTTACTTCTGCCCTACTTCCAAACTATTCCTAAAATACTCCATAAATTTGGAAACCTGCAACTGGGTGCAGTGGATAGAGCATTGGGCTTGGAATCAGGAAGATTCATTTTTTAAGTTCAAATCTGGTCTTCACCTACTAGTTGGGTGATCCTGGACAAGTCATTTATTGACTTGTTTGCCTCAGTCCCATATCTGTTTAAAAAAACAAACAAACAAACAAACAAAAAGATATAGAAAGGAAATAGTGAAATGGAAAAATCACTTTAGTATCTTTGCCAAGAAAACCTCAAATGGAATCAGTAAGAGTCTGACCTGACTGAGAAGAGGGAACAACTTGCCAGCACAGCTTCAGCAGCTGCATTATGCTAAATAACTGGCGCTGTCCATTGTGCTAGAATCTTTTTCCAGACAAGGTTTATGCATTGCCTAAGGCTCCAGCAGAGATGTTTAATAACTTGATACAGATTGTAAATATTTGCCTTTTGAGACTTGGGTCATCTTATCACTATATACCAGGAGTTCTGCTGTCCAGTGCACATGTGGATCTGTGTTTCTGTCACAATCTTGTCTACTGACATTGAGCTAGAAATAATAGCTTACATTTATAAGCAGCTTTACAATTTGTCAAGTACTTTTGCTTCAATTATTTCATTTTATCCTTATCCACAATTCTGTGAAGTTGATAGTGCAAGTGAAAGTATTATTATCTTTTTTTATAGATAAGTAAAGATCAGAGAGCATAATATGTGTGTGGTAAGGGTCATAGATATAATTATGGTGAATTATGACTTGAACTCAAGTATGATGAACTTTTCACTACAAATTTTGCTTTTTCATTAGGTCAGTGACGTCATTGTATAACTTCATTTTTAAGGCTCAATAAAATGCCAGGTACAAGTGAGATATAGTAAATTTAAAAAGTAGCATCAATAGTGCTTAAAGCTAGATCCTTGGGTATAACATCAAGTCAGTCATTGAACAAACATGTATTAAGAACCTACTATATACCAGGCACAGAGCTAACTGGTGATACAAAGAAAGAAATCTCTGCTCCTGAGAAGATCATAATCAAATTAGTAACACAACATGCAAATAATTTTTCACAAATAAGGTATATATAGAATGAATTGGAAATTATCAGTGGAGGAAAGGCAATAGAAGTAAGAGGGAATAGGTAAGACAAGATTTCAGCTGCAATTTGATAGAAGCCAGAGAAGATAACTAAAGTTCTACAATTATACATAGGTTTGCTAGTGCCTTTGCTCTGTGACTATTTCCAATTTATCCTGTAAATAATTTGCTTGTACATTATTATTTGTAAGTTGTCTCCTCCATTAGACTGAGAGATTCTCAAGGTCAGAGTCTTTGTATATTTTTGTCTTTCTTTGTAATTCAAATACTTAACAATAGTCCCTAACACATAGTAAGTACTTAAAGTTTGTGAACTGGCTGTTTTAACTCACATCTATATTGTCTTAAGATTAATAACACAAAAAACTTTTTGAGTTAGTTAGTGTAAGGATTATTGACTAGTTTTTATATTAATGAGGAAACCTTATAAGACTCAGTTTAAATAGCTTGCAGATGATCATTCTGAAATCGTCTTAGACAAGATTTGAAACTAGATGGACTAGGATTCCAAGTCCAATAGTCTTTCCACTGTGCTATAATGTGCTACAATGATGCTTCTTATTAAATGTCACTAAAATTACAAATAAATACTAATAATAACTAATTAATAAACCTAAATTGTTCATACCATACAATGCACACATACACAAGGAAGTTTTAATATTCCCATTAAAATGCATAACTGGTTTCACGTGTTATTGCTATCCTTTTTGGACTAAATAACTAAATAACAAATAATATGATGGTATATTCCTATAATTTATTAATTTTCAAAAGATCATCTGAGATCCTTTCAATTATTAATTGCTGCTTTATTTTTCAGATACAAAACAACATACAAGATTCTCATCTTCTATTTTGTTTCTGGATAGCCTCAAATATCACAAATGATAAAATTGAGAGTGACTTTAAGGATTATGTAGTCTAGCTTCTTTATTTTAAAGTTGAGAAAAGCAAGACCCAGAGAGGTAAAGTGATTTGGTCAATGTTGGATTGCAAATTAGAAGAAAATCTGGAGTTAGAATACAGGTTTACTTTCTCAGGTCCAAGGTTCTTGCTTCATTTCCAAACTGACTTATTTAGCCTATTAAGTGAGCTTCTTACCAATATTTTTTCCATTCCCTCCCATCACTTTTAAATGTATTCCTAAGGAGAGACAGTGACTCTAACAGTCTGGGAAAGTGTCCCTAATTAGAAGTTTCAAGCTGAGAACAGAAAATTAGGTAGATGCCATTAATTGGGTTCATAAATCTGCAAATGAAAAAAATGGAGATACATTTAGGGAAGTGTCAGGCTCAGCTTTGCTACTGGAAACTTAGATTAATAAGACTCAGAAACCAATTAGAAAAAATATCAATAACATTTTCAAACTTTAGTCTTTCTACTTTTCTGAGAATCAGAAAAATATTTATCAAAGTATCAAAATGTCTGTTTAGTTGTTATCTTCCCTCTGATATAAAGAAATGCATCTAGATTGGAGTCATATTGTAAGTAAGTTAGAGTATCACAGAATATCACAGAATTTTAAATCTGGAAGAAACTTTAAAGATCTTTTAGTCCTGTCTTTATAAAGAAAAGGGAAATTAGAAAAGGAAACTAGAGTAGAAGTAACTTATCCCAAATCACCCTTTCAGTTTAATGGCTCTCTTGTTCACTACACCACATTTCTTCACTTATCTGCCATATCAGCTCATAATTTCATAGAGCATTATAGTTCTGAAATATGTTCACATTTATTATCTCATTGAGTTCTCACAATTTTTTGAGTTTTTTAGGGTAGATATTATAATCTCCATTTTATACACAGGCAAACTAGGGCACAGAGAGATTAAGTGACTAGATTCAGTTACCAAATACCATGCTCTTTTGTTATATCTAGTTGCCTTCTTGACTTCTTTGGAATGCAATTAAATGAATATATGAAGTATATGATTGTGGTCCTAGAACATTCTATGATTATTTTTAAGAGGACTATGTAAAGACTAGTTCAGATCTTTTCCGATCTCAGGTAAAAATAACTGAATTTAAAGTCAAGAATTGTGTCTTGAATCCCAGCTCTGCTGTTTGCTAGCTCATGGATAAATCACAAGCTTTCTGAGTTTTCATTTATTCTTCTATCATGTCTTTTTTTTTTTTTTTTTTTTTTTTTTTTGAGGCTGGGGTTAAGTGACTTGCCCAGGGTCACACAGCTAGGAAGTGTTAAGTGTCTGAGACCAGATTTGAACTTGGGTCCTCCTGAATTCAAGGTTGGTGTTCTATCCATTGCACCACCTAGCTGCCCCCCATTTATTCTTCTATCAAGAGGAAATATTATTTGCAGTATTTTGCTATGTTGTTATGAGAAAAGTGCTTTGTAAGTCTTTAAATATCAGTCACCACAAAATAGTCAATAACTATAGCAATCTAGTGTTTGACAAACCCAAAGACCCCAGCTTTTGGGATAAGAATTCATTGTTTGACAAAAACTGCTGGGAAAATTGGAAATTAGTATGGCAGAAACTAGGCATTGACCCACACTTAACACCATACACCATACACCAAGATAAGGTCAAAATGGGTTTGTGATCTAGGCATAAAGAATGAGATTATAAATAAATTAGAATGTAGAATAGTTTACTTCTCAGACTTGTGGAGGACTAAGGAATTTGTGACCAAAGAAGAATTGGATATCATTACTGATCATAAAATAGAAAATTTTGATTATATCAAGTTAAAAAGTTTTTATACAAAACTAATGCAGACAAGATTAGAAGTGAAGCAATAAACTGGGAAAACATTTTTACAGTTAAAGGTTCTGATAAAGGCCTCTAATTGACTCTAATTTATAAGAAATCAAGCTATTCTCCAATGGATAAATGGTGAAAGGATATGAACAGACAATTTTTGGATGAAGAAATTGAAACTATTTCTAGTCATATGAAAAGGTGCTCCAAATCATTATTGATCAGAGATATGCAAATTAAGACAACTCGAGATACCATTACACACCTCTCAAATTGGCTAAGATGACAGGAAAAGATAGTGACAAATGTTGGAGAGGATATGAGAAAACTGGGACACTGATACATTGTTGGTAGAATTGGGAATGAATCCAACCATTCTGGAGAGCAATTTGGAACTATGTTCAAAAAGTTATCAAACTGTGCATACCCTTTGATCCAGCAGTGTTATTATTGGGCTTATATCTCAAAGAGATCTTAAAGAAGGGAAAGGAACCTGTATGTGCCAAAATGTTTGTGGCAGCTCTTTTTTGTAGTGGCTAGAAACTGGAAGATGAATGGATGTCCATCAATTGGAGGATGGCTGAATAAATTATGGTATATGAATTTTATGGAATATTATTGTTGAGTAAGAAATGACCAGCAGGATGACTTCAGAGAGCCCTGGAGAGACATACATGAACTAATGCTAAGTGAACCAGATCATTATATACTTCAACAGCAATACTATATGATGATCAATTCTAATGAACATGGCTCTCTTCAGCAATGAGATGAATCAAATCAACTTCATTTGTTCAATAATGAAGAGAATCAGTTACATCCAGCAAAAGAACACTGGGAAATGAGTGTGGACCAATACATAGCATTTCCACTCTTTCTGCTATTGTCTACTTGCATTTTTGTTTTCCTTCTCAAGTTATTTTTACCTTCTTTCTAAATCTGATTTTTCTTGTTTAGCAAGGCAACTGAATAATATATATACATACATTGTATTTAACATATACTTTAACATATTTAACATGTATTAAACTACCTGCTGTCTGGTGGAAGGGGTGGGGGGGGGAAGGAGGGGAAAAGTTGGAACAGAAGGTTTTGAAAAGGTCAATGTTGAAAAATTACCCATACATATATCTTGTAAATAAAAAGCTATAATAATAAAAAAAATAAATATCGGTCACCATTACTATTACTAAAATGTAACTAGACTAAGAATTAATGTAAGTTTTATATATTTTTTCTTTTTATCTTCAATTTTTATTTACATATATTCTATTTCTTTTATCACCTCTATTTCTGAATATATTTCTTTCCTCTTCCTCTAGCCAGGGATTCATTCTTTTTGAAGAAGAAAGAAGAAGAAAGAGGAAGGAGGACGAAAGAGGATGAAGGAGGACAAAGGAGGATTAGGAGGACAAGGACAAGGAGGAGGATGAGGAGGAGGATGAAAAATAGTTTAACAAAACAAGTCCAAAACATCAACTGAGTTGGACAGTATACACTCTATTACACATCTATAGTCTCTGACCTCTGCAATGAAAAGGAGGTATATTTTAAAATTTTCTTCTTTAAAGTCAAACTGCATTAAAATTAGTTTTGTTTTGCTGGTATTGCCTTATTGTAATGTTGCTACATTATTGTAGTAGTTTCTGTATATGGTTTTTCTGGTTCTTTCTAATTTACTCTGTCATTTTATGTTTTTTCATGCACTTTTAAATTTTTCATATTTATCATTTCTTATAATATGATAATACATAATCACACTGTGTAGAGATGGAAGGACCCTTGGAGATAATTTTTTTAACCTAAGCTTCTTTCAGGGAAAGAAATATAGGTTCACATAAGCAAAGTCATTTACCTAAAGTAGCATGACTAGCTATCTTTTCATAAGCAAGAAAATTTTGATGTGGAACAATTTCTATTTAGTTATTTTTGTTGAGTATGTGCGTGCATGCGTGCGTGTGTGTGTGTGTGTGTGTGTGTGTGTGTGTGTGTGTGTGTATTTGTGTGAAATGAACTCCTAGGTAGATGAAATTCAAGGTTACAGGAGATGCCAACTTGTTTATTTGGATTACCCTTTAGAGTTTCAACATGTAACTGTCTAGAAAGTATATTTTCTTGCCAATAACCATGAGTGGGAGTTGCTGGGAGTGGTGACTGCAAAATGAAAATGGAGCTGCAGAGAGTGTAAATAGAAAATGCTGGGAAGTGCCGGCCTGGATGTTTTCCATTCTTTTGCTCCTTTTTTGTTGGGGAAGGATGTCTTGAAGGAAAGTTTGTCCAACACTTTTCATCACATACCTTTTCCCCAATGTGGTTACAGAAACACATATATAGACACACACGCACACTCAGAGCCATCTAAGGGAAGTTCAGGAGTGACATTTTGTTGAAGGCTGATAATTCCTGGTGGCACTTGTACTATACACATCTATTGATGATCTTCAGGGGGCCACAAAAGCATCCTTTAAATTTTTGAAGTACTCATTATTAATGGAGCTAGATATTTGTTCAATTTTCAAAATGAACTTCTATGGAGGAATGCAATTTTAGAATGATGTTTCAAAGCAGAATTATTTAAAGCAGAAAAAGACATGATGAAATACCTATTCTTTTCTAGAAGCACTAAAATACAGACCAGGAAGGATGGGCTGAAATGATTGCAGACTATCCATAAAGGTGACAATTAATCCTCTCCTTTCCTTTAATAGGATAATAAATATTCATAATTAATAATTAATGCTGCCTCATAAAAAGAGGAATATTGATATTCTTAGAATAAATTACAAACAGGTAAAAATCTATTGCAATACTTTTTGAAAAATAGATATCACTTTGTCCTATAATATAAAAGCTGACAAAAGATAAATACCACTGAATTTATTGAATGTAACCTAAAGTGATTTGCTTCTGGACAGAGCCCATAAATTGGCTAAGATCTAAGAATGGAATTAAATCTCTTTGTATATAATCTACATTGATTAATGAGTCTGGACTCCTTAAGGCCTATAATTTCTGGAGATAATGACTTAGTCCTAGGTTGTCATTATAAATGCCTATTTTATGTGTGTATGGATATATACACACATATATTTACATGTGTGTATGGATATATGTATTTGTATGTATGTATAAATGTGCTCATACATATATTTGTAACAATCATTTGATGCTTCTCTGTCAATATTTTTTTGGTTGAATTCATGTGAATATCACAAATGCAGAATATTTTGGTTTCTGTTATTATTCACTATGTAAGATGCTTTCAGTGAGCCTGTCAAAGATGAGATTTATTTACTCAATATATTTATTCAATTACAAAATTTATTATATCCATACATGAAATAGTCCAGAGAACATTAAACATAGATAAATAATAGAATAGGATAACAACTTTTGAGAGAGAAAGACCTGTCATGAGATTCAGCATTCCTCATAGATGGCAAAGTCCTCCAGAGGCACCTTTTTGGAGAGTGACATCTTTCTGGTTATATAAAACACTAAAATAGTGTTTATATAAAACAGAGCCTCCTGGTAAAGAACTTAAAATAATTTGACTTGATCACCCACACAAGAAAAGCAAGCAAAAGAAAAAATGAAGAATGTCCATTGCCTAGATTATGACATGTATTTAGATGTATAACCTGCAAGGGTATATAGTTTTCTAGGACAGGCAATACAGATGGATAGCAAGTTGGGCCCAGAATTAGACAGGAAGAGAAAAATAGCCTGGATTGCCTTCAGGAAATTGCAAAGTTAATATAATGACATTTGACTTCTCCAAGAAAGGAAGGTCCATTTTAATGTATGATATATGGTTGGTTGCTACCAGTGTTTTTATATGACAATGAGACATGTAGCATAACAATTTCCAAAGAATTGAAAATAAGTATTACATTGAAGACAACAAAGTAGTGAATGGTGGATGTGAATAAGACTACAATATAAAACACAGTATAAAGATTTAATGCTAAAACAGACTTCATAGAGCATCTCATTTAATTCTTCCTTTTTACAGCCAGAGAAATTAAGTCCCAGAGAGGCTATATCTTGCCTAAGGTCAGAACAAGAATTTGAATCCAGGCAATGTGACTACAAAATCAGCAGCACTTTTTCTATTATACCAATAAGGAACTTCAAAGGAGAAAAAGATTAAAAAGGTCATCAAGAAAATTGATGACTGAGAAAAATGAACTGGTCGTGACATGAAGATGAGGCACAATATTCTGCTGAAATCTCTGGAGAGTTAAAGTTAGAATAAGGATGATCTGCAGCCTATGCATTGAGAGGACCTGGATATAAGCCCCCCAGGATGGATAGGCAAGTAGGGGTGTGAAGTGGAGAGATTGTTGTTGTTTGTTCTCAAAGAAGACCATGACATCAGGGAAGTTACAGGGAGGACACCACAGCATGCAAGTGAACTGGATTTAGGTAAGGGAGGGCTGTGCAAGGTCACCATCCTCACTTTTTCCTCCATAGTCACCTGGGTCCAGTGACAAGATGTAGATAGGGACAACTGGGGGTGAATCTGTATGCACTGGAAGACCTTGGCCTTTTTAAGGTAGGAGAACATTGAAATGGATAAGACCAAAGATCCCTTTGAGAACTATTTATAGATAGACCAAGAAATGTGGCTCAGAGATGAAAATTGACTTGCCTGAGGTCACACAGCCAGAAAATATCAAAGCTGAAATTCAAACCCAGGCCTCCTGACTCCCAGTACAGGATTCTTAATGTCCCATCATTTTTTTCTTTCACCTATAAAAAATAAGCCTGTTGCTTTTTTTCAACTTCTAAAGTCTATAAGGGAAAAAAAGAGTATTCTTTTTCCTGTAATCAGAATAATCCTGGACAAATGAGGACAAGTTCTTAAGATATTTTTGTCTGTCTTGTCTAGATTAGATATATATCCTCCCATTTCACATTAGACTACATAGACCCAACCTGAGATTTAGACCAGTCTAAGATTTTTTAAGGGAAAGAGAAGCTTAAGCAGATCACTTAAGAAAAAGTTTGTTTTAGTTTTCTCATGCAAGAAGAGCTCTTATATGCAAGGGTAAATATTTAACCACCAGCTCTCAAAAAACTTATACTTAGGAGAGCTGTTAAATTTAATCAACCTTATTAGCATTTTCTCCATCATTTTCTTAAATCTAAACAGTCAACAAAGCAATAAACCAAACCAAATCTGTAGTGTTTGCTGATATTTAAAATGTAAATGCTCACACTTAATATTTAACAACTGGCTTTCAGGAGCCAGCACAAGCAGATTTCAACACATCTGGACTTCAAGGTCACCAAAAAGGATTTCTAGCCTAGGAAGAAGCCTTCTGATCTGTTAATAGAAGAGGAGGGGAGGGCTATAAGGAAGGAGAATAGAAAGATTAGGAAGGGAGGTGTAAACAGCATTGCTCAACTGCAGAGCAGAGCTGCCAGCAAACTGTAACTTTCTGGCGTCAGATGATAAAACATTAATTACAGATGTCAAGATTAGAGTTTGCTTTTTCTGCAAATTCCACAGGGTCTCTAAGCAACCTGATCTCAAAATCCCAGAGGGAATGGAAGTCTACAGAGAAGCGATTGTTATCTTAATGTGGCAAGAATCCCCACCTTGTCCTCTGCCAAGTGAAAATCCAGCTTTAATGACCAAGATTATGGGAATATTTCTGGGTTTTGCTGTAGATGGTTGACATTTGAAACCTAATTTATGCTGTGAATTATAACTGTAAATTCTTCTCCAAATCTGGAAATTCCAGCAGCCCCTTATCACACGTGAGGATACAAGGCAGCTTAACCGAGCTTAAGACCCATCTGTGTAATCACCAAAATTGGATTTGGATTTAAAAACCTGGCAGGCCTAGCTTTTAAAAACTCATTGTCACACAATCATTGTTGCATAGAATCATGTCCTAAAAGGAGAATTTGGCTTCTAAAATACAAGTTGTACCCTCAGATTTGATAGTTAAAGAACAAAGACGTTCCTTCCTTCCTTCCTTCCTTCCTTTTCTTCCTTTCCTTTTCTTCTTTTTCTTGCTTTCTTTCTCTCCTTCCTCCCTCCCTCTCTCCCTTCCTTTTCCCTCCCTTCTTCCTTCCTTCCTTCCTTTCTTCCTTTCTCTCCTTGTTCCTTCCTTCTTTCCTTCCTTTTTTCCTTTCTTACTTTTTTTCCTTCTTCCTTTCTTCTTCCCCTCTATAGGTGTCTTCCAAAGCTCTTTCCTGGACTTTGTTTTCTTTGTAAACTTGGCAATGTCAGTAGTTCCAGTGACTTTAGTGATCATCTCTACACCCAGCCCTAGCTTCTCTCCTGAGCTTCAACAATTCAAGCCTTCTGAATTACAACATGCCTATTGGACATTTTGAACTGCATGTTTTATAACAGTCAGTCAGTCAGTCAATAAGCATTAATTAAGGGCCTGCTAAATGTCAGATACTGTGCTGAGTGCTGGGGATCAATAAATAAAGATAAAGGACAATTCCTATACTCAAGGAGCACAAAATCCAATGAAGGAAGACAACTCATTAAAAGCTGAAAAGGAACAGTTTTCTTACGTATTACTCCCCCTCATTCTATGCTCTAGCCAAACTGGAATGTTACACACAACACTTTCATTTTTGTGCCTTTGTCCCCCATTCCTAGGGTGTTTCCTCTTCTTATTTCCACCTCTCACAATCCATGGTTTCCTTCAAACACAGATCAATTACCTCCTTCATGTCTTTTCCTGTCTTTCCCCACCATCACTTCAACTGCTACTTTCCTATTTATATAATATCTCCCCTCTTAAAATGTAAACAATTTGAGGGCAAAAACTATCTTTGTATCTCTTGTGCTTAGCATAATTCCTGTCAACTAGTAAACACTTAATAAAGGTTTTGATCCTGGAAACAACATGAGTAATGCAGGGAATGACAGATTTGTGTTCAGGAAGATGTGTTTGAATCCTGGATATGATTCTTAATATCTGTATGAGGCTGGGCACATTGCTTAACTCTGAGGCACAATCTTCTTGCTTTAAAATGGGGATAATGATATCTATAGGTACCCACCTCATAGGACTATTATGAAATTCAAATGATATTATATATGTGTATATATATACATATATATTAGATATATATGTATATTTATACATTGATACATGTCTAGTGTATATATATATATATATACACATAATATTTAAGTTTTATTATATATAGTTTATATTTCATGTATATATGAAAGATAGAAATATGTATATATATGTATACACTCACAGGTGAGAGAGAGAGACAGACTGACAGACAGACAGAGACAGAGAGAAAATTTAAAGCACTAGGTAAGTCTCATTATTTTCTTCAGCCCCAGTAGGCCAATACAGAGAGCAAACTCCAGTTATACACATAGTTGGACTTATCATTATTGCCCAAATTGCATTTACTCTGACAAGAGATAATTGATATTGTATTATATAATTTATATTTTTCCCCCAACTCTAAATTTGCCTCTTTGTAACTTCCATTGTTCCTACTTCCACATTGCTGGACCAAACAAATCTAGTCTCTCTTCCTGAATGCCCTTCAAATAAATACTTGGAGATAGTCATTATGGCCCCATAGAATCTTCTTGTTTCCACTTGCCCAATTCCTTCAGCTGATCTTTATATTATCTGGACTTAAAACCTATAATAATCTCAGGTTCCTTGTTTTGAACTCTCTCCAGCTTATCTTGGGTCTTCTGAACGTAATACAGAATAGAATATAATTGTCACTCCATATGAAGCCTGAAAAGGGCAGGATGCAGTGATCCTCTCACTTTCCTATTTCTAGAAGCTCTACCTCTTCATGTAGATTAGAATGTTTTATCTTTTTTTTTTTTTTTTTTTTTTTTTTTAATTTTGTTTTTAAATGTGTGGTGGGGGGACCTTCCATATCACACTTCCGATTGTAATACTCTTCAAATCACTAAAATTTCCAGAACTTCCTTCATGGAAACTCCCTCCGTTCTTAGCTTCTAGTGAATACTCTGTCAGTTTTCATCCAATTTTCATACCATCTTGAGGAATAGGGATATTCCAAGACAGAGCTGTAGTGACTTACCCAGGATCATACAGATAATATGTGGTAGCCATAGGTATTGAATCCCCGTCTTCCTGACTCCAAGGTATCTTCTGATCTGATACCAACAATAATAATAACTTGCATTATATAATAATTTAACATCTGCAAAGTGTTAATATATGTTATTCTGATGGATCTTCACAACCACATTGGGAGATAAGTACTATTATTATATCCATTTTATTGATGAAGAAACTGAAGTTAAAAATGTTTAAGTGACTTAGGGTCACACAAATAATAAGTATTCAAAGTAGGATTTTAACTTAACAACCCTGAGAGGTAGATATTATTATTATTATATTCCCATTTTACTGATGAAGAAACTGAGGGTTAAAAAGTTTAAGTGACTTAGGTTTACATAAATAACAAATATCCAAAATAGGATTTGAACTCAGGTCTTCTAGACTTCAAGTCCAATGCTCTTACCCACTATACTACTTAACTGTCATATAGCCTCATGTTATAAATGAAGAAATTCTCAAAATTGAGTGAATTGCCTTCAGTCACACAGCTAGTAAGTATCAGAGGTCATATTCAAATCATATCCTCTTTTTACCCCAAGTCTAGAATTCATCTTTTCTATTCCAACAAGCCATGCTCCAAGAAATATATGAGATGGGAAGAACATCTTGCACTATGAGTGGGCTAACCTTGGAATCAGGAAGATCTGGGCTAAAATACATACTTCAATGATCATATGTAAGTAGCTTAACCTCTCAATGCTACAGACAATTCACCAAGGCTCTCAGTTCAAAATGAATTGCTGATTTGCACTCATAATCCCAATTCTGGATCCAAATAATATAAATAGAAATAGTTATTAAGCAAGTGTAGTTTCTTATATTGGTCTTTGATGTTCCTAAGAAGACATTTGTGGTATGATGGGAAAGAAGCTGAAGGAAGAGGAGGAGGAAGACAAGAAGAAAAAGAAGAGAATGATGATGAGGAGGAGGAGAAGGAGGAGGAGGAGGAGGAGGAGGAGAATGAAAGATAAAAATTATGGGAGTTGGATTCATTTATTATCCATGTGCTATTGAGTAAGTCACTTTCTCTAGGCTTTAAGTTTCCTCATCTTTAAAATGAGGAATTAGGTTAGATGACTTTTAATGTGCCTCCTAGATTTGATAATCTATGAGTCTATGATTATAAAGATCAACATTTTTAAGTTTGGGCTTTCAGAGATGCAAACATCTAATAAGTTAGTATCCAAGTCAGTGAAATGTTTCTATATAACTTAAAGGAGAAGATTGCTTTGGTCCTTAACAATCTTTAATGAAAGAATCCTTCTGTCAAAACTATGTTTTGGAGGATGTATTCAAGTTGATTAGTATTAACAGATGATTTCTCAGCATTAAATCAGTAACAGATTGTCATGGTGCCAGCCTGGCTATTTTTGAGTAACTTATATTTGTCATAAAGTTGTTGACAATGAACCAAGTGTCTTGTGAGCTGATGGAGACTGTATTTTATTTGTCATTGTTTGCTGCTGTGTAAATACTTCCCTGCTAGAACAGCAGAAGAGTAATTATTCTGGTGCAGACAACGGTATAAACAACCAGGGATGGAAGTGGGTGTCTGCTCAACTAACTGTCAGATCATTGAGATATATCTTACTGCTGCTGGAGAGGACAGAAAATAAAGTATGGGTCATTTTTTCACTGGACTTTACATGTATAAATTTCATTGCAAATCACTGATTGCAAAGAGTTTTTACCACATGAGATGCTGAAAGTTCTAATTAGAAAAGACCCATTCAAAGACATTAGTCCTCTATGCCCAAGTGAAAGTATTATTTGTTGTCTTTGATTTTTAGAAATCTGATATCATTTAAAGCCACCTTGTGTATTACTTTTTTTTTTTTTTTAAAGGGTCACTTGGGCTGCAACAAATCCATCTGAAAAGAATCTATATACTAATGTTCCAGCATTTTCACAGAAGCCCAGAATCTTAGACTTGGAAAGGACCTCAAATACTATCTAATCTGACCCCTGTTGAACATAAATTCTTTCTACAAAATACAAGACAGGTGGTAATCCAGCTTTTACTAGAAATATGATGGGGAACAAATATCTGGTGCATGCCTAGTTGATACAATTGGACTCTTACTAAACAATTTCAAGAATTCTGACACTTGCAAAAATATAACAATACAAAGTTTCCTCTCTTATCACACCCCCTTTCCATTCAACAATGTTATTTCCTGGGAAACAATTTTAAAATTGTTTTTTCTTAGATTAAAAAGTGAATGAATGAATTTAGTATTATATTAAGTTCATACTATGTGCAAAGCACTGTGCTAAGTGATGAGGATGCAAATAGAAAAATAAGATAGTCTCCAATCTTGAGGCGCTAATAGAGGAGATGACTCATATGGAAAGTTTTAGTTACAAGTCAGATGGAAAGATCCTGTGGTCCTTACGACACAACAGCAAAGCAGAGCATAATGCCTCTTCTTTAATATCATTTTCAATACTAAAATCATTTCTGTTTTAATGTTGAATCATTTGACAGTACCAAGGACTTTGGTAAAAAGAACTTTATTTTCTGGGTCTTCAGTAGAAATGGCTGTAATACCCACAGGAGCTGTTGCCAGGCTATATCTCCACAAATATTGCTTCCCAGGAAGATAGCTAGAGGAATTATATTAAAGACATTGCAATAGGCTCTTGAATTCATTCAGACTATTGGACTGTCTCTCCATCAGGATCTGAAGGGAGATGATGGCCAAGGTGATGATGGTGGTTCTACTTGCCTCACATTTGCTGTCTTCCTCTTCTCAACCCCTTGTCTCTTTCAAGGTTCCCCAATGCTTCATCTAATCTGGTCCATCTGCCCTGTGACTGACAATTGTGACATAGCTGTCTCCTTCTCTACAGAATTTTCTTTGCAATAAAGGCTGCATTGGGAGCTGGGTGGGGGAGTAATATAGTTTCCATTCTTAGGATTTGTGCTCAACTGACACTTGGTGGCGATTGGTCAGCAGTTGTTGATATTGACTAATGAAGAATGGAAGACTGATCTCACAAAGATTTCTCCCCTTAATGATGACTATTGGGTCTGGGCTAACAGTAGATCTGGTAGTTTGGTGCCACTATTATCAAGGCTTATAATTGGCTGAGCTATTCTCATCAAGATATGAGGGGAAATAGTGGTCAAGATATTAATAATGCTGCTTCCTGTCTGTCCTATTATATGCCCTTCCTGCTTTAATTAGGTTGTTCTGCCTTCTTCAAAAAATAATTAAGGAGCATGTTAGGCAAATTCTCCAATGTAAAAATGTGAGATATCTTTCCTGTATATGCTTGTAACTTACATTCACCTCTTAATTTTTCTCCAAAACCCAGATGATACAGATTGATTGCTGTAAAGGACTAGAACTGAGCAATGCACTTGCATAATGAAGCACGTGAGACTAATTGCCAATTGGACGGTTCCCTATTAACTTGTTTGAAGGTTGACCCTCCCCAGCTGTTCTGTGCTGACTTGATTGGTGGGACAAAGAGGGGGAAATGACATGTGTGGGAGGAGTAGGAGGAGGAAGAGGAATTGAGATGCAGAAGCTGACTCAGTCTCTACAGGTGGTTGAGGGAGGAAGGTGTGTGTGAGGTTGCTAAGCCTATCCCCCTGACCTTGACCGTAAAAGATCAAGAATAAAGATATTTAGTGATCCTGACTCCAGCTGATTTCTGGGAAGACAGAGGTCCAGCAGATTGCAAGCAATCAAATTTCATCTTGGGTCAGACCACATTAGGAGCACCAAAAGCCTGAAGATTCCCATCCTGTCTCTGAGGTTTTTTTTAATTTTTTTTTTTTTGTTGTTTTGTTTTGTTTTGTTTTTTGCTGAGTACTTGCTCAGGGTCACACAGCTAGCAAGTGTTAAGTGTCTGAGGTCAAATTTGAACTTAGGTCATCCTTACTTCAGGGCTGGTGCTCTACCCACTATGTCACCTAGCTGTCCCTTTGAGATTTTTAAATACCAAAACAGTCAATACTCTGGGGGAAAAGCAGCAGGAAAAGTCCAGGCCTTCCCTCCTGAGATGCTTCATATTCCATCTTCTAACATTAGATGTGTAGTCAAGAAGTAGAGTGAAAAAAATGGGCAAAGAAAAAAGGAACCCCAACATATTATGATGGCAGGGATTTTTAAGACATAACAAACAAGAAGAAGAGAATGACTCTAAAACATTTACAAGCAATGTCTCAGAGGAAAACATAGCTTGGGCATAAACTCAACTAGAATTCTCAGAAGAGATAAAACAGGCATCTTTAAAAAAAAAAGAGTTTAAGGTGTTTTATAAATGGAATGAGAGCACTTGAGGAACAATTTGGGAAAGAAATGAGAGCTATAGAATAAAGAATTGGAAAAGAAAGAACTAGCTTGGCAGAAGAGATACAAAACCTTGCCCAATTAATATACTTCCCCCAAATTAGGATGAACCAAATTGAAAAAGAAATAACTGTAGGAGGTAACAAGATATATTAAAACAAAGAAAAAAAAATTAAAAGAAAATACAAGGCATCTCCCAGCAAAAAACAAATAACCTGGAAAACATCAAGAATAAAGTAAAGATTATTTGGACTATCTAAATGCCATAGCTAAAAAAAAATTTAAAGACCCTAGACATCATATTTTTAGACATCATAAAGACCCTAGACATCATAAATTTAAAAAGAAAACTGCACAACTCTCTTAGAACTGAAAGGCAAAGTGGAAACAGCACCTCCTGAAAGAAAATCCAAGCTGAAAACTCCCAAAAACATTGTAACCAAAATCCTCCTAGAAAAAGAAACAATATTTCAAGGAGCCAGAAAGAAAGAATTAAAGTACTGAGGAGCCATCGTCAGAATTACACATGACTTAGTAGCTACTAC
This sequence comes from Sminthopsis crassicaudata, assembly GCF_048593235.1. NCBI lineage: Eukaryota > Metazoa > Chordata > Mammalia > Dasyuromorphia > Dasyuridae > Sminthopsis > Sminthopsis crassicaudata. The sequence continues at coordinate 422,143,214 of NC_133618.1, read as the reverse complement.
TATAAAGAGAACTTGAAATACTATATTCCAGAAGGCAAAGGATATGCCTTTAAGGCCAAGAATAACTTACCAAGCAAAACTAAGTAAGTGCTTATCAAAAAAGTTTTTATAGAACTAGAAAAATAATAATAAAATTCATCTGGAAGAACAAAAGCTCAGGAATATCATGGGAATCAATGAAGAAAAATGCAAAAGAAAGTGGTCTAGCCATACCAAACTGTATTATAAAACATTAATTATCAAAACAATCTGCTACTAGCTAAGAAATAAAGTGGTGGATCAGGGGAATAGATTATGTACAAATTACATTATAGTAAATAACCATAGTAATCTAGTATTTGATTAAACCCAAAGATCCAAGCTTTTGGAATAAAAACTCATTATTTGACAAAAACTGCAGAGAAAATTGGAAAATGGTTTGGTAGGAACTAGATATAAACCAACATTTCATACCATATACCAAGATAAGATCAAAATGGGTATATGATTTACACATAAAAGGTGATACCATAAGCAAATTAAGAGAGCATGGAATAGTTTAACTGTCAGATTTGTGCATAAGGGAAGACTTTAGATCAAATAAGACACAGAGTGCATTACAAAACGTAAAATAGGCAATTTTGATTACATTAAATTTAAAAGATTTTGCACAAACAAAACCAATTCATCCAAAATTATATAAAGGAAGAAGAAAACTGGGGGAAATTTTGTAATAAGTATCTCTGATAAAGGCCTCATCTCTCAAATATATAGAGAACTACTTAAAATTTATAAAAATACAAGTAATTCTCCATGTGATAAATGGGCAAAAGATATGAAAGGCAGTTTTCAGACAAAGAAATTAAAGCTATCTATATAGTTCCATGAAAGAATACTCTAAATCACTATTAATTAAAAAAATGCAAATTAAAACAACTCTGAGTTACCACCTCAGATACAACCTATCAGATTGCCTAATATGACAAAAATGGAAAATGTGTGAAGTTGGAAGGGATATGGGAAGAGTAGAGTTGTGAAATGACCAACCATTCTGGAAAATAATTTAGAATCATGCCCAAAGTGTTATAAAACTATCCATAGCCTTTGATCCAGCAATAACATTGCTAGGCTTGTATCCCAAAGACATTTCCCCAAATGGAAAAGAACCTGTGTGTACAAAAAGATTTATAGTAGCTCTTTTTGTAATGGCTAAGAATTAGAAATCAAAAGGATGCCCATCAATTGGGGAATGACTAAACAAGATGTGCTATATGATTATAATGAAATATTAATGAACTATAAGAAATGAGAGTTAGCATGATTTCAGAAAAACCTGGAAAGACTTCTATGAATTGATGTAAAATGATGTGAAAATTTCTACAGAAGAAATTTCTATAGAATAACAGCAATATTGTTCAATGAAGAACTTTGAATGACTTAGCTATTCTCAGCAATACAATGATCAAAGACAATCTGAAAGAACTAATGATGAATCATACAATCCTGATCCCCGAGAAAGAACTAATATTGTTTGAATACAGAAATTTTTTGTTAGGATTCTTATAAGGGGCTAAGTCAGTTATCTAATTTAGCATGATACTTAACAGTTCTTTAGTTCACTAATGTACTTATTAGAGTTCCACAAGATTCACATCTTTAAGCTAAGGAGCCTCAACCAGGATTCAGTCCAGGACATTCAGAAGTCAGAGAGGACAAGCCCACTAAAGGACAAGCCCACTCTTGGAGAAGGAGACAGATTCATTCCATCTTCCATCTTTGTGCTGACTGGAGACATTCAGAGGGAGCTAGAGGCAGAAGCTGGCAGAGGCAAAGGACTAGCGGCAGGAACCAATGAGAGAGATAGGTCTCTAAGAAAGCTAACCGGGCCCAAGGAAGGAGACAAGATTTTGAAGGAAATGATAAAGGATTTGTACTTTAATTCTTGGCTGCATTTGGGTGATTACACTGAACTGAAACAGAAGCCCTCCCAAGAAACCTGATCCCAGAGAACATTACATTTTAGAGAAGAGCATTACAATTTTTCACTTTCTTCTATTTTTTTCTTTTTTCTTTCTTTTTTTTTTTTTTTTGCTTTTATTCAAGTCGTCTTTTACAAAATGACTAATAGGGAAACATTTTATATAATTCCACATGTATGACTTATATCTGATTGCTTATCATCTCAGGGAAGGGGAAAAGATGAAGAAAAAAGGGAAGGAAGGATAAAATTTGGAACTCAACATTTTAAATAAAAATACTTGGTTTTGTTTTTAAACCAAGTACAATGGTGCAAGAGGGAATGGACTTTTAATGAAATAAAGAATTTCTAAGCCTTTCTATTTAAAGAACAAAGATAAAGAGAAATTTTGAAGTGTAAACATGGGAGAAAGAGAAACATAAAAAGCTCTACAAGAATGAAAAATGATAAAAAAAAATAATAGAATAAATTGCTGGAATTTAAATAGGGAGTGATAATATATATTTCCTCTCTGATCTTTATCATCACCAGGGTTGCTCATAGAGGGACTCCAGTTAGACAAAGACTGGGAGTGGTTCTGTTTTATTTTGATTTTAAGAAAAAAGTGGAAAGACTGGAGAAGAGGAATATGTCAGAGGAGAAAGGAAGGACAGGAAAAATGATTCGCAAAATCAGAGTGTACAAGTAGATATTTATATAAATGGGACAGAAGGGGGAAACATTTGACACTTGAATCTCACTTTCATTTGAACTGGACAAAAAAAGAAAGAACACACTTTTACATAAACATACACTGGGATATAGAAATATATTTCATTGGAAACAGGAAGGAAAGTAAAATGAGGGTAGGTGAATTTAAAGGAAAACTTGATTAAGGGAAGAATTAGTCCTAAGTAAAACAAATTTTAAGAATGAACAGTATTATTTATAGTACAGCTCTTTCTGAAGTGGCAAAGAATGAGAATCTGAAAGGTAACCATAAATTGGGGAATGTATAAATGTTAGGATATTTAAATGTGCTGAAATGCTATTGTGCTAAACTCTCATCAGTATAATCAATAACTAGGATCACAGAGAATTAATGATGGAAATTCTTGATAGAAAATTGAAGGACTCAGAATGAAGAATGTAAAAAATATATTTTTCGAACAAGACCTTATGGAAATTTGTTCTGACTGACTACAACTCGTAACTTTTTTTCTTGTTTTCCTACAATGGGAGGAGGGGTTAGGGACTAGTGAGAATGTGAGAAGATGGATTTTGGCTGATTAAAACAAAATGAAAGAAAAGAAAAGAAAAGAAAAGAAAAGAAAAGAAAAGAAAAGAAAAGAAAAGAAAAGAAAAGAAAAGAAAAGAAAAGAAAGAGAGAAAGAGAGAAAGAAAGAGAGAAAGAGAGAAAGAGAGAAAGAAAGAGAAAGAAAGAAAGAAAGAAAGAAAGAAAGAAAGAAAGAAAGAAAGAAAGAAAGAAAGAAAGAAAGAAAGAAAGAAAGAAAGAAAGAAAGAAAGAAAGAAAGAAAGAAAGAAAGAAAGAAAGAAAGAAAGAAAGAAAGAGAGAAGAGAAAAGAAAATTTGAAACTCTGAACAACATGAATCCTGAAAACTCAGGATGAAAAATACTGCTTCCTTTTAGATTAAGAGGTGAGGGACTCAGTAAAGACGGAAATACACTTTTTTAAACATAGCCAATATGAAATCTTGTTTTGATTAACTATATATGTTTATAATAGAAGTTTTGTTTTGTTCTCAATTAGAGGCAGGTAGAGGAAAGAGAGGAAATTGCTTTTTGAAAATAAAATAAAATTTAATTAAAAATAATAAACAATAACTTACTGGGTTCTATCATAATGCTGAGAGACAGTGTGGGCCAATGGTAAAAGTATTGGATTTAGAGTCAAATTTTGCCTCTGGCACTTATTATCTGTTTGACCGTGGACAAATCACTTAACATCTCCATGTCTGTTTGTTCATCAGCAAAACAGAGATGTTAATACTTACCTAAGTACCTTATATCATTATTGAAGAAAGTATTTTATAAACTTTAATGTATTATATAAAGTTAGTTATAATTATTTTCCTCAGTATTCAAGCTGTTCCCTGGAAGAGTAGTAGATTTATTATCCATACAAACTTGGATAAATTGTTAACTTCATATTAAAATAAAAGGTTTGTTTAAATGCCTTCCAAAGTTCCCATTATTTATGTTCTCCATTCTGGTATTCTTCATTTGTCTATAATAATGCTCTGTAAAATTCAGAAATTCAGTTCAAGTTCCCTAACAACCAAAAAGCTTTAACCTTTTTTTTTTTTTTTTTTTTTTTTTTTTTTTTGTAATTATTAGTATTGCTAATAAATTGATCATGCTCTTAGGTTTTTGCCTCAGTTTCCCTTATTTGCAGATTTTCAATTGTGAAAGATTTACAGATTGTTAGAGCTTATAGTGACCTTAGAGATCATCTAATTTGCTTCTTACATTATTAAAGACTTCCCCCCCCCCAAGGCAATTGAGGTTAAGTGATTTGCCCAGGGTCACACAGCTAGAAAGTGTTAAGTATCTGAGGCTGGATTTGAATTCAGGTCCTCTTGACTTCAGGGCTGGCACTCTATCCACTGCACCATTTAGCTGCCCCTAAAGACTATTTTTTATGATTAAGTCTTTAATGCTTTAAGGGATCCTTTCATGACTAACAGCAATAAAGCACCAAATGTCCATGACTACTAGCACACAATTGAAAGATTTATTAATGTATCTGTTTTCAAACTTAATTTCTTCCCAGCATGAGACTTCTGAATTGCTATTATTATATGCCTTTTTTACAACTGAGGAAACTAGAGCTGAGAAATAAGTGACTTAGCCATCATACAACTAGTAAACATCTGAGGTTTTTCAAACTCATCTTGATTTCAAGTCCAATGTTCCATTTATTTGATTTTCAAACAACATTATTGGAATTCTCTCTTCTTTCTTTACTTATAAAATGATATTTTCTTGCAGTAAGATGTAAACTCTACAAATGCAGGAACTATTTATGTCTTTGTAGCTTAAAAGTCCTGTCCAAAATCTGACACATGACACTTTTTAACGGTGTTGGATTTGACTGTTGAAACTCCTTAAACAGAATCCATATAGACATGTTGATTTGTATGGTGCCACCCAGTGGTTAGCTTAAATAACTACAACCTAATGACAAAAAATAGGAATAAATAGAATGTCTTGACAAGTCTGCCCAATGGTTTAAAGTATATCTATTAAATTCTAATCCTAGGAAAACAACTTTTAACTGCAGTCACAGACCACTTTCTCAAATCCTGCCAGATTCCTGTCAGGATCCACAATGGTTATTTACTTTGACTTGACAATATGATTAAAAAAAGCTACTATCATCTTAGGTCATACTAAAAAGAGACATGGTGTTCAAGAACTAGAAAGCTCAGTATTTCACTACCCTCTACACTGGTCAGGAATATCTGGAGTCTATATATCTGGAATCTTGTCTTCACTCCTGGTACTGAATTTTAGAAAGGGTATTGATAATTTGGATAGCATCCAAAGGTGATTGACCATAAAGACAAAAGGATTCCAGATTTTGCCATATGATCAGCTAAGCAAGTGACTAGGCAAACTTGGAGAAAATGAGGTTTACAAAGGACATTACCTCTGTCTTTAAGAATTTGGAGGGTGGCCATGTAGAAAAAGACTCAGGTTGGTTTTTTGTTTGTTTGTATATTTGTTTTTGGAGGGGGGTTGTTGTTTATTTGTTTTACATGCCAGAATGTAACTAAGAACAATGGACAGAAGTTGAAAGGAAACAGATTCAGCTTTGATATATGGAAAAAAGTTCTCAAGAACCAGAGTTTTTCCACAACAAGAATCTCAGATGAAATAGGCTCCATATGAGTCCTTTTCCCTTCTCCATTTGAAGTCTTTGAGCAAAGGTTTGATTATCACCTGTTGCAGAGTTGTAGAGCAAATATTTGTTCTGGTATGGATTGAACTATATGTCCTTTGAAATCCTTTCCAAATTTTAGAGTCTGTAGTTCTGTTTTAGCTATTCCCTAAATCCAGAAATCTATAGGATCATAAGATTGAAAGTAGAAATGTATTTTAAATGTCACTTAATCCAACCCCCTCATTTTAGAGAAAAGGAAACAGACCTAGTGGGGCAAAGCAACTTGCTCAAGATGATTTATGTCCTAAGGAACAAAGCATGGGTTTGAAGTTTTTCTATAACAATTTTTTATATTAATAGTTTTTTATTTTTCAAAAATACATGGAAAGATAGTTTTCAATATTCACTCTGGCAAAACTTTGTATTCCAAAATTTTCTCCCTCCCTCCCCTAGACAGCAAGTAAACCAATATAGGTTAAACATGTACCACAATATGTTATGCCTGCTCCTTTTCATCCTGCAAATAAGTACCTAGCCCCTAAAGTTCAACCCAATTAATGAATCAGCAAAGATTTATTAAGCACATACTATATACCATGCACAATGCTAGGACCTTGGAATAAAAATTCAAAGAATGAAACACAAGGGAACTCACATGCTAAAGGAAGAATCAAGTTCATATATAAATATATTCATAATAAATCTTAAGAGAATAAATTTAACTACAAAATGCTTAAAATTTAATGTAGTTTCAGTGGGATAATACTTACATTTTAGTTGAGCTAGGGTGGAGATAAGGAAAGGTTTCCTTTAGAAGGCAGAGCTTGGTGCAGGAAATCTTTCCCAAGACCTCTTAATTCTAGTGCATTCTGTCCTGCATAAAGTTTAAGTGCAAGAGGAATTTCCTGTAGATGACAACATACTCCACATGTTCCTCTTTGCTGATGACGTTGTCATCAGGCTTCCAAAAAAAACGTCAAGGCCTCTAATTTTGTCTGCCTGCATTTTGGATTTCCTTCACAGGCTAATTGTACACTATTTCAAAGTCCAATTCTTTTTGCACAGCAAAACAACTGTTGGGACATGTATACATATATTGTATTTAATTTATACTTTAACATATTGAGCATGTATTGGTCAACCTGCCATCTGGGGGAGGGGGTACGGAGGGGAAAAATTAGAACAAAAGGTTTGGTAATTGTCAATGTTGTAAAATTACCCATGCATATATCTGGTAAATAAAAACTATTAATTTTTTTTTTTTAAAATGTCAAGGCCTCCCTCTTCAGTGAGATCCAGGATTACTCAAAAAGAGCTCCGTTTAACAATCCATATAGAAAGAACCAAGATGCCTTGTCTAGACTATGACATGCAATAGAATGGTTTAGTATATATATATATATATATATATATATATATATATATATATATATATATATATATATATATATATATATATATATACACACATATATATATATACATATATACATACACACATACATATATATATATATATACATATATATATATATATATATGTAAAGGAGTGACTCTGAAGATGGACAATGAGCCAGGATGAATAGAAGGAAAGGGAGCTGGGTTATATTTGGAGTGAAGCATGATGGGGAGAAATTAGGGAAATTATCTTTGAAGTATGCATTTTCTCTTGCATTTAGCATGGTACCTTGCTTAAAAAGATTATACCAAATGAAATAAAGCTTATAGTTGTTACTACACAGACCAAATGAAATGGATAATTTGCCAAACCTCTGGAAATTCTTAAACTGCCTATGTGAGCCTGAGGGATTGTCTGTGAGAAAGCCAGCACTTTCTCTGCAGGTTTTGCAAATGACCCATTTCCCTTTGCCAGAAAAGAAATTGCTTCAGGTTAACACCTGGGCTCATCTCCTTTTCTACCTCCTCCCCTCTACGCTAGGGACTTAAGTCTAGAAGTGGGTGGGCCATTTGGGTTAACTGGTCCATCAGGAAACATCCTACATCACCTGGGGCCTGAACTCCAGCTGCTAGCAAATAAGTGATTTCAAAGCTAATGAGTATCTTTTTTTCCCCTTGAGGGGTGAGGTTGGAGATTAGCACTATAGAATACAAGACACCTGCTTCCAAGTAGCAATTCCAGCTGCTGAGAAGCAGCCACAGTGACCTTGGGGATGTTTTCAATGTAATGTTAAACCTCTCATGATGGACTGAAGTCTCTTATTTAGCCTCTCTATGGGGACTTAGAATGTGAAAAAACTGCAGAGTTGTAGGATATAGTTCTAATTTACTTTGAGTTGGCTTCTTCAGAAGGCAAACGAAGTATTCCAGTTGCCACACAGTATTCCACTCGATCCCATTCTTTTCTAGACAGAATTCAACTTCCTGGCATATAGCAGTCAGAAAGGTAACCATTTGGGACCTCATTATCTAAGACTTTTATAGACTTCTCTCTGTCTCTGTCTCTCTTTGTTCCTGTCTCTTTCTCTCATTCTCCTTCCTTCCCCTTGTCTCCTCTCTATCTTTCTTTTTGCCTCTGCCTCTGCCTTTCCCTCCCTCCCTCCCTCTCTTTCTCCTCTCCTTTCTCCCCCTCTCTCTCTCTCTGACTTTCTCTCTAGCTCTATCTCTCTCTATAGACATATGTGTCTGTCTGTATCTGTCTGTATCTCTCTATCTCTGTTTCTATGTGTATATCTGTCTCTCTATCTCTGTGTCTCTTTGTCTTTCTGTCTCTGTCTCCCCCTCCCCAAGATCATTAGCCTTGGATGAGGCAAAATAATCTAATTGAGGTCAAGGAAGGAGCTATGCACTTTTTCTTTCTTTCACCTAGAACTGATGAAGCCTGTGTTTGAAAGCTCCATGCTGGAAATACATTTGAGGAATGATATGGGTGACTGACTTAGCCTTAGAACCTGCCCTCAGTAGAACTATGATATACAAGCTTGTGTTTGGATCCTTTCACCTTCCTGCATTGCTCATTGGAATTTTTACTTGGGATCATAAATTTGGACTTGAAAGTAAAATTAGAAGTCACCTAATTGAACTCCATTTTGCAGATGAGAAAATTGAAATCCATAGAAATCGGGCAACTCGAATCAGGATTCAGATTTGATCTCACTATGCCTGAGTACTTCTGCTATTACTCCTGTGTCCCTGACCTTTTCACTAGAACAACATAAGGAACTTCCACTGAAGCAAGAAGGGAAATTTCTGCTCAGGACCAACTCCAACTCTCCAATCTTTTCCATAAATGTTGGAGCTGGATTTGAAGATCATTCTGACTGTTTCCTTTACCCAGAGATGGTCTTTCTGTTATGGCTCATCAAAGGTCCAGGATCTCAGGAAGAATGCAATAAATATTTAATGACAAATTGACTTTGTTCTTTCCTCTTTAGGTAAATTGGTTGAAACAATTTGAAACAGGTGTTTAAAAGCATGGTTGCAGTCCTCCCCTATCACAGCCTTTCAAAAATATTTTTTCCCTTGCATCTTAGCTCCTCTTTTGTCTGAGCCAGTAATGACCTTCCACAGCTTGTACAAAGACAGCAATTAATGCAAAACCGTGTAAAAGTCAATTCCTGAAAGATGACTTTGACCTGCCCACAGATTCTTATCAGGCTTTTCTTAGAGTCTCTTTCTCTCCATCAGACTGAAATGAAGGGAGCTAGGGAGGGAGGTCATTGGGACAGACCAGGAATAATTGCATTGCCTTTCTTCCTTTCCAAAGATGAGGTTCATTGGCAAGTTTTGCAGTAAAACAGAGCCTAGCCAAATGGGATCAATCAGTGAGAATGGAGTTAATGGGTTTGATAGTGCCTCTGAAAAATAATTTCTTTGACTGTCATCAACTCCACCCTCCTTCTGAATGGCCAGTAATGAACTTTGACTTTTGGAGTCTTTCCCAGATTCACTCCTTTTTGTGGCCCCTTTTTCTTAGGAGTATGCCCAAGGTTAACCAAACAAAATGCAATGCTCCAGGCTTGCCATGTGACAATTAACCAGACTGGATGAGGGAGAGCTCACACAATCTGTTTCCCATTTGAAAACCTGACACATAGAAAAGGTGCTTTTGGAAAATATCATAGGCTAAATCAATAAAGTTTTTATTCATATAAGATCTTCTCGAACCTAAAGTTTAGATTTTTTTTTTTTGGATTCCTATACTGGACAACTAATATCTAGGAAAGAGGCATCTCATTATTTAACCTATGAGTTCAAGAAAAAAAAAAAAAAGATGAGGAATTTGCATAGTCGAGTTAGACTTATCTTTGGATAGCTGGTTATTTAATTTTGTTTTCTCCATCTCAATGTGATTTCCTACATGGCATATTAAGTATCAACTATATGCAAAGTCCTTTGCTGTTACTTAAGAAGCATATGTAAATAAAAAACATATATTTTTATACACACACATAGTATTCCAACTAGTATACTAATATATATGGGATTGAATGATTGAATTCATATGTAATATGTGTATATTTTTGCACACACACACAACCCTTTTAAATCAACTAGTCTTTGCATATATAGCAAATATTCAATGTGACCTTGTGGAAAAACATACAGAAATGAAGATAATGCATACAATAGTCAGCTATCCAAAAATAAGTTTAAATGTACATGTATGTACACACACATGCATATGTGTATATATATATATATATATATATACATATATTCACACACATATACATAAGTATGTACACACACACATCAGTAGAGATCAAAATAGTATTCCCAACTACAATACTGAGTTAGGCAGAAGAGCTGTAAACTTAAAACAAAGAGTATATAAGATATTTTTAAAAAATACAATGAATCTTACCAGTTTCATTTTTTTAAAGCCATGCCTATTGATATAGCAAATCTCATTCATCCAGAATCCAAACAAATTAAAAGTTCAGATGGGGAATGGGGTGAGGTAAGGAAGGATCATTATGTAATTAGCTTCCATGAGAAACAAGTGGATTAAGACACACAAGTCATAACACAGTTTCTGGCATTAATTCAACATGTGATTTTAAGTAAAGCATTTCATTATTCAAAGTTTCAGTTTGATTCTCAATTTTCTGGATCTAAATTATGTACTTTGAAGCCTATCTATGGTGAATTTGTAACCATGATAGTTTCTTTCTGCCAATTTTATGTGACTGTGGGCAAATGGTTTTTTGCTTCTGGCAACTCCCTCCTTAAGCCTTAACTCCCCTTGTATAGACTAGACTCCAACTGCATTATTAGAAGGAGCTCCCACACTAAGATTTCCCTATGCCATTGAAATCACAAGATCTTTGTATATTCATATATTAATTACCTTGTAGGTCTGTGTGTTAATATTAGAATGCTCATTCCAGCCAAAGAATATGAAAGAAATGTAAAGTAATTTGAATGTTTCAGTGATTTTGTGTTTGCAAAGCTTCTGAGATTTCTCAGATGATTATTGAAAGTTGCTGTGACTGCAAAATTCATCATCTTGCGATCTGAATTTTAAAAATTAACTTATGAAAAAATATAATTAGAAAAGAAAATCTCCTAAAATATATGCAATGCATTCTCATATCACATAACATAATTTGGAGACTATCTGCAGAGCTGAATTTTCTGTTTCCCTTAATGAGTTCAGATCTTTGAAAAGTGACATTTTACACACTGATATCAGTGATTAAGTAATGAACCACTGGATGTCACTCTTAGGCCGTGTAAGTAAAGCTGCTCTTTGATAGTAAAATAGATAAGGGAGTGCTAGAGGAGAGAGAGCTCAGAAGGTAGAAGCAAGGGGAAATGATCTTTGAGAAAGACAGAACAAAATTGTTAGCAGAAAGTAGAAACCCTGGATAAGTGGAGAAACAATAGAGCCACATCTAGTTGCTTTCAATAAGAAGGTAATTTTATAGCTTGGAAAAGGCATTGGCACTGGCGTCAGAGGAACTGAGTCATATGCAACCTCTGACATGGTCTCTCTGTGACATTGGACAAATGTTTAAATCTCTCTGGACCTCAGTTTTCTCATCTCTAAAATGTGGGGACTGGACAAAAGAATATGAATTTGAGTTTTCCTTACTCTAACCCCAGTGCTCTATCTACATATCTATCTATCTAACTACTGCTGTGCTATTCAACATTTTTATCAATAATTTAAATAAAAGCATAAAAGGCATACTTGTCAAATATGCAAAAGATACTATGACAAGGCAATGTCTTGACTTGCATGTGAATTGAATTTAAGTGAAGCAGAATTGCACAAAGTTATCACCTAATTCTCTTTTCCGGTGGCAAGAAAAAAGTCAAGACAACTGACAATGGCTTGGTTTGCAGTAGATGACCTTGGCATCTTTAATGTCTAACCAAACCCCTTAAGTGCTTCACAGCACCTGCTTCAGCCATCTTTGTGGCCATTGGAACAAATTGTTCCTATTTACCCATTCTGAAAAGTCTTCACCTGCTTGGGGTGGATATCAGTTACCTCAATTTTGTTTTACTTATGTGATGAGATGGTTTACTGGGGTTGTTGACACTGCTACAGCTTCTTAGAGTCACAGGTGAGAGCTGGGTGAAAGCAGACACCTAAGGAAGAGATAAGAAAAGCTCTGAAAAGAGCTTGACAACTCTTCACATCAGTGGTGCTCCTCCTCTCTGAACATCCCATATAGCCAGAAAATACAAATTGGCTATAAACCCTAAACAAAAGTAGGGTCATTCCCAGAGAAGATTCAGATTCTGAAGCTAGAAATATAAGAGGAGGGAGAAGTGAAAAAACAGATTTCAGGATTGCACCAGAAAGCTTGAAGCTAGAAGAGGTGATACTGCAATTATTATTAAGGAATATTTTCAGCTGATCAGAGGAACTCGAGAAAATAAAGAATTAGAAAAGTAATCCAGCAGACTAGATTGACTGAGATGTTATGTCCAGTGAGGTGTTAGTCAATGTGTATAAACTCAACTTAAAAGTAGAAGCATCTGCTTGACACAAAAGCTACATTCATCATGGGGTTTTTATGATATAGTTCCTGAGACATAGAGGACATTGAATTTTCCAGAATTGTGAGTTATTCCAAGACCACAGATTTTCCTCATTCATGTACTTCCTGGGAAGGTTTCTGGGTGTTCCCATTCTCCCCTACATGTACTGAGTGTATTAGTGGAAGGGTGTGTTCTACATTTATGTGTAGATGGATATATTTGCTGTTTCTGCATCTTTAACATCTGAAAATCTGAGATATTATTGGGGCAGTTAGATGACACATTTGATACAGCATCTGACCTGGAATCAGGAAACAAATTCAAATCTGGATTTAATACTTACTAGCCATAGGAGCCTGAGCAAACCATTTAACCCTATTTGTTTCAGTTTCCTCATCTGTAAAATGAATTGGAGAAGAAATCGGTAACCCATTTCAGTATCTTTACCAAGAATATCCCAAATGGGGTCATAAAGAATCAGCTAAATTGGCATAACTGAACAATAAACAAGTGATTTTATTATTTCATTTGCATTATTAAGTAAATGGTTATATTTAAGATAGAAAAATGTCATATTGAGTGAATAATTTTTGCAAATGGAAACATGAGTAGAGTCTGAGGTGGTAAGGAGAAGATATTTTCCAACAATAGGGATCCCTGAGAAATCATGTAATGGTGGTGCTTTTCTGGGAACTTAGACCAGTTGTATGAAAGCAGGTTGAAATAGGCAAACAGGCTCATATATTGGCATATGTCCACATACCCGGTGTGGGTTGAGGCTAGGGCACTGGAATGGGGATAATTACCTCACAAGCCATTATAAGTGTTTTGTTTATACTTGTATATGTACATATGTACATATACAAGTATCTCTTGTTAAAATGTAAATCCATTAAGGGAAAGGTCTGTTTCATCTTATCCCCAGTACCTATTCCAGTGCCAGGCAGATAGTAACTGCCTCATAGATAGATTGATTAATTGATTAGAGAAGAGAAAGATGGGAGAAGGGCAAACCTGGCCTTTTTAAATCAAGGCCTTTCCAAGACCTCTGTTTATCTGAGGCAATGCCCTTTCAATGACTAAGGAGTAGCTAAGAATCGTGACAAAAGGTGCTGGTTGTTAAACAACACTTCTGGTTGATTCCTAAAATAAGGAAGGTTATAATAAAAGAATACTTAGCTACTTTAATGAATTCAATCACTCAAATCAATTATATCTTCAAATACAGAAAGAACTTATAAATAAGATTGCTAAGCCACATGAAAGAATGTGGAGAATGAAAGGGATACTAAAAGACTGGAAAAGGTAAACATTATTCCAATTTCCAAAAAAAGCGAAGAAAATAGTATCTGTAAATAATAGGTCAATGAGTATCACTTTAATTGCTGGCAAAATTCTAGAATGGTTTATTATAGAACTAAATAATAAAGATGTAAAAAAGAAATTGATGATCACAAGGATCCAACACAGGTTTATCAACAACAGTTCCTGTTGTAAGAGCTCTGTTTTCTTTGTTGACAGGCTTACTAAATTCACTATGTAATGCTATAGAGTGTAACTTCTTAGATTTTACCAAAGTGTTTGATGACATATTTTACAGTATTCTTGTAAACAAGATGGAGAAATGTAGATCCCGATGGCAATACAATGAGATGAAGTCAAAACTGGCTGAATGGTCAGATTTAAAGAGTAATTGCTAATGGTGAATGCCATAGGATTTATATCATAAGTCTACACCTGAAAGGGATATCATAATTTATATCTTTTCTGGCTGTCTTATTTTATAAATGATGAAATTGAAGCTGATTAAGAATGTAACTTATTCAAGCTCACACAAGTAGTAAATATCAGAGGTAGAATTTGGACCTATGTCTTCTAACTAGGTGGTATGGTGGATAGAATGCTGGGCCTGAAGTCAGGAGGACTCATCTTTCTAAATTTGAATATGGCCTCAAACAGACATTAACTATGTGGCATGTCACTTAACTCAGTTTGCCTCAGTTCTTCTGTAAAATGAGCTAGAGAAGGAAATGGCAAACCACTTTGGCAAGAAAATCTCACATGGGGTCAAGAAGAGTTGGACATGACTAAAATGACTGAACAACAACACAATCTCTAACTCCAAACTCAATATTTTTTCCATTATTATATGCTAGTGGAAGTCTCTAATTAAATGTCCCAGTGATCTATACTTGGTCTCATACCATGTAATATTTTAAAATCAGACTTAGATAAATATTCATCAAATTTTCACATAACAGAAATCTAAGAAGGATAGAAGGAAGGAAAGAAGGGAGGGAGGGAGAAAGGGAGGAAAGAAAGCAGGAAGGGAGAGAGGGAAGGAGAAAGGAGCAGAGGAGGAGGAAAGAAGGATTCTAATGTAAGGAAAAACTTTCTAACAATTGTAGCTAACCAAAAGCAGAATGGATTGCCTCAGAAGGGAAAGACATCCTCACTGTGAGTCTTCTAGCAAAAACTAGAGTACTACATGTCATGTATGTTGAGATGGAAATTCTTGTTCAGTTGCGAATCATTTCAACTTGTATCTGCAAATGTATCCCTACAATGAAAGACCTCATTCAGTCTTTGCTCTAATACCTCCAGTGAAGAGGAATCTTCTACCTCTTCAGGAAGTCTATTCCAGTTTTTGACACAGTGCCAAGAACAGATCCTGGGAATACTTTAATAAATAAAATTTTCTAGCTATCATCATCATTATCCAATTTGATATAAAGTCATTATTACTTTGAATCCAACCACTTCCAAATCTAGCATATTATCTACAATTCTCCATTTTACCCACCAGAGTAGTATAAAAGAAGTTGTATACAACTTGACTAAAATCTAGGTAATCTAAATTTGCAGAATCCCCTTGAACTGTAAGTCAAGTGATTTTCTCCAAAAAGGAAATGAAGTTAGTCTGGCATAAGGTGTTATTGATGAAACCATGTTGTTCATTTACAATCACTGCTTCTTTTTCTTTATAGTCACTAGCAGTTCTTTCAAAAAAAAAATCTAGAATTTTGACTGGAATCAAGCTCATTCACTTTTCAGGAAGAGAATGGAATAATCAGTTTCAACTTAATTCAAATCAAGCCTTCATTAAGTACCTACTACAAGCCCTGCACGCACTGTGCTTCCTAGTGGGAAATATGAAGATGATTCCAATACAGTCCCTGATTTCATAAAGCTTATAGTGTAGAAGTGTAATTAATAATGTAAATTAATAAATTAACAGAATGTGATAAATGAAGTACAAACTAAGCCCTAGATCATGATTAATGATTTTTGGTGATTGAGAATCAGGAGAGGCTTCTCTGTTTTACCTCACATCATTGTATTTGATCCTGTTCTCTACCTACACCCTGTCAGTCAGAATGATCTCATCAACTCACATGTCTTCAATCCCTCCCCTACACAGATGTCTCCCAAATCTTTATCTTTAGTTCTATTTTATCCAATGAGTTCCAGTCCTCTGTGCTGGAAAAAGCTACCCAAATATACTTGATTGTCTCAAATTAAAAAATATCCAAACTCTTCTTCCCAAAACTGCTCTGCCTTCTACTTCTTTGTTTTTCTCTTTTGAATATATTTGTTAAACATTCTCCCAATCATCCAGACTTGAAATCTCATAATCATATTTGATTCTTCCTCTCATTCTCTTTTAAGGAGCTTCATGATAGAAGATGAAACTGCTCATGAAATATTCCTGCCTTTTGAATCCATTACCTGCAATAATCAAGAATATTTGGTTACTTTCCTTGGGATTCTATTATATACACATATATAATAACTTTATTTGTGTGTATATGTATGTATACATAAGCATTTTTCAATAGACAATCTTTTATTTAATCTTGAGGCTGTTTCTTAATTTCTCCTAAAAAGGACTCATGTTGCACCCAATGATTCCAGTTTCCATTGACCCTACTCCTTCACCTCTCATCACTGAGAACTTTTTTTTTTTTTTTTTTTTTTTTTTTGCTGAGGCAATTGGGGTTAAATGACTTGCCTAGGTCACACAGTTAGGAAGTGTTTGAGTTCAGATTTGAATTCTGGTCCTCCTGACTTCAGGGTTGATGCGCTATCCACTGTACCACCTAGCTGCCCCCACTAAGAACTTTCTATCAGCACTGAGAAAAAATGGGAGAAAGACAAGATACGAAACCTGACTGTCACGGCAATGAACCCATTGCTCCCCAGGAGCAATCACAGGGTTCACTGAATTCAACAATTCCTTTCCTCTCCTTCCCAGCCCAATCATGCTTGAAGTTAATGATGTGCTACCAAAAGAGGCACACTAATGACCAAACTACTTAATTAGGTTTATTCTCAAAAGACTTTGAGGAAAGTGGGTTTGAGGAATAGAAAGAACCTTAGAGGGAGTCAGCAAATAATATTCCTTCCCCCCCACACCAATTAATAAAATATAAAAAGATAAGAGATAAAAAATATTTCATGAAGAATAGCTATTTTGGCTAAATTATAGAGTTAATGTAGGAGAGTGATATATAAAAAGGATGAAAGGTTAATTAAAAATCTTTAAATACCAAGCACAGAGGTTTGCACTTGATTATAGAGGTAATAGGGAGACACTAGAGCTTTCTGAGCAGTGTTTACAATGACATAAATGAAACTCTAAAAGTCAGCCAAACTCTGATTAATTCTAATAACTAATCTTGGTCATGAAAAAACAGATGATAAAATACACATTTACATTTTGAGTCTTTATTTTTCCCTTGAGTTCTAGCAATCATCACCATTTAGTAGTTGTTATATCTCCACTTGGAAGCCTATTGCCATGTTCAAATCGACATATTCAAATTTTTCCCCTAAATGCACTCATATTCCTCATTTCCTTACTTTTGTCAAGAATACCATCATCCTTACTCTCCTTTAAATTTCCAACTTCAGAGTCTTACTTAGCTCTTAATTCTCCTTCTCCCCTTCCTTACCCAGTCATTTGGCTAGTATTATCATTCTTGCACATTTGTTGAACATCCTCCCAATTTTCCAAGCTTGAAATCTCACTTTGAGATTTTTGCCTCTTCTTTCTCCAATCTATCTATAAGATATGCTACAACCTTTGTTCAAGCCCTCATCAATTCTCATCACTTAAAGCAATGACTTCCTATTGGAATCTCTGTTTCTAATCCAGCTTTCTCCTTTCTAATCCACCTTTTACTCAGTTGTTAAATGTACCTTTATGCCACCCGATCTGTTCATAAGTATTAGTGGCTCCCTATTGCTTTTATGATAGGAGGCAAACATTTTTTTTTCCTTTGGCATCACTCCTGTTCCAACTCCAATATATCTTTCTGGGCCAATTTCATAATATTCAACCTCATGCGCTCAAACTAGTCTACTTACTGTTTCATTCTCATGCATTAATCCTTGTATTATCTGTCCCTTTGTAGTATACAAGGAAGAGCATTGATGCTGAATTCAGGAGACTTGAATTTAAATCCCAACACCATGCTTTTTACCTGTGTAAAATTGGGCAAGATATTTCCTGTGCCTCTGATTCCTTGTCTGTAAAATGAGAGTTTACCTCTATCTCTAAACTTTGGATCCTACAGTCTTATGATCAGAGGACCTAACTTTCACCTTTTAGAATCACTAGTTTCCTTCAAGGTCCAGTTAAGTGTCACCTATCTCCTATAGAAAGCCTTTCCTGTAAATTGCAGTTCTGGGTGCTTTACCTCATATCGCGCTGCATTATGATGTATAATGTATAATATGATTCCAGTAGCATCTATGCTCCTAAATTTAAGCATTATTTCACTTTTGTCTACCTATTCTGTGCATCTTGTAATAGTAGATGCAGTTTAATAAAGTCCTGGTCAATTGAACTGAATTGAATTGAAACCTACTTTCTCTCAGATTAGAGGCACTGAACATCATATATTCTCTTAGTCTTCTCATCAACTAGTTTTTCTCAATGATTTTTCCTTGATAAAAAGGTTGGATTTCATGAATTAATGCTAAGTGGAGTAGAACCAAGAGAACTTGTACACAGGAACAAGATTATATGATAATCAGTTCAGATGGATGTGGCTCTTTTCAATAGTGAGATGATTTAGGCTAGTTCCAATGGTCTTGTGATTAAAAGAGCCATTTGCAACCAACAAGAGGACTTTGGGGATTGAGTGTGGATAACAACATAATATTTTCACCTTTTTGTTGTTGTTGTTTGCTTGCTTTTTGTTTTCTTTCTCATTTTTTTCCCTTTGTGATCTGATTTTTCTTGTGCAGCATGGTAGAAGAATTGCACATGTTTAACATATATTGGATTACTTGCTGTCTAGGAGAGAGGGTGGAGGGAAAGGAGGGAGAAAAAATTTGGAACACAGGGTTTGCAAGGATATATGTTTAAAACTAGCTATGCATATGTTTTGAAAATAAAAAGCTTTATTAAAAAAAAGGGTTAGATTCACTGGAGGAGGGTCATATGGGACGATAATAATGATGACTTTTAAAATCATCAATAAACTTTCTTTAAAGAGAGTTTGCATTTATTGTTCTATATTTTGAATCCTCCCTGTGGTTTTGCTGGGCACATGACAGTGTTCTGATTTGTTTTGTTTTGTTTTATTTTCCTTTTCTGTATCTCTTTTCTATTCTGTTTTTTTTAAACAAACAAACAAAAATTTAAAAATTGAATTTGCTATACCTTCCCCATGTGTCTGCTTATTTCATTTCATACCACTTAGGCCTCAAGTTCATTTGAACAGGTTTTCTCTTTCCAGTGACTTAGTTTGAGAAAAATTTAGTCCTGTTTCTTGAGGGAAGTGGGGGAGGTGTGATAGACAATTTTTCCCCTTTGAAAACATGGCCCCTCGATTACTTTGAACTATATCAAAGCATGTCCCATGCATGAATCTGTGAGTTTATTTCCTCTGTCTAAGGGAACTCATTCCAGATGAATGTGACAGCTTGAGGGGTCCTAATACAATGGAAGTAATAAACTCATTTAAAATGGGTTTTATTTTACCCTAAAACAATATATCTATGTAACTATAGTATGTTGAGTAGAATTTAAAGCTATATACAAGTGAAAGATCTAATGAGACACTGATATGTTTTGAATATTGGTCCATGAGATGGCTAGAAGAACTTGGCTGCCTGACAACATTACACTATGGACACAGATGGGCTAGGAGTAATACAATTCATATACACCTTAATGGAAACCTGCTGGATGTGACTCACAGCAAGAAATGGAGCCAACCACTCCAGGCTGTAGTTCTCATTGGAGTTCCTGGACTTAAGTCTACAGCAATATTTATTTTGTGTTTACGTTCTGAAATGAGTGATATCATGAAGACCAGCAAGGAAAGCAGCAGGCATTAGAAGGTGGTTAGAGAATTCTTCACTTTTCAAAAGGAATGAGTGTTAGGGATTAATCAGAAGGTGAGCCAGAGGAAACTTTATTTTTAAACATAATGGAAAAGGCCTTCTTGGATGAAAGAGGCAACAGAGAAAATTGCTTAAAAAAAAAAAAAAAAAAAGCCTAGGTTTTCCTGAACAGCAAGATTGGAAGAGCTAGTGAAAACCCAGGGGGTGAGGAGGGGTAAAGGGGGAGAAGCAGGGGGAAAAAAAGGGAAGGAAATAAGGCAGGACAGGTAAATCTTAGGTTTTTTCAGTCTGCTGCATCTAGACTACAAAGCTATCTTTATGAAATCTGGAGAGATCTAGCCAATTAAAAATTTAAAAACAAAAATAAAAATAAAGCAAATTGATCACTTGGGACCAGGTAGATCAATCAAAATAGTGGCCCAATGGACTGGTTTTATATCGTATAGAAACAGTCTAGGAGTGATTTCTGACTAAAGACCTTGTCCATATTGAGATAATAGGATTAAATCACCACAATCATCTTGCCATGTCTGACTAGCTTGACATGTTTGACTACCCCCTATGATAAATTATGATAAATTACAGGGAAGTAAATCTGATGGAAGGAGCTTTTTTCCAACCTATTGTTAAGATACTCTGAGTAGCCGACTCAAATAGCTCTGGTTATTTCATCCACAAATACTCAGCCAGGCTAAACAAAGTGAAGTCAATCAAATTCAGCAAGCATTTATTAATGCCTTCTATATGTAAAACATTGGATTATGTGATAGAAACACAAAGACAAAATGAAAAAATAGCTCATTCCTTAAAAGAGGGTGCATTCTATTGGAGAGGTGTGATCTGTAACATAGAAGAAGCATGGCTAAAGAAGAGAGAGTTGACTTCAGAATCTATAAGACATATTTATGTCCTATTACAGAACTAATCCAACTGTGTGATACTGGACAAATCATTTAACCTCTTGGAATCTGCAATTCTCTAAGGCTAAAAATTAGGTAAAAGAAGGCATATTTGTATTGGCAAAGGAAGTTCCTCACCAACAAACAGCTCCTTATTCTGATGAAATCATAGGTTTAGTTAAAAAGCTGAATGGGTAGAGAGAAAAACAGACAGGCAGATAGATAGATAGATGGATAGATAAAAAGATAAACAAACAGGATAAAGAGAGAGAGAAGATAGATAGATATACAGATAGATAGATGGATAAATGCACAAGGATAAGTTCCATAAATTCAGGGACTATTTAATTTTTGTTTTTGGATTCCTAACTCAAAATATTGGAGCTAGTACACAATAACTGTTTAATAAATGCTTGTTGAAAGCCATTCTCTAATCAATAAATGGTCAAAGGATATAAACAATTTTCAGATGAAGAAATTAAAACCATATGAAAAAATGCACTAAATTACTATTGATCAGAGCAATGCAAATTAAAACAACTCAGGTACCACTACACACCACTCAGATTGGCTAAAATGACAGAAAAAGAGAATGATGAATGTTGGAGGAGATGTGGGAAAATTGGGACACTAATACATTGTTAATGGACTTGTGAATTAATCCAACCATTCTGGAGAGCAATATGGAACTATGCCCAAAGAGCACATACTGCACATACCCTTTGATCCACTAGTGTCTCTACCAGGTCTGTATCCCAAAGAGATCACAAAAAAGGGGAAAAGATCCACATGTGCAAAAATGTTTGTAGCAACCCTTTTTTGTAGTGGCAAGGAACTGGAAACATCATTGGAAAATGACTGAATAAGTTATGGTACATGAATGTTATGTAATATTATTATCCTATAAGAAATGATCAGGAGGATGATTTTGGAAAAGCCTGGAGAGAACTGATGCTAAATAAAATGAGTAGAACCAAGATCACAACATTTTATTTTCACTTTTTTGCTCTTTTGTTCTTTTTTGAAAGGGAGGAAGAAAGGAAAGAAGAGAGAGAAAGAAAGAGGGAAGGGAGGAAGCAAAGGAGGGAAGAAAGGAAGGAAGGAAGAGAGGGAAGGAGGGAGGAAAGGAAGGATAGAGGAGAGGAAGTGAGGGAAGAAGGGAGAGACAGACAGACAGAAAGAGAAAGGAATAAAGAAAGAAAAGATGCATAGATCAATTCAATTCAATAAACATTTATTAAATGCCTACAATGTACCTGCAACTGTGCTAAATTCTTGGCATACAAATAAGTAAAAACAAAAAAGATTAAAAAAAAAAAAACAGTCCCTGCCCTCAAGGAGTTTACAATCCAATGTGGGGAGACACCCTCCAAACACATACACCCACAACAAGCTGGAAAGCATGGGGAAAGAAAAAAAGGGAGATCAGAGTGTATCTTGTATCATGGAGTTAGAACCAAGAACAGATACAAATGGAAAGTGGAGCATGAACTAGAAAGTCCAAATCTTGTTTTCTACGAAGGAAAGTTTTAAGAGCAAAATTTAATCCTCCATCATCTGCCAGCCCTCCAGTCAAAAGGGATAAGAGGTGGATTAAGGCGGGAAGATATTGAGCAAACAAGGTGGAGTGAATAGCAGAATGATTACATTGGGAGGAGCATCTTGTTTTCATGGAGTTGAAACCAATCATAGCTATGGATGGAAAGTTGAACTGAATTTGAAATTGAATTGAATTTTAAAAGGGGGGAGAGGGTAGATACTAATAAAGATTGGGAAAACCGACAAAAAGGCAAAATAATTCCTATCCAGAAAGGACTTTCTACTGGAATAATAGAGGACCAAGAAGCAAAGTTCAGGTATGAGTATGATAGGAGGTGCCACTGGGTCTGGAGTCTGGTGGTGTTAAATAGGGACCACAATTTAGAACTAGAAGACCTTATACATCATCTAGTCCAACTTCCTCTCCTCTTCTCTCCTTTCCTTTACATTTTACAAAGGAAGAGATTAGAGTCTTAAAAGAATGTGATATATCCAAGGTCACATGGACAGTGCGTTGCCACTAAATCAGGTTTTCTGACTCCAGATTCTATACTTACATTAGAATCAGAAGTGATATTACTACTCTCTCCTTTTATGGATAAGGAAGCTGAGGCATAGAGAGGGAAACTGATTCACTCAAGATTGTATAGCTAAATCAGTGATGGAGCTGGGATTAAAACCTATGTCTCCAGACCTAATCACAGGTTTCACCAGTTTCAGAACCAATACACCATCAAAGCTCAGCACTATAGAGATGAATAAACACAAAGAGTATAAAGAGTCACATTTACTCTTTTATATTCGAGACCAGATATGTGCAAGATTTTGGACTTTCCAGATGACCTTGTTACAAAATAGCTAGCAGCAGTTTTCCAAGTGATTCCAAATTAAAGATATAGGGTAAGAATAAGGGGGAAATAGAAAGCATGCTAATTTCTTCTCCTTTTGAAGAAAATAGTTCAATTGTCTGATCATCATTTGTTAAACCTCTTGTTAATTGACAAGGAGTCTGGTTTAGAGAACTAAACTGGAGTAAAACATTTTAATGGAACTGTCTGTTTACAAACATGATTTCTATTGCAGAATTCTGGCTTACATCCATCTCATTTAAAATACAAACTGGTCTACAGAGAAATTTTTTCTCTTAACCCAAAAGCCTAAAAAATGCAGTAAGTGAAGTGTGCCATTGTTTCCACGGGGAAATGCTGTACAGCCTCTGTGTAAGGATAAAAGGTGGAAACCATCAAACTTCAACTAAATGGACAAAGAACAAGACCAACAAAATCAGTAAACAAAGAGTGGATGAGACCATCTTTTTACCTGAAAAACTGAAGAAAAGAAAACTTTGCTCTCATGATTGAAAAATAGTTTTGTATGTTATGGAATATTATTGCTCTGTAAGAAATGACCAGCAGGATGAATACAGAGAGGCTTGGAGACACTTACATGATCTGATGCTGAGTGAAATGAGCAGAACCAGGAAATCATTATACACTTCAACAACGATATTGTTAAGAAGATATATTCTAATTAAAGTGGATATCTTCAACAAAGAGAAGATCCAATTCAGTTCTAGTTGATCAATGATGGACAGAAACAACTACACCCAGAAAAGGAACACTGGGAAAGGAGTGTAAAATGTTTGCACTATTGTCTTTCTACCCAAGTTACTTATACCTTCGGAATCCAATTCTTACTGTGCAACAAGAAATTTGGTTTTACACACATATATTGTATCTAGGATATACTGTAACACATTTATTATATATGGGATTGTCTGTCATCTAGGGGAGGGAATAGAAGGAGGGAGGGCAAAATTTGGAAAAGTGAATACAAGGGATAATGTTGTAAAAAAAATTACCCATGCATATGTACTGTCAAAAAAATTATAATTATAAAATTAATAAATTAAAAATAATAATTAAAAAAATAGTTCTGTCTCTCTTTACAAGCCAGACTTCAGGGGCCATGTTTCAGTAGCATCTCTGTCCTCTTGAATCAAGGAATTGATAGTTTAATTCCTGAAAATTCCTTCAAAACTAAGCTTAAGCACCAGTTTGAACATGGGATTGATCTCCCAAATGGTCAGTGCTTCCCATCCCCACCACTACCCATAGATTGTATTTACTTGCTACAAATTTTGGTATCTATTCCTCAAAGGGAGGGATTGTTTCCTTTTGGTTTTGAATCTCCAGCATATAAAAAAGTATCTGGCACAGACTAGTGAATTAATAAATGCTTGTTGAGTGATGGATTCCTTTTCTGAGGTGGGATGACAAATGATAGAAAAGGAGCCTGTGACATATGGACATCCCTAATTTCTCTCATGTGAGTTACCTGGCTTAGTGATGGAAGGAGGCTGTGTCACTTTTTTGGACAATTCTAGTGATATTTCCTGAATGCCGCCTATCTAATTTCTCTTTGGACAAATCATGTTTCCAATCAAAGTTGTAAGATACTTTGCCAATAAATGCTTTTTCATTAATTGTTCAGCCTCTTAGGAATTTTGGTGGGTTGTTCTGATTCTGCAAAAAGAAAAGGGGGGGGAAGGGAGGTGGTACAGAGAGAAGAATGGGGTAGAAGTGATTATTTCATCCTATGAATTGGGAAAACAGGATTAACTATTACCATATGTGTAACTGGCCAACTTGATATAGAGTAAAGGACACTAAGAGAGCCATTTAACTTGAATAAGCTAATCAAGACTTTGTTCTAGGGCACTGACATTTAGAGAAAGTTAATAGCACTCACAATTCTTAAATAGTGTAAAAAACTGAGCTTAATACCTAGTTATCAATAATTAACTAAAATAGAAGTGTATCAAATAGTTGGCTCCCCTTCTGTGTCTCTAGCAATGATCTTTCAGAATCCCTGGTTTTTGCTTACAAGGAACATTTCCTAGGATCACTGTTTCTCCTACCCTTCTCTGAATATGTCTTTAAAAAATTATTCTGAAGGTGTTTTTGTAATTTTTGCACCAGATGCACAAATCACTAAGTACAGAATCTTCTGGGATGAAAATCAGAAGGTCTAAATTCTAGCCAATCAAAAGGCATTTATTAAAAAATTTACTTTGTTCTACTTCCTACTCTGTCATGCACAAATCATGTTACCATAGACTTAGCTCATCTAACCTCCTCAATTTACAAATAAGTAAAGTAAGTCCAAACAGTCAAATGATTTGCCACAGATTAGTAGAATATCTTTCACTTTCTTTAAGACTCAGTTTAAACACCACCCCCTACCCAAATTATTCTTGACTCCTTAATTAATGCCCTTTCTCTCTATTCAACCTTGAATTTATTCTTTGTATACCTATATGTAAGAGGAAGCTAGACTGCTGAGTCTGGAAAACCTAAATTCAGATCAGATCTCATAAACTTACAGTGAGATCCTGGGTAGGACACTTAACTTTTTCATCTTAATCCACCGAAGAAGGAAATGGCAAACCACTTCTTTATCTTTGACAAGAAAACCACAGTATTGGCATGCCATGTTCCATGTGGTCACGAAGAGGCAAACATGAATGATTAAAAAACAATGACAACATATTTATGTATGTACAAGTTGTCTTCCCTAATAGAATATAAATTTCCAGAAAACAGAGATATTTTCCCTTGTCTTTATTCCCAGTACCTAGTTCACCACCTAGCCCTTAAATAGTGATTAATACTCAACTGATTAATATGATAATTTTCCATTCTCTTGTGGCAGAGGGAATGAAGTAGCTAGTTAGGAGGAGTTTTCCACCTGGAGACAGCTAGGTGGCTCAGTAAGCAGAGTTCTAGTCCTGAAGTCAGGAAAAACTTAAGTTCAAATTCAGCCTTCAACACTTTATTATGACTCTGAGTATGAGCTCCACCTTCCTCAGTTTCCTCAACTGTAAAATGGTAATAATAATACTCATGATTATTATATCTCCCAGGGTTGTTGTGAGGATCATATAAGGTAATATTTATAGTTTGCTTAGCACAGTGTCCAGCAAACCTCCCCACCTCATCATTTTCCTAAAATGAAAAGAACACTGGTTTAAGAATCAAGACCTGGATAATAGGAAAAGATAATGATGAATGTTGGAGGGGATATGGGAAAGTTTAGACACTAATACATTGTTGGTGGAGCTATGAATTGATCCAACTATTCTGGGGAGTGTGTGAGATGTAGAAAACCCTTACCAAAATGACTACTCAGAGATCACTCAGTAGAAAGCAGAAAAGTTATTTATTAAAACCTCTGGAGGATGAGCCGACCCATCACGAGATAAGGGAAAGAGAAAACTCATGGTAGGAGGACTAAAGAAGTAGTAA
Organism: Sminthopsis crassicaudata; assembly: GCF_048593235.1. NCBI lineage: Eukaryota > Metazoa > Chordata > Mammalia > Dasyuromorphia > Dasyuridae > Sminthopsis > Sminthopsis crassicaudata. Next base: position 422,116,309 of record NC_133618.1, on the reverse strand, counting down.
AGATACACAGTTTTTTTATACAAGGGATTACATCACAAGTAAGAGAGCATTGAGAAGGGGAGGGGGATGTATCTAATTAGTTGTTGCTATCTGGAGAGATTGGAATGGAAGGTTTCTGTTTCCTAGAAATCATCTGATTTCTAGGAAACAGAAAATCAGGCCTTTAGGCTTAATCAAGCAGATAGTGGTCAAGCTATAGACTAAATATTGATAAATGTCAAATACTGATAAATGTCATCAGCTCAGGTTAAGCAAATCTATTTATAGCTGGCCAAGACTCAAGTAAATATGGGCCTGCACATATTATACAGGTCATAGGGGAAACACAGAAATAATGAAAATAAAATACAGAAAAAGAATTCACATATTCCTGTAAGTTCTTCACCTTTTCTCTCTATTCCACACAGGAGCTATATTGAACTAAGCCCAAAGAGCTATCAGATTGTGCAGAACCTTTGACTCAGCAGTGTCTCTGCTGGCCTGTATTCCAAAGAGATCATTAAAAAGGGAAAAGGACCCACATGTGCAAAAATGTTTATAGAAGAAGTTTTTGTAGTGGCAAGAAAATGGAAACTGAGTGGATGCCCATCAGTTGGAAAATGGATGCTGAATAAGTTATTCTATATGAATGTTAGGGAATATTATTGCTCTATAAGAAATGATCAGCAGCATGATTTCAGAATGGCCTGTAGACATTTACATGAACTAATGTGAAGTGAAGTGAGTAGAACCAGAAGAATATTGTACATAGCAACAGCAATACTATATGATGATCAATTCTGATGGATGTGGCTCTTCTCCACAGTGAAGTGATTCAAGCTAGTTCCAATGATCTTGTAATGGAAAGAACCATCTGCACCCAGAGAGAGAGAGGACTATGGGGACTAAGTGTGGATCACAACATAGTATTTTCACCTTTTTTGTTGTTGTTTGCTTGCTTTTTGTTTTCTTTCTCACTTTTTCCTTTTTGATCTGATTTTTCTCACGCAGCATAATAATTGTGGAAATATATATAGAAGAGTTGCCCATGTTTAACATACATTGGATTTACTTGCTATTTAGGGGAGGGAGTAGAAGAGAGGAAGGGAAAAAAATTGGAACTCAAAGTTTTGCAAGTATGAATATTGAAAATTATCTATGTATATGTTTTGAAAATAAAAAAGCTTTAACAAAAAAATTAAAAATAAAAAAAGAATGAAGATCTGGGTTTGAGCAATAGATCTTTTATTGTTAGAACCTAGGGGCAGCCTTTTCAACTGCCTTGTATTTACTTCTCTGTGAAATTAGTAAATTGGATTCTATAACTTCTAGAGTCTTCCAACTTTAAATTTTCTATTTTCCTAATTTATGTCTCATTCTTCTTTAGTTAGGCTGAGATATCTGCTAGGTCTCTGACTATATTTGGGAAGAAGCTGAAGGCTTGATTTTGCATATCTTGTTCTCTAGGATACTTTTCCATATCCTCTGAAGGCCTTGGAACCCTGCCAGCTGTTTACAGATTCTGTGGGCTGTGTTATCAGGAAGGAAGTTATTGACAAGTAAAGATCAAAACCATGACATCTGTGGGAGGTAATGTGTACTTTATGTGAAGGGATGGAGAGGTTTATCAGGTAAACTTGTCAGACCTCTGTTCCATTTTCAAAGATGAAAACAATGTCCTGGGAAGCTATAGAAAGAATGGTTCCTGAAGCATTTTTTTTTCCTCATGGAGGAAAAGCAACAGAAACAACAAATGAAGGTAAACTATTTCCTTTTATATTATATGAGAACTGAGGGAGGAACAGGAACCAGCCTAGTTAAAACCAAGGCAATTTCTCAAGAGTCTTTCTGGTCCCAGCTCTGCCTCTAAATAGCCAAGTGACATTGCATATATCACTATATACTTCTTGTTCATCTGTAAAAATGAGAGAGATTAGATGACAAATAAATTCTTCCAGTTCTAACATTTTGCATTTCTAAGATTATAGTTCTTTATTGCTTTTTTTATATATAATCTTTGCACTGAAAAGCTATGTATCATGAACTTCTCAAATTCTGTTCCAAACTAAAGACTCTGAATGGAATGAATTCTTCTTATAATATATAAATTAACCAACAGTTTTAAAAACATTCTTCTGGACCACAACTTAAAGAAATAATAGGCTTTTGGCAGGAGATAAAATGCATTCAATTAGGGTCATGAATTGACTGAACCTAAGAAGGGCTGGAAGCTTACAAATCTGATCTAAAGCATTTTAAATTGAAGAAGGAGAAGAAAGGGGGGAAAACTGCTTATGTTCAGTCATCAAACTAGATACTATAGAGAGGAAATACAAATATAAGAATAGTAGCAATTGAACTATTTAGAAATCCACAAGATTCAATATCTAAGAAATGAGCCAGCAATAAAATTCAGAAATCTTTACACATAAGCATGATGCCTAGGTTAAAAAAACCAAATATACTAATGCATAGTAGCAAAATTGATTTCATAGGTAATGGTGAGATTTGATGTGATATTCTAATCCATGATGGCAATAATAGCTCTAGAAAAGTTAATCTTACTCAAAAGGAATAAAAAAGTCAAAAAGGATGAGTGGGCAGGAAAGGATAAAGTTGAATGTTAAGATGATTTACTGATGTAAAAAAAAAATTTAGATGTAGAAAAAGGCTACATAGTAGAAACCACTTGAGTAAAATTAAATGAAAACAGAAAGAACAGCAGTATTGTCATTGAATGCATACCATAGGCCACCGTGACAGAAAGAGGAAATAGATGAGGAACTCAGTAAACAAATCACAAGCTTGGCACAAAAGCATACTATAGTAGAGGAACTGCAATCATCTAGACATCTGTCAAAGGGTTTCTCTGCCAAAAGCTAAGCAGGTAATAATTTCTTGGCCTGCTTTGAAGACAATTTCACCATACGTAAGACAAATTCACTAATTTCAGCAGGAGATGAGAAGAGTTAAAAAGGTATGCTTCTACCTATATTTAGACACCATCAGTATTTTCTTTGGGGATGGATAGCATCTTTCATCATAAGTCCTTCTGAATTGATCATTATATTACTGAGAATAGCTAAGTTGTTCACAGCTGATCATCTTACAATATTGTGATTACATTGTACACAGGTACATTTCATTTTGCATCAACTCGTGTAAATCTTTATAGATTTTTCTAAGAGCATCCTGCTTATCATTTCTTATTGTACAAGAGTATTCCATTGTAATTACATACCACAATTTGTTCAACCACAGAATGTGTTCTTAATGGGATAATTAGTGACTGTCAAAAAAGTGGGAGAGGAATTGATCCCAAAGAGCCAGGAAAGCTTCCACAAGATCAAGTTATGTCAAAACATTCTAATGTTCTTTTCTTCAATGGAGTTACCAAATTGGTATATCAGGAAAATGCAAGGAATAGAATTTACTGAGTTGTTATTTATTTATTTTTTTTAATTAAGGAAGATCGATTGACAAAGTCTCATAATATATTTTTTTCAATAGTCTGGAGAGATAGACTAAATGATATATAGATATATAGATGAGAAACTGGTGGAATAGCTGACGCAGTCTTTGATGTCTCAATGTCAACTTGAATGGAAGTCTTTAATGGTATATTTCAAGGATTCATCCTTCTTGACCCTGTGCTTTTTTTTTTTTTTTAAATCAAAGACTTAACTAAATACATAGATGACACACTTTTCAAATTTGTAAATGACATAAAGCTAGAAAAGATAGCTGAAACATGGGAAGATAGAGTGAGAAAATAAAAATATATTGACAGGGTAGAATATTGGACAGAATATAAAAAGATGAAATTTAACAGGAATTCATGTAAAGTCTTATACTTGGATTCTAAAAATCAAATTCATAAATACAAGATGGGAGAGGCATGGCTAGTTAGGAGTTTGTATAAAAATCATCTAAAGGAAATAAAAAAAACAAAGAAAAATTCTGAGGGATCAAGAGGACTGAAAACACAATATGAATCAATGGTGTGAAATGTCAACCACACCAAATCAAACCAAACAATCTCAGATTTCACTGAGAAACATAGTGTCCCTTTAGAGACAATAATAATGCTTTATTCTACTGTTCCCTGTTCAAACCAAATCTAGATTGTTAAATTTGATTTGGGGCACCACATTTTTAGTAGGACATTTATACACACAACAATCAAGGAAGGACAGAAAGGATGAATATATCCTATACGAGGAGCAGCTTGAAATGACTGAGGAAGTTGAATCTGAAGAGGAAAAATCTGTATGTCCCATAGGTTAGATTTGTTCTGTTTGGAACCAGAGGATATATAAATAAGAATAGTGGACAAGAATTTCAGAAAGGGAGATGTTGGCTCCAAGAAAGAAAATATTCTAATAATTCAAATGGAACAGGCTACCTCAGTAGGCAGTGGATTATGTCTCAATAATATATGTGTATATGTATGTGTGCATATATATACATATATACTTATTATCTATATTTTATATGTTTCATATACTATATTATATATAATTTTGTTTATATATATATGTATATCTACAACTATATCTATAGATTTCTATATGCATTCACTTGGATTCTTGTCCACATTCAGGTGTAACTAAGTTGACGTCTAAGCATCTTCTAACTCTAAGATTTTAATTTTGTGAAAAACTTTCTATAAATTAGAACTATCCAAAAGCAGAATGGGCTCCTTCAGAAAGCAGTGAGTCTCCCATCACTGGAGGTCTGTAAGCAGAGACTGATTGGCCACTTGTTGGGGGATGTTGTAATGGTTTCCTGATCAGTTATTTGTTGGACTAAATTACCTCTGGGATCCTTTCCAAATTTGAGATTCTATGATTTCATAAATCTCATGACACCTCAAACTTCTTCTGATTTTCTTTTATGGGAAAAGAGCCTAGGGTGAATAGTCTGAAGTCAAACTTTCCTTTTTCTTAATCGCTCATAATAGGTAACAAATGTTAAGAAGTTGAGCTAATAATTGTTGAGACTCAACATGCTTGACTCAGAGTCAGTTGTGAAACAGATCACAAAGCTGAGCAGATGGGTGGTCATCAGAAGACTATATTCTTTTGTTGTCTCTCCCTCTCTTTTCTTCCACTCTCCTTTACTTCCCAAAAGACTGATACAGAGATTCCCTAACCAAAAGAGTAAACCTTTAATAAGTATATATTGTATGTGAAATATTATAGTAAGCTCCTTATATATATTATCTCATTTGATCTTCACTACAAGTGTGGGAGGTAGGTGTTTCAATATCTCCATTTTATAGCTAGAGCAACTGAGACAGAAGTGATTTGCTCAAGATGGCAAAACTGATAAGTGTTTGAGGCTTGATTTTGACTTAGTTTTTTATAATTTCAAGCTCAGCATGCAATTCTCTGTGCCACCTAGCTGCCAAGACCCCAAAAAATCTTAAGCTTGCTAATTTCTGAGAGAGGAAAATGAACATTTTTTTTAGATTTATAATGATCATGTACCATAAGGAGTTAGTCAAATGCCATTCCTTATTGATTTATCCCTAGGGGGTAGATAAAACCACTCTTTAAAACTACCTGAAGCAGGCAATCTTATCTGGAATTACAATTCATGAAAAAAGAATTTATTCAGACTAAAAATGTAATAATGGTTCTGAAATAGACAAGGAAAGGGTTTTGGGGGTTTTTTTTGGTTTGTTTTTTTTTTTTTTTTCTATTTTTCTTTCAGCAGCATAGAAACTAACCAGAAATTCTAAAAGGGGTTGAAGAAGAAACATCCATATAGGTTAAAATGGAGAGAGAGAGAAAGAGCAATAGAGAGAAAAGAGGAGAGAGAGAGAGAGAGAGAGAGAGAGAGAGAGAGAGAGAGAGAGAGAGAGAGAGAGAGAGAGAGAGAGAGAGAGAGAAACAACGACAAAAAGACAGAGAGATAGGAAAAAAGGGTAGAAGATAGAGAAATGGCAACAGAGTCAGAGAGACAGAGACAGACAGAGATAGAGGCAGACAGAGAAACAGAGAGACAGGGAGATACAAAGAGAAGAAACTAGTAGAATTTAATGGAGGCAAAATCTATTTTTAGTTACTTTCACTGAATGGGTTCTGGGGTTATAGCTTTAGAGCTGAAAGGGGCCTTAGAGACCATTAAGTCAACTCTTTCATTTTACATATGAGGAACCTAAGGTCCAGGGTAAATGAATGACCAGGCACTTGGTCATTCAGATGGCTGAATGCCATTTTGAACCAAGGTCCCTAGAGTCCCTGAGTCAGAATTTTATCCTCAGTGTCAAGCTATTGAGGAGTTTGATTAAATCAATGGTATCAAACTTAAGAATAGAAATGGGCCTCCTATTGATTTAGAAAATCATAAATTAATATCATCTGTATTGTATTGTATTTCTACATATTTTGTTCAACATTTCCCAATTATATTTTAATCTGATTCCCACATCTAGGCTAGATGATTCCAAAGGTCCTTTCTCAAATTTATAATTCTATTATCTTATGAGTAAGACAGAGAGGCAGTACTGTATTATGGAGAAAGAACTGGTTTGGAAACCAGGAAGACAAGAGTTTTACATTTTATTTTTTTTTTTGCAAGTTTTATAAGATTTTCCTCTGACACATACTGGCCAAGTAACTCCAGCAAGTCACATGTTCTGTTAGTGTTCTAGGAAACTATCTACGGCCAGAGAAGGTGCATTGGTAGCAGAAGTTTTGTCATCATCTGGGAGTTTGGTATACCAATGAAAGCGTAGCTCCAGTCCCAATTTTATTATTCTCAGTAATTCATCACATGACTCATGTGAAATGTAATGTTTTCATCTGTCAGAATATGGCCTTCTGAGTCTAGTTACCATTCCCTGTTTTTTTAGGCTCCAATCAGTCAATAAATATTTATACAAGGCATTTTTCCCTGCCTTCAAGGAACCTTCATTCTACCTAAAGATGCAATATATAGAATCCTTAATCCATTTCTAATCTTGTGGGATTGTAGTGAGGAAAGAACATTGTAAAACATTATAAATTATATAAATATTATATACATGAAAAGATAACTAACAACATTAGTTAAGATTTAAGTGCCAGAGGAGCAGTATTCATCATTAACTCTATAAGAATACAAAGGAAGAAGAGACTGGGATAATCAAGGGAGGCTTCCTGGAGGAAGGAAATTTTGAATTACATCCCAAAAGTTAGATAGCATTTCACTAAAGATAAAGGGGGCAGGATATTAGCCTTATAACCTGTACCACAAATGGAGTTCATCAGAAAGGAATTTGTCAACCTACAGAGAGTATCTCCTCCATATGAAACATTTTCTGTCTCTCACTTATGTATCCAAAATAGCTTTCTCACATCTGGTATATTAAAAAAAAATTACTCTGCTGTATGAACAGAATTGAACATCCTGAGAGACTGCTGGCTCCTGCTTTACCTAAAAGCATTCCCGACCACCTAACAATCATAAACAGTTTTCCTGCATCCCATAAAATCCTGCTGCAAGCCACCCTGGGAATATTTTACATTAGCGTTAATGTTTTAAATACCTGATGGGGATGTTTGCTACAGGGGCATCCAACATTCATCTGAACCACACGTGTCTATAGAGAGATCATCTGGGGAGCCCAGCTCTTTTTTAATTACCTCACTGCTGCATGGATCCTTCCCTGTCAGTGACTCCTATGATGTTGGATGATCTATGAGCTACAGTATGGTTCTCATCAGAATTGTAAGCTGTTACACCAGAGGGTGGTAAGACAGAGGAGGAAGCAGGGAAGGCAGGAGTAGTCCTGGTGTTTGTTGACTGGCAAATGGCATTCACACTTACTGACAGTAAACTTCCACTCTTGGGGCCAAAAGTGTTATCCATTCTTACCATGGGAGGAAGAGTGGGTTTCTACTTCCCAAATCATATTTTGTAATGGGTCTCTTAACCCAATGAGAATAATTCAATGATCCAGATTACATTTTATACAACTAATATTCACAAAATAAAAAAAGTAGGAAGGTGAAAACAGTGACATGAATCCCATTACAATGCACAGGGATCTCACATCCCAGTGTGTGCTTAGATGGCTTTGGGAAAGGCATTTTATTATTGTTCTTCCTATCACTCCTTTCACCTTCAAGAACAGGAATGCCTTCATTGAATTAGTGCCAGTAACACACAAATGGAGATATGTAGGAATGTGAGATCCATAAAACAGGAGATGAGCTCACATGCTAGGGCTTTACCTCCTCAATGCTACTGTTGCCATCCCAATTTCACTCTTTCATGAGGGAAAGGGAAGAAAGGCTGGACCATTCATCCAAGAGGAGAAAGTTTCCTTGTCTCTGTATCGTTTTCTTGTTTTAAAAGTTGCTCTTGGTTTTATCTAATGGAATAAGAGAGTAGATATTAGATTTGAGAAATTCTGGAAAAAAATTAGAAATATCCTTTGTCTAGGTGCTTTCTAAAAAGTCAAATGGGAACTCTAAGTTAGTTGAAAATTTCATTAATATCTACTATGTACAATTTGGGGCAGCTAGGTGGCACAAGTAGATACAACTCTGGGTGTAAAGATTCATCTTCTTGAGTTCAAATCTAGCCATAGACAGTAATTATGGGACCCTGAAAAAGCCACTTAACTCCATTTGCCTCAATTTCCTCATCTGTAAAAAAAGCTAGAGAAGAAAATGAAAAACCATTTAAGTATTTCTGCCAAGAAAACCTCAAATGGGGTCATGAAGAGTTAGTTGTACATGACTGGAAAAGGACTAGCCAACAAGAACTATACACATTTCAGATAACAGTAATATTAATTAGATGATGCTACAAAGTATCACTATCGAATGAATTCTAACACTATAAATAAACATTACACATCTTAAATATGATTTATTAACATCTATTAATAATAAATGAACACAAAAAGTAGAAACAAAGTACCTAACACATTAAAAAATGGAATGATTTTTTTAGCTGTTGTATAAAACCTGTCTAAATATGGACTATATGAAAGAGGCAAGCTCAAAAAGACATGTAAACATTAAATTGAACCTTATTTTTACAAATTGGATGAGGATTTTCTTTAGGTGTAAGACTATTAAGAAAAAGATAGTGGAACTAATGTTGATGGTGCTGTAAATTGGCCCAATTGTTATAGAAAACTACTTAGTGTGGTACAAAAATAAGTCACTGAACTGCATATACCCTTTGACCCAGCCATTACACCACCAAATAGACCTCAGGGAAGTAAAGGGCAGAAAAAAGGTCCCACATATATAAATATAAATATAAAGCACACACATATATATCTTAGGACTTTTGTGGTTAATAAAAATAAGAAAATAAAACTTGAAATAAAGTAGGCATCCTTTAATCATAAAATAAGGAGTAGTGTTTACAGATGTGGAATGTTGCATGCACTTTCAGATGAGGTCACTGTATTATTTCTGTCAATTGTTTTCAGTTGTGCCTGACTCTTTGTGGCTCTATTTAGAACTTTTCTGGCAGAGTTATTGGCATGGTTTGCTATTTCCTTTTCTAGTTTGTTTTATAGATGAGGAAACTGAGGCAAATGGAAATAAATGACTTGCCCAGGATCACACAGCTAAGAAGTGTCTGAAACCATATTTGAACTCAGGAAAATGAGTCTTCCTGACTCTTGGCCCAGTATATATATATATATATATATATATATATATATATATATATATATATATATATAGTATTATTAACTTTACTTAATTATTCCATTTTGTTATAATGGGAGGAAAAGAAGAGGACTGTCTGAGATAATCTATAAGGTACCCATAGATGCACAAAGGAAGGTGCTTAGCAATTACTGTTGGATAACCATTGTAGTAATAAAATGTGGTCAGCTAAGAATTTAATCTCTCAAGATTTCCAGACCTGGAAAAAAAAGATGGTTAGAAGAGTCCTTAAGAGACATTAGAAAGGTTTTGAGTAGCTGTCTAGACAGACAACTTTAGTGTTCAAACTCTTTGGACATCTGTGAATCATCAAAGACATTCTCAGTTCTAGCCATGATTTGGTGTTAACACGCTCTGCTTCTTCACTTGGGGGCCCAGCTACAGGAAAAAGCCTTGGAGTTATGTGTATGGAGTCCTGGAAACTCAAAGATAGCAACAACAAGCTTAAGGTCATTAAGGAAATGGAAAGGGATTTTACTATGGCCTACCACTACCCTTAACTTTTTTAGGCTGTTAGTCAGAAGCTACCATTTATGAAAGGAGAGCCCTTTATGGGCCCATCTCAATTTTGACCTTTGTAGAAGATAGCAATCATGCTCACAACTCAAGAGAAGGAATAAGAGATAGAAGGCTTTTGGGAAGCTGGGTTTGTTGAATTGAATTAAGATGGTTCCCAGTTTAATCTATTTGCCCCAAATGTAAGCTTTAGGACCATTCTTTCTGTTTTCTTGGTTGTCTCAAAGGAATAGCCTTGTATTGGTGACCTTCCATTATATAAGGAGGAATAAAATATATCAGTGTGGAAAACTATTTCATTTCTCCTTTTTCAACTCATCTTTTGTCAATAAGTAGAAAGAAATTTCAGTGAAAGCTCTGCAAATGAAACTTTCTTTGGATTGCATTGACCCAACTCTCAAAACAAAATAAAAGCATTTGGTATGATGCTGGAGAGTTGGATTTGGTTAGTTATTCCGATTCAATTCAATAAACATTTAATAAGCATCAAAGACTCACCTAGTCCTGAATTCCATTTAAGGAAAGCAAAGATCAAATCTTCCAAAGAATTTCTTCTCTCAAGAGGCTTATATTCTACAAGGGGAAGCAATGCAAAGTAATCTTGGAGCTGGGGAGCAACTTGTCAGAATAAGGAAAAAGACTCTTGTAAGAACTTGGACTATATTTTATAGGGAGTTAGGGATAATAATAATAGCTAACATTTGTATAGGACCTACTATGTGTCAAATATTGGGCTAAGTACTTTACAATTATTATCTCCTTTGTCCCTTACAAAAATCATGGGAGATAGGTGCCCCAATTATCACTCACATTTTTCAGTTGAGGAAACACTGAGGCAAACAACCAGATCACATAACTAGTAAGTATCTGAGACTAGATTTGAACTGAGACCTTTGTGATTTCAGGACCAGCACTCTATCAAGTGCAATTGTCCTCTCCCCTTCTTTTCCCAAATAAGAAAACTTGCTATTGAAATGGGCAATCTGAAAATGAAATATTTCAATTTCATCATAATACCATATAAGAAGTAAGCATCACCATTAAAACCCTTATTGCCATGTTGTTAGACAACAGGAAATAGGAATCCCAGAATTCTATAACGTGAAAGCTGGAAGGCACTTTAATGCTATTGAGTATAACCCATACTAAGGTGTTGTCCCAGCTCAGTGAAGCTAGTTTCTGATCCTGTGTTTGAACATTCCCTTTTGTGGTTCAGGACTCTTCCTAACTACTTTGGCTTTCTTTTCTGTTTTACCTAAGTAGCCAAATCTAAAAGTATTTGTGCTTCCTGAACCATTTCTAAGATAGGAGAGAATCCTAGAATGACAGAGAGGGAGGGTTCCTCAGCAATTCTATCTAGTTTAACTTCCCCCAACCCCAAGTTGGGGGAGTAGCAGAGTGGGAAGGATTACATGACATGTTAAGTTAGACCATTTGCAGATCTAGGATGAAAAGTCAGATTTCCAACTCATAAAATATTGTTTTTCAATCATGTGGAACTCTTTGTGACCCTAAATGGGGTTTTCTAGGCAAAGTAACTGGAGTGGTTTACCATATCCCTCTCCAGTTCATTTTTACAGAAGAAGCAAACGGATTAAGTGACTTGCCCAGGGTCACATAGCTAGTAGCTTTCTGAGGTCTCATCTGAACTTAGGAAGAGGAGTTTTACTGACTTCAGGCCCAATACTGCATGCATTATGACACTACCTAGCTGCCTCAAACTCATAGACTCATAGCTTCTTAAGAGTTAAAAGATATCTTAGATAGCTCTATTCCACCCCTGACATGTTACAGATGCTCCTGTACACACTCAATTTTAGAAAAAGAAAGGACTTGAGACACCATTTGGTGTGAAATCAACCTTACCAGACCAGATTTTTTCCCCCCACTATAGGACTTCTGTCAGAAATAGTCTGAAAATTACAGGCGGATTAGCAATCTTTCCCCAGGAAAACACTTGCACGTTCGCCTACGCACATGTTGTCAGTTATTGATAGCATAATGTGATAGCTGAGACCATCTTTTTCCATCTGCAGCATCTTATTTCAATGATCCTTGTTAAAATGCCCTTAGGCGGTACATGGCATAACCCATTCCCAATTCATTAGACTCCTTTGGAGATGTTCCTGTTGATGATAAACCTCAGCCTGGAAGCACCAAGGACATCTCCATCTTCTTGATCTATACAAGGAACCCTCGGGGGCAGGGCTGTGATGTTAAATTTTAATGATTAAAGAAGCTTTGGGGGACAGGGATAGTGAATGGGGATTAAGAGATCTGTCTTGGGCCATATACAGGCTCCCTATCTGGGCCACATATGTCCAATTTGTTAACTCATCATGGTAAACTCCACCCTACCCCCGCCCACCATATTATGTCAAATGTTTTGTGTGGATTAATGGAAAACTGTATTCCTATGTTACACTTATAACCCTTTTCATACTTTTGGCTCTGATCGAGATTTATATTCCACTAACATAGAGAATAGCTCTGCTAATCATGCAACAATATAGAAGTAATATAACTCTAGAGGTTCAATTTCTTTTCTTTTAATTAAATGTTCTTTAATTAATAAGCATTTATTTTCTCTTCCTTTCATTCCTAACAAATAAACATAGTCATGGAAAATAAATTTCCACATTGGCAATATTTGGAAACATATGTCTCATTCTGCATTTTGTGTCCATTACTTTTCTGTCAGGAGTAGGAGTATCAAACTTGATCATGGCAAGAATCAAAGCTTTCATGTTTTTCAAAATCATATCTTTACAATGATATTGCTATTGTCTAATTGTTCTCCTAGTATTTTTACTTCACTCTGCAACATACAAGTCTTCCCATGTTTCTCTGAAATTATTTTTTTCATATACCACAACTGGTTCAGCCATTTCCCAATTGTTGGGCATCCCCTTAAGTTTCTGATTCTTTTCCTTTTTCTTCCATCACTTTGGAGAGGTTTTGCCTATTTCAGTAATTTGAGCTGCTCTTTTGATCAACAAATATTTACTTCCTACAAGCAACTAGGTATCGCAGCAGATTGTAACCTAAAGTCAGAAAGAACTGGATTCAAATCTCTCCACATACGCTCACTAGCTGTGTCATCCTAGGAATATCACTTAGCCTCTCTCAACCTCAATTTCTTCATCTTTAAAATGGGGATAATAATAGCATTTAGAACCCATGGTTTTTGTGAGGATCAGATGAGATAGTCTTTGTAAAGCATCTCATAAACCTTGCAAGGCTACACAAATGTTATTTATTATAATTATTATTATTTATTAGTATGACTATTACTATGTTTCTATTGTATCCAAAGCATTATGTAAGGTAACAGCTAGAATGCTGGGCTGAAATTCTGACCCTTATATTTATTAAGAGATCATGGCTAAATATCTTGACCTCTGAGTCTGTTTCCTCATCATTAAAATGGGCAAAAGACTAGGTCCTACCTTATGTGTGTTTAACACTCACATAACACAATTTCTTGCAAATGTTAAAGCACTATGCCAGTTCTTTCTATCATACTTTTTAGAGTTTTGGAGAGACAAAGTTTAGATAAGACATGGTTGAGGCAGCTAGGTGGAACATTGGATAGAACATCAGCCTTTTAGTCAGGAAAATCTGAAGTCAAATCTAGCCTCAGACATTTGACACTTACTACCTGTGTGAACCTGGGCAAGTCATTTAATCCTAATTGCTTTGAGGGGAAAATAAAGACATGGTTTCTTTCCCTTATGGGGTTTAAAGTCAAAGGTTAAGAAATAAATACAAAAATGCATAATATACATTATTACATAGAAAATATTATAGAGTACAATTGCAAAAGAAAGAGCTACAGTAAAATGCAAGAGAAAAAAAAAACACATTTGTTTGTTTTGAGCTGGCAGGGAACCAAGATAATGAAGGAAAGGAATAACAATCTGAGTGTTCCCAGAGAGAAAAGCTTAAGGAAAGGAAGAATGCCACCAGAGTGGAAGGCAGCAAATGTCTGAGGAAAACAGGGATGGCCAAACTAGCTTAAATAGGCAATCTGTTATCCCCTGACCCAAGTCAATTTTCAGAGTCCCAAAATCTCAGAGTTGGAGTCCCCTGTCTGATGCATGAATCTCTGCTACAATATCCCTTCAACAACATCCCTGACAAGTGATCCCTCAATCTCTGCTTGTTCTCAAAAGGGAGAATCAGCTTCAGCCGCCTGTCTCTTCATGATGTCTCCAAAGACTTGGTTAGCTTAGATTTCTTGGAACTGTTCATATGCCAGAGGCTATTTTGCCAACAATCTTGCTTCTAACTGCCCAGATGAAGGCTCTGGATCCCATGTTACAGATTTCTGTGATCACCTGACCCATCCTGTCAGAAGCTTATCTGAAACAAGCCCCAACTCTGGACATTTGCCTGTTGCTAGTCAGGTTACTAAGGAGCATTTCAATTGTTTTCTTTGAGAAAAGCAGAAGAGAGAAGAGGAGACTGCAAGTGGAAAGGGAGATTCATGGCATGGAACTCAAGTTCCTAAAGAAACAAGAAGGGGAAAGGGTTGACATTAGATGAGAGATGTAAATTGGTCAGGAGGGGAAGCAACAGCAGCAACAACAAGGGAACAGGAGGATAAGCTCATGTAGAATTGGTGCCTGCAGAGAGATCAAAATATGAGGGGGGAAAGGGCCTTGTGTTGTCAACTCAACACAAATCAAAGCTGTTTTTGTGACTTTGTAGTATTCCATCGAGTACTCTAAATTATCAATACATGAAGTTCCTGGCCAATACTATCAGTCACCACTGAAAATTAACCTACTTGTGTTTACTGATTGCCTGTAAGGTTCAAGATTTTGTAGTAGGCATGGGGATAGAAAAAATATATGACACAGATCCTGATATTAAGCTGGACATACAGGACAGAAAAATATGAAAAAATAATTGAGAGCAGAATGATATAAGCCAAGAAGGATCATATGACAGGACATATTTAATTGCCAATGAGTTATAAAGTATTGTGATCAAAGTAGTTAACTAGATGAAGGTGATAAAGATTTGCTTCAGGGTTCTGAAATTTAGAGGAAAATAACATTTGCAGTTATTCAACAGGATGGAAACAACCAATCTTGTGACCAAGTTAGCAAGAATAATTATTTAGGCTAAGCATAGTGGCAAATGCCCATAATCCCTATTACTGGGAAGGTTTAGGGGGATGGATCCCTTGATCCATCTAGGGAGTTCTGAGTTGTAGCATACTAAGTCTATGGGATAGCTATAATAAGTCCAGCATCAACGTGTTGTCTAAGAATGAGTGAACTGGAATAAGATAGAAATAGGGTTAAGTCAAATTTCCTAAGCTGACTAGTATTGGGATTGGGCAGTGAAGGGGACTGCTAGAAGACTAGCTAAGATAAGGAAACTTAGTCTTAAAAAACAAACAAGCAAAAAATATTTTAAATAAGAAACAACAGAACCAGGTTTTTTGCTGGTAGTATTGCCCTACGGGAATTCTTTATGCCCACTTACTTGTACAACGTGCATCTCCTTTTTTTTTTTTTTTGAGGAAATTGGGGTTAAGTGACTTGCCCAGGGTCACACAGCTAGGAACTGTTAAGTGTTAAGTGTCTGAGACCACATTTGAACTCAGGTCTTTCTGAGTTTAGGGCTGGTGCTCTATCCACTGCACCACCTAGCTGCCCCTATAATGTGTATCCCAGAAACACTAAAGTTCTGTATCCTTTGTCTATCCTCACTTAGGATTTAGGAAAATCACTTTGATTGTTATGTGAGAGTAGAGTAGAACAGGAAGAGACTTCAAATAAGGAGATAGATTTTGCAAGAGGCTATTGCAATAATCAAGGTGAAAAATGATGAGGGCATGAACATGGATTGTGACTGAATAGAGAGAAGATCCCTAGATATGGGAGTAGAAATGATAAAATTTGCTAACTGATTAAATATATGGGATGAGGCAAAGTAGGAATGAAGGGTAATGCCAATATTGCAAACTTGGGTGACTAGACAAAGAGCAGTATCACTGATAGAGATAGGAAAGTTTGGAAGGATATCTTTAATAGGAGGGGAGGGGGAAGATAATGCAACCATAACTCCTCCAGAATTGCTTATATTGGGATTTGAATTCCTTTCTTCTAAATAAGAAAAGAATGAGCTGATAGGTTCATTCAACCCAAGAGTGGATGCTTTTGTTGTTGTTGTTGTTGTACTCACCATAACCCTAAGGTGATAGAAGTTGATGATGGGACTGGGAAATATGAGGGCATGTAAGTAGGTTGAGAGGCTGCAGGGAACTCTACATTATGTCATTGTTCTGGCTTAGGTCAGGATAGGTTATAACCATCTGAAAGTCCCAGATATGTATAGTCCTGTGAGATCAAAGATGGGAAAGAGCACAGTCAGGGATTTAAAGGATGATGTATCTGCATTATAGACAAGTCCAAGATTGGCTGTGTAAGAGGAGAAAAAAGAATGTGACAGGTATTCCTGCTTTCCCACTAACTTTAGGATTTAAGTGACTTCCCTGGAATTATGCTAGATGAGTTGTTTGGAACCCATAGAGCTAGAAGGAAGAGTAGTGGATGTGAAGTCAGAAAAACTGTTCAAATTTCAGCTTTGAATTGTTTACAGGCAACTCTTTGGATTTCTCAAGGCTTTGATGACCTCATCTATAAAAAGAGGAGGCTAGCATGAATAATTTCTTATGTCCTTTCCAGTTTCAATATTCTATCATTGTGAGTCATAATGTGACCAAGCAAAAATTCCAGTAGCAAACAGCGTAGGGAAGAACATTGGGCTATATCATGTCTCTGTTACTTCCAGAGTGACCTTAGTTGAACCAGTCAGACTCTTTCTCTGGGCTGTGACCTCATCAATGAAGGGATTGAAATAAATTATCTCTAAAGTCCTTTCCAGTTATAAGTTCTATGATCCTTATTTCTGTCTTCAATATTTAAGAAGTTTGACAATGAAAGGAAACAAAATGATAGATAGAGTTCACAACAGAGCCTTAGTGAAAGTTTCTTTTTTTAATGATTGGGGAGATCTGAGCATATTTATAAGCAGATAGGAAAGAGATGGCATAAAGGAAGAAATTGAGGTGTATGAGAAAAGGGAGATCAAAGTCTGAGAGACAGATGGAATGAATGCATTAGATTCAAAGATTCAACTCAATTCCTAAGGACAGTGGAGAAGATTTAGAAAATTTTTATGAGATTTAGAAAATTTTCTATTAAGGATTCAGGAAGAAAAAGAATAAAAGGATTGCTAAGCATTAGAATGGGTCCAACTGGAGTTGGATATTATGAATTTATACTGAGCCAAATTGCAGAGTTCTATAATAAAACCATAATACAGGGAAGTATCACAGTACAACAGAAAGGGAATGGATTTGGAAATTAAAATCCTGGGTTTAAATGTAAGTAATGCCACCTACAACCTTTGTGATCTTAAGCAAATAATTTAACCTCTATGAGCCTCAGTTTCTCTGTTAAATGAGTTGGTATAGATAGTCCTATTTTATGATCACTCACTTTGGTAAGTAATTATTCTTTAATTGTTCTATTTTCCTATGTACATGAAAATATATATAGTAGCCTGTGTGTGTGTGTGTGTGTGTGTGTGTCCATGTATGTGTGTGTGTTATAGCAAAGAACAAAGTAGGTGTCCATCAACTGCAAAATGACCAAACAGATAGTGATATATGGATGTTATGAAATATTAATGCACTGTAAGAAGTGATAAATATGAAAAATTCAGAGAAGCCTAGGAAGAATTAAACAAACTGAGGTAGAATGAAATAAATGTAACAAGGGAAACAATACGCACAATGGCTACAAAAATATAAGGGGAAGGAAGAACAATAATAAATGTTGTGTTTCTATAATGACTTGATCCCAGAGAAAAGTGGTGAAAAGAAGACTTCTCCTCTTCTTTGCAGAGGTAGGGGATTATGGGTAAAATCTTGCAAATACTATCAAACATAAATGGTGTTTTGGCTAGCCTTCTTTAACTTTTTTTCTTTTTCTTTTTTGTCTTTGTTTGAAGGGATAGTTAATGAGTAGGGGAGAAGGATGTCTTCATAAATGAAGGTAATGTAAAAAAAGATATCAATAATTTAAAATATATTGCATTTTAGTCTACTTCATGTTTCCTCTTTCACTCTTCTTTCTATCAAACTCTACTGCCAAGCAGTCTACTGCCTAGTTCCTTAAAGATAGGTACAAAAGACATAATGGGAAAAGTATAATGGGAGTATAATGGGAAAAGAACTTTTTTGGAGGTAGAATCTTGGGTTCAAATCCCTGCTCTTCAACTTGCTAATTGTGTAACCATGGACAACTCACTTTACATCTCTAGCCCTCTATAAAACAGAGGGCATATAGTATATGAAGCCTAAGATCCCATCTGTTTCTGAATATCATGATGCTGTTGTGTATTCTCCATATCTACCCCATCACAATGCTTAACCAGAGGAAGTTTGATTTTTCTACCACACTATAAAGTCCTCCAGAGGCAGTGTGCTGTGGTGATTATTTTGCATATACCATACGTGTACATGTCTTTTTCCCCTGAATGCTCCTTGAAGGAAGGAATTATTTCATATGGATCTTTTTCTCTTTAATGTCTTGCATAATGCTTAGAATGTAGTAGATATTATTAAGATAAATACTCATTGATTCCATAGAGGACTAGGTTCATCTTTGAAACTTATAAACTGTGAGACCTAATAATATAAATAAGATTTTATCTCCTCTTATGTCATAGATCAACTACCAGAGACCTAAACTAACAGATCCTTAGATCATTCTTAAATAACCCCCAGTCTGGCAGATTTCTAAGTGTGGACCTCTTTACAAAACAATAGATAATGAGCATATTTTCCACTTTTTTTTCCAAAGGGGGAGAGAAACAGCAGCAGTGATTTGAGAGTCTTGGAGCATGCCCTCTTCTGAAGTTATTAAAAAATAAAGCAAGTACAGCAACCTAACAACAGATTTGCCATCACTCATTTGCTTGAAAACTTTCACTAGACTAATTACAGTCAATGTGTTTAAAATATCTGATAGCTTTACTTGGTCATATGACTGCTAAGGATCGTGTCTCTGTGTGTATATGTGTGTGTGTGTGTGTGTGTGTGTGTGTGTGTGTGTGTGTGTGTGTATGTGCACGCTCGCTCACACACACATTCTGATCATGAAGTTATTGTTATGATGACTCTCATTCCTATAGCCTTTGAAGGTTTTCAAAGTGCTTTTCTCAAAATAACCCCCTGAGGATGATTATTCCCATTTTAAAGTGTTTGAAGATTGTAGTTCAAGGAGGTTGTTACTTATACCTATTGCCTCTCTCTCTCTCTCTCTCTCTCTCTCTCTTTCTCTCTCTCTTTTTTTCTTAATCATCCTCAAAGAGAGCTGTACATTATCCTAAAGCTTGAGAATAGTGGGGTTTGGTACTTTTATCAGATGTTGGTAGAGAGCTTTTAATGTAAAGAGTCCCATGGGTAAGTACTACTTTCACAGGTATTGTCCCAATTTAAGGAGTTTCCCATATTGGACTTGAAGTGTGAAAGACCTAAATTTGAATACTTTCTCAGACACTTATTAGCATTGAGAGGACAGGTAAGTCACTAAACTCTATGAGCCTCAATTTCCTTTTTCTGTAAAATGGAGATAATAATAACACAATGTTGTTTTGAAGGTCACATTAATAAAAATATGTAATGTGTGATTTGCCAAACTTTAAAGTACTATAAAAATGCTAGTTATTATTTTTGTTAGCTATTATTAATAACCCTTATTTACATACTGTCTTAAGGTTTATATAAAACATTAGGTATTGAAATGTAGTATTTTATTTCCATTTTACAGATGAGAAAATTGAGGTTTAGAGATGCTGAACAACTTGCCTGGGGATCATATAGTTAGTAAGGCCATATGTATCATATAATGTTGTTCAGTCATATCCAATTCTCTGTGACCCTATTTTGAGGTGTTTTTTTTTTCTTGTTGTTGTTGTTTTTGTCAAAGATACAGAAGTGGTTTGCCATTCCTTTCTCCAGATCATTTTACAGATGAGAAAACTGAGGCAAACAGTTAAGTTATACAGGGTTAAACAGCTAATCAGTGTCTGAGACTGAATTTGAATTCAGGAAGATGAAAATTTTTGATTACAAGCCCTGCATTTTTATCCACTGCACCAGCTAGCTGACCCATAGTTAGCAAGAACTAGGATTTAGTTCTAGATTTAAATGTAGGATGTTTTCTGACCCATAACACAGCTCTCATAAAGTGATGAATTAGTTTCTTGCATATTCTCAAAGGTTGTAGAGTTGCAAGGACCTTTAAGATAGTCTGGTTCAACCCTCTAATTTTACAAGTTAAGAAACAAATGGTCCAGAGAAGGGAATTAACCTACAATCATTAAGATAAATCAACAGATTATTAAGATAATCAACATTAAGATAAATCAGCAGATCCTACATTTAGTTTCTAGGTCTTTTGCATTCTCTGACTTTATGCTCTTGCCTCCTATTTTAAATTACCAGTTTTATGAACCAATTCAGAATGAAGCAGAAAAGAACCACGAGTGCTAAATTGTCCACTTTCTACGCAGACTCAAATACCCAGAATCCTCTTGGATATGAATAGGTTTGTCGGATTTTCTAGATCTGAAAGTCCTAAGGGAGTGAGTTAGTTAAAAAACAAGACTAAGGCAAAGTCACTGGTTGCAGGGTTAGGGGAATAGGGGAGAAAGGAAGGTTTTCATGAATTCTCATCATTGCTTCCTCGTTTCCCCACCACCACCTTTTTTTTTTTAATCAGAAGTCAAAGTTAAGTGTAACATATTTGGTTATCAGATTCTATCACTTGTTCCCTAGTGAGAAAACACAGCTGAATTAGGGCTTGCTTGATAGTTGTCCTGTTGAAAATCAGAATTTCTTATCTTTATTTCCATTTCTCCTGTCTAGACACTTGACAATGATTTACAGGAAATTGAGGCAATTACCCCTGCTGGGAAGCCAGAACTAAAACATTTCTAAATATAATTTTACTGAGTGTATTTTTTAAAATGCTTGTTAAGGTTGATTCAAAAGGAAAACACAAATGCCTTTCCTCTCTCTCTCTCTGTCCAAGAATGAAACAGTTGGAGAGGTAGCAAACAGATTCTACTGGCCAGAGCTGCCTAGCTTTTTGAGCTGTGAGATTTGGTATGACATGAAGAGGATGAAGTGGAGAGCATCATTCTACTTATTCAGGTTAAAGGACCAGGCTTTTCATCTCTGACAAAAGAAATAAAAAGAATTCAAAGCCTCTATTTGTAATGTGACCACAGAACACATAAGTCATTGAGTCAGTCATTTTTCTGTATGACTTTCCAAAACCATAACAAGAGAATGGAAAGAATTCTTGGACGTGGAGCCAGAATATGTGTGGTTGAATCCTGGCCTTGCTCCTTGTGATCTGTGTGACTTTAAACAACTTGGCTATCTCTCTAGATCTCAGTTTCTCAGTCTATAAAATGATGGAGGGAGACTAGTTGGTCCACATGATCTCTTTTAATTCAAAATCCTATTATCTATCTTTTATTAAGGATATTTTTTCACAAGCCACTAGATTAGATTGCATAGTTGGTCTATTTTGGTTGGAAGTAAACACACAATGAACAATGGATATCTATAAACAACAACAAAATTGGAAGGAGTTATGGATGCCATTGGCAGGGCACATTGTTGTGAAGGATATACAGTTGTATGCATTACTCAATATAGCATTATAGGATATATCAAGGCAATTTTTTAACCATATTATTATATCATCTTTATTCCCTCTGTATAATCCTAGAAGGTATAACTGAAATTCTCCTATAACAAGGTCATCTAGACAGATTCTTTATGGGGATCTACTCCCCCCTATTTGCAATGGGAACTCAATATATGGCCACTCGCTGTTATATCCCAGGCTCTATAACTAACTAGAAGATCTGTTAATTGTTTCAGTCTTGTTTCAGTCATTCAAATTCAAGGATATGGTAAATGAGACAAATTATAATAGTAGAATAAAGTCAAAATAAAGATGTATCAGCCACTTAGATACAAAATTCTAAGTATTTTCAAGCTCTGTTTGCAAGGTGAGAAATTCAGGTGAGAATGGTATAATTCCCCTTTATTCAGTTTCCTGGGCTGCTAGAAATGGGGAAAAAAAAGAAAGGGGAGAAAAAAGGAAAAAGTCAGGGAGACACCAAGAGAGACCCCCAAAAAATGTAACAGAGAGACAAAGACAGAAAGAAAAGGCTTGGAAAATAATTTGATTAATTAAAAAAATACTCAAACATCTCCACACACAATGGGAGTGGGGCAATTTAATAGTCAATCACACCAATCAACTCATTTTCTCAAGTATCTTCCCTTTAATTATTTTTCTTTGTTTGAATATGTCATTCTGTTAGGAAGCAAAAGTGCTATGTGTGGCTCATTATTTCAGGATCCCTGAGTGGCATTAAGACATAGGGCCCCAACGACTTTCTGGTGCTATTTTGAAGACTAATAGACATCTCATTCTTCTTACTTGATACAGTATGTCTCTCCATGAATCATGAAGCTTAGTTTCCCATTGTCACCAGGATTAAGCAATAAGACATGCAACTGGAGCTTCTGACATTGAGATAAAATACCATCATGCTTGTTCTCTTTGTTTTTCTCAGTGGCCTTCTGTGCTAAAGCAATTGCTAAGTGGTAGGTTTCTTTCAATCATTCTTTCATTCTTCATCTTCTGACATTCCAAAGCATAGGCAATAGATTTGTAAGCATCTATTAGAAATTCTATTTGCTGACTTCACTGAAACTTCCTTTCTGACATCAGTTTATATTATGATTGAAATATTTCAACTGGGAGAGTAGACATGGTTCTAGATTTCTAATTACTGCTAGATCATCTACATAATTAGCTTATTAGATGACAAGCAGCTAGGCAACTCAACGTTTAGAATAATGGAGTCAAGGAGACCTGAATTCAAACATGACCTACAATATTTGTTAGCTGTGTGACCCCGGCATGTCACTTAAACTGTCTGTCTGTTTTCTCATCTAGAAAATGGGGACAATAATAGCGCCTTCATCACAGGGCAGTAGTTGTGAAGATAAAATTAGAAAATATTTTAAAAGATTTTTGCCAGCCTCTGAGTGCTATCTAAAATGTTAGCTGGGATAGCTTTTAGTGCAGTACATAGGTCCTAACGTCAAGAGGACCTGAGTTCAAATATGGCCTCAGCAAATCATCTAATCTTGCTTGCTTCCAAAAAGAAAAAAAAAAAAAAAAAAAAAAAAAATATATATATATATATATATATATATATATATATATATATATATATATATAAAATGTTAGCCATTATGAAGGTCTGGACCCTGATTAGATTAAATTATAGCATTAAAGCCATACAGGGAGAAATATAATATTTTTCTTACATTATACCATATTCTTGATTATTGTCGTTCAATCATTTCAGTCAAGTCAAACTCTTTCCAACCCCATTTGGAATTTTCTTGGCAAAGATAGTGGAATGCTATACCATTTGCTTCTCCAGATCATTTTACAGATGAAGAACTGAAGCAAACAGGGTTAAGTGACCTTTTCAGAGTCCCACACTTAGTAGTAGGTGCTGAGGCCAGTTTCAAACTCTGGAAGATGAGTCTTTCTTATTCCAAGTCCAGTGCTCTATATGCCACTGAGCTGCCATCATATTCTTGATTAGGTAGTTGTAAACAATGGGGTCCATCATTACTAAAATAGTACTTATATACTTCTGATCCCTTTCCAAAGATTAGAAGGTAATACATACAAGCTTCACAGATTTGCTGTTGCCCATGCTTTCTACTTTAGTGGGTAGTAGAGTTAGTAACCTTTTTTTACTCTGCCTGATGTAAATCTCACACTTCAGCTATTATTTAGGGTCATTTGAACCTGTTTTGTATCATAACAAGGAAGAAATCAAGACATCCAGTGCACTGGGTAGATCCTCAGGAGTGAATCTATGAATAGAAATGGATAATGGTCACTTAGTATGGTAGGCTTGTGAAAGTTATGATCTGCTATGAACTGTGAAAGTTATGAAGTTACTGAGTCAATTAAATATTTGACTGCATTTAAAATAAATTATTATATTTAATTTACATTTTAATAGTATTTTTGACTTTAACACCATAGAATCAATGGAATTGTTCCTCTTTTCTCCATCTTATCCTTCTAAATTTATGACTATTACTGACCTGTGTCCATGACCTCCCCATTCATGTCCATGACTCATAGAATTTTCCTCCCTTCATGGTTTGATCTTTCAGTTGACCAGTTCAATTATGCACTGTCTTCCAACCTTTAATACTTTACCTTCTTATCACTGCTGAATCCTTTCCAATCCTCAACCTTGGATTACTCCTGCCATTAATTCTCTCTGATTATAATCCTAAACTGCTGAACTTTGTTGAAGAATGTAACAAAATTGTATCTTCCTCTCCAAATGAAAATTGATGCTTTCTCATCTCATTTGTGCCCTTGTTACTGCAAG
This sequence comes from Sminthopsis crassicaudata, assembly GCF_048593235.1. Lineage (NCBI taxonomy): Eukaryota > Metazoa > Chordata > Mammalia > Dasyuromorphia > Dasyuridae > Sminthopsis > Sminthopsis crassicaudata. The sequence continues at coordinate 422,091,578 of NC_133618.1, read as the reverse complement.
AAATTTATTTATTTGTTTTTTAATTAATATAATGCTCTCCATATCCAGTTATTCTAACCTCTCTCAAGCCCGACTCCATTTTTCTTCCCTTTTCCAGAGCAGATAACTTTGCCTCTTAGTTTACTGAGAAAATCAAGACAATCTGTTCTAAACTCTTTCTTTTTTCCTATTTTATGCACATCAAAATTCCTCTATATATTCACCTGTTCTCTCCTTTTTTACTTCAGTCTTTGAGGAAGAGGTGATTCTCATCCTTGCCAATACTAACACCTCTCCTCCTCCAAGAGCTTGTCCATTAATCATTCTCTTTCTGTCTCTCTGCCTCTATTTCTCTGATTCTCTATCATATCCCCACACACTCACACCTACACCCCTCACACTTATACTTTAATATTTAATTCCTATTTATCTATTAATTCTTTTCTTAATAACTAAAAACACTTTCACATTTTCACTTACCTTTTAAAAAAAGAATTAATTTGGCATATTGGGAAAAAGTATGTTTTGAATCAAGGCACCTGATTATATAATCTTTCTTAGTTGCATAATGTTGGAAAAATTGCTCAGATTATCTGAATCTGATGAGATCAAATTTTTAAGCTTCTTCAAGCTCAAAATCTGCAATGCTATAAACCTTCACATGGCCCCCAAATCTCCTTAAGCTATAATCATATTTCTTTACTCTTTCATTGTTAAATTCCTAAAATAGTAGTCTAAGGAAAAGATAATGATAAATGTTGGAGTGAATGTGGGAAAACTGGGACACTAATATATTGTTGGTAGAGTTGTAAACTGATGCAACCATTCTAGAAATCCATTTGGAACTATGGCCAAAGAGCTACCAAAGTGTGTATATTCTTTGAGTCTGTATCCCAAAGAGACCATAAAAAGAGAAAAGACACACATATGCAAAAATGTTTGAAGCAGCCCTCTTTATAATGGCAAGGAACTGGAAACGTAGTGGATGCACATTACTTGGGCATTGGCTAAACAAGTTATGATATATGAATGTTATGGAATATTATTGTTTTATAAGAAATGATCAGCAATATGATTTCAGAAAAGCCTGAAGAGACATGAACTGATGCTAAGCGAAATGAGTGGAATCAAGAGAACATTGTATATAGCAACAACAATATTATATAATGATCAATTTTGATGGATGTGGTTCTTTTCAACAATGAGATGATTCAGGCCAATTCCAATAGCGTGTGATGGAGAGAGCCATCTGCATCCAGGAAGAGAAATGAAACAGGTCCATCTAAAATTAGCCTTTTTTTTTTTTTTTTTTTTTTTGCTTTTTCTATAGAGTGATACTATATTCCTTTTATAATATTTTCTCTAAAGATTTTTATTTTTTTCCCTGTCAAGATCTTGATGCAATCAAGATTGATTTAATTGATTTAATCATTAGAGGCACTGCTCAGGGTCTGGCACATTTTATTATTGTTCACCAATTTTCAGTCATGTCCAACTCTTTGTGACCTCAACTGAAGCTTTCTTGTCAGAGACACTGGAATAGTTTATATTTACTTTGCCAGTTCATTTTACAGATGAGGAAAAGGAGGCAGAGTTAAGTGATTTGTCCAGGATAATACAATGTCTAAGGCAGGATTTGAACTCAAGAAGGTGAGTATTCCTGAATTCAGGTCTAGTAATATAGCTATTGTGGCACCTAGATGCCTCATCTGGCATAGAAAAAGCACTTAATAAATGTTCTTGCCTGATTGACATGGACTGACTACATACTCAATTGAAATTACCTAAACTTCAACCTATCTTCAATGTATTTCTAATCCTGCTTGATGAAAGGTCCCTAAAGGATAACCTTTACCACTGTAGGATTTAGAAAAGTACTTTAACTGGTTTTCAATTCACTCCCATAAGCCAGCAAGATATATTATGTAAATTATGTATAGACAAAATAACAAAGAAGCCTCAGATGCTATTATGGATTACAGTGTTACAGATTTTTTTCCTCCCAATACTTTAATTTTGCTGTCCTTATCACTTTTCTATGTTTATAGATTTTATAGATTTTTTTATACATTGTAAACTCCTAGAAGAAAATAACTTTTTTTAAAGCCCTAGACACTATAACCAGCATGTAATTTTTGTTGCAAATAGCTGCTTCATTAAAATATTTTGTTTATTCTGTGCATATCCTTTGATCCAGCAATACCAATACAATATTTATATCTCAAAGAGATCATAAAAAAGGGGAAATGATCTATATTTACAAAAATATTTGTAGCAACCCTTTGTGGTAGCAAATAAGTGGAAATTAAGGGGATCCCATTAATTGGGGAATGGCTGAACAAGTTGTGATATAAGAAATGAGAAGCAAACAGATTTCAGAAAAAAAAAAACTGGACTTACATGAAGTGACCCAAAGTGAAGTGAACAGAACTAGAAGAACATTTGTATAATGCTAAATTAAAAAAAAAAAAAAAAAAAAAAAAAAAAAAAAGAAACAAAATAAAACAAAACAAAAACACATGGGGTGAGGGAAAGTGGGACAGAGAAAGGAGGATCAAGTTCAATAATTTCAGACTACCTAAGAAAATTTCCAAAGGCAAAAGTTGAAAACTATCTTTGGAAAAATAAAATACTATTAATTTTTTTAAAAGAAATTTTCACTTGACTTCAGTATTTAGATTTTCTGAGTGGTTCTGAAAATCTTTATTCATTAAAGCAGCATGTTAAGAGGTAAGGAAATTTTAGTTATTTCATTATCCAACCTTCTTGAACCCATTTGGGGTTTTCTTGTCAAAGATATTATAGTGGTTTGTCTTCTCTAGTGCACTCAGTAGATCCATCTTGTCAAGCAATCAAAATTGATTTGCTCAATTACACAACTAGGAAATGTCTGAGTCTGGATTTGAATTTAGGTCTTCCTAACTCCAGGTTCAGTGCTCTACCTACTGCCTTTAGACTGAGAAATATCAATACCGTAATCCTAGAAGACTATTTCTTTGGATAAAGAAATTTATCCTATCTGTTCACTCATTTTTCCTGTGTGAGGAATTTACCTCCTTAATCGATCATATAGCCTCCAGAATGATATCAAACATGGGACCTCTTGCACACAAGAACATTAATATACTATAGTTGGATGCTGTCTCCTTTGTAGCTTCATTGTCTTTTGAGTAAAAATTTCAGATATCATGCTTTCATTGAGAGGATATTAATGTTAAAATATGGGGTCTGGGTTTTTTATTTTTAAATCCTACAAACTTTCCAAAATGCAATTTAGTTTTGTTTTGTTTTTTCAATTTTAAGCCTAGTTAATTATCCATCTGCATTACATGTCCAGGATGGCTTTATATTTCTTTATTATTTAAATATCTATCATCTATATATCTATATATATATATATGTATATATATTTATATATATCATCTAGCAAGTTAACTCATTTTTGTCTGCTAATGAATTAATTGAACAAGCTGCCCCTCTAACTGCATAGCATAGTTTGGACACTGTTTTCTTAATTCATTTCCCCCCTATATAGTTTCTTAGATTGATTTCTTTTGAGAAGTTAGGTATCATATCAAGGAGACCCTAAAGTAATTTGAGGCTTTATTCAATTATTACAATGTAGTCTACCAGTGAAAGTGCCCAGAAAACCTCATTGTCTTTAGGAAATCTTTTTTTTTTTTTTTTTCATTAGGACATCATACATAAAGGTAGCAAATACCTTTGGTGATAATATTATGATATTCATAATTATCGGGTTATTGAATAAAGTTATATCTCTCATTATCTTTCAAGGAATTTGTTCATTATCTTAACACATGGAACCTACGGCACAGACTCTTCTTTCCCAAGGATTACGATTACATAGAGTGGAAACAATAGTGAAGACCTGACCCCAATATAATCAGTTTCTTTCTCTGACTTATTGCCCTTACCAGGAAAATGTCCCAGGAAAATCTCTTAATAAACTCATGATAAAGCTTGTGTCAATGTTTCCCCAAAGTTGTGGGTAAGATAGGTGCCCCGCTCCTATATAAGAACTTACAGTACTTAGTACTAAATGCATACAAGACATATTTCATGTCACCTTGCAGAAAATGCAAAAAATGAAAAGTATCTACAGGAGCTCATACAGAGATACAGAAAACAGAGTTTTCTTCCCAAGAGAGGAAACAATACAGACAAAGATATCATCTTAGATCAGATCAAAACCCTTACTTACCTTGTCCCATTATTTCCTCACAAATCATCCTCAAATGTACCTAGCATGTGGAAACTCCAATAGAAGCAGCAACATCTCCCCTTTTCCCAAGAATACAGGTCACTCCACTGTGTTCTGGCCTGAAGTCCAAGAGATGCAATGAGGGAAATATGACTTTTTTATCCTATAACTCATTTTTATATACCATGCAAAGGGCAATTCCTCTGCTGAAAGTTCATCCCTCTGAGTCCTCCTTAGCTCCTTGAGTTCCTTGTGCCTCTTCAGAAAGGTGCCTGTGGCTTCAAGAAGTGATAGCATGCACAGAGCTGCTGAAGCCATTTCGGCACATGGGTTAAACCAGTTTGAGGGTAACCAATGGGTGTCAAGCCAATTGATGAGTTAGGTGGATCTCTGTCCCAAATAGGTGAAGACATCCCCCCACAGAATGAGTAGATGAGAACAATTTGTTCCAATGGCCATGAAGATGAATGAAGCAGCATATGAAGATTTTAAAGCTTTGGTCAGACATCAAAGATGCCAAGGTCATCCACTGAATCCCAAGATATTGCCAGTCATCCTAACTTTTGTTGTGCTACTGGACTTCCATAACCCTGGAAGAGAGAGTGAGGCTGATGACTTTGTGCAACTTTATATCATTTAATCTAATTCTATGCAAATCAAGATACCACACCATGATGTATTATCATCATCTTCAGAAACAAAGGACAAATAATAACAAGGAATACAATTGGACTTGCCATATTCTATGAAGAAGTACCCTTTAGTCACTTTCAATGACCTGTTTACTTTGTTAATGTTTTACATTAACTTTACTAATGTTAAGTTCACTGGGGAAACATATTGACCTCATGTAGGCATGCAAAAACAGTGTTTCAGGCTAAATTTTGCTCTAGCAAGTGTGAACTCCAAGTTAGCTCCCTATTGATGTCAGAATCAGCCAGAATCAAGATCAGCAAAAGTCCTTCATCTTTAGGGGGAGAAGTAAAGGAAACAGACAAACCTCCATGAAGTTTGCCACCAACCTCCCTTCTCCTTGTCATCCTCCAAAGTGACTCTGGCTTGTCTTACTCCACCCCCTAATTCCTCCTACAATTATCTGTATATACCAAAAGATCGAGCCAGCAGAGAATAGTGAGAAGGGCCATGTTCCTAGCATATGCTAATAGAGTATTGTCCAATAGATAATTAGCCTTAAGTGCTTGGTTGTCTGATTCCAGTGCACCCATTCAGAGTTTTAGCCCAAAATTATAAATTTAGAGCTCAGAGAGGTCCAGAGAGATTAAGTAAAAACAGTTAAACAGGGAATAAGTGACAGAGGCAGATTTTCAATCCGGGTCTTCTGCCTCCAAAGTTGTTGCTCTGTACACTGTACTACATTAATATATATATGCACACACATATATATTTACATATTTATATACACATATATATGCATATGTATGTATGGATAGTAATCAACAAGTGTTTCATTTATACTCACAAAATATTTTTTAACCTAAAGGAATATTTCAGGGGCAGCTAGGTGGCGCAGTGGATAGAGCACCAGCCCTGAATTCAGGAGAACCCGAGTTCAAATCTGGTCTCAGACACTTAACACTTCCTAGCTGTGTGACCCTGGGCAAGTCACTTAACCTCAGCCTCAGGAGGAAAAAAAAAAAAAAAGGAATATTGCAAAATTACAAAGAACAAACATAGCTCCAAAGAAAAGGAATGAGATGATACTTCTCTCTCACTCCTTTGCATACATGAGAATCCATGGCTATAGTACATTGTATATATTTTCAGAATTTTCAAAATATTAATCATAACTGCTAATTCTCTTTTTTTTCTATAAAATATTTTTAAATGTAGTAAGATTCTCTGGGAAGGGAAGGGGAAAGACTTCTAGGAGAAATTTTGGTGAAATAAAAAATGATATTAATAAAATTTGTTGGGGGATTGTGGGGGAACTATAATGGCAAGCCAGCTATAAAGTCTGTGGTGGTTTATGGAGAATAGAATCACAAAAAATGTGAAAAAGCTGTAATCTGTCCTCCTGGAATGAGTACTTGATGTGTTTTTAAAGTGTTCAAATATAAATGATCAGAACTAATGTTCAGACATTGTGGTGAGGGGGAGAATGGAGCTGAAGGTATCATCCCTGTAAGTGGAGTATATAAGGGATTATTAGTTAACTACAGCAGAGAAAACATTAAAATAGATCCGAGTATACAAGATGGGAATGTAGACCATCTATGAAAAATAACACCAAATTCTCAACATATTAAAAGGTTCTCAGCAGCACTTTGTGAGTGATAACAACAACTTGGAAGCAAAATAGATACTCATTGATTGAAGAATGGCTAAAGAAATTGTGGAACATTAATGTGATACAATATTTCTGTAATGTAAGAAACTAACACTAGAAAGAATTCAGAGAAGAGTGAAGAGATTTAAATGAACTAATTCAGAGTGAAGTAAGCAGAACAAAAAAATCCTACAAGATAACATGTGGAGGTGGGTGAATGGTGTGTGTATGTGTGTGTATAAACACATGTACACACATACATAAAGACACATCCACACAAACACACCCACAATAGTATAAGCAGAAAAATTAACAAGAGGAATGGGGATTCTGTGTAATTAAAATTATCAAGTTTATCACCAGAGAAAAGGAGAGAAAATGTATGTCTTAACTTTAAAGAAATGGGAAATATTGTATAGACTATCTGTCATAGTTGTTTTATATGTTGGATTTTAGTGAACTACCTTTTTTCTGTTTTTTTTTTTTTTTTTTTTTTTGGTTTTCTTTTTAATGATTACAACCAAAAATGAACTCTTGGGTGGGGAAGTGGAAAGGAATTTATTTGGAAATGAAGGTGTTATAAAAATAAAAAGAGATCAATAAAAATAAGATTGTAAAAAGAAATATATAATTTTTAAAAAAACAGTAATGGTAAGATCTCCTTGCTGGGTAAGACTCTGGACTGGCACCATATTTTATATCTAAAGAAAAAATTAGCAGAATAAGCTTTATGGTGTTCCATGAAGGCAACATTAAAATGATTCACTTCAGAGTAAATATCTGGTCTGTATTCTTGATCTGGTGCCATGTTGAGTATGGCAAAGCCCAAAGCAAAAAAAAAAGGATACTCAAGCACACACTATTGATTACGTGCATGAAACAAGAAAGATATAATTGAAGTTACTGGATAGAGAATTACAGAAAAGCTATAAGTTAAGGGCAAATTTATTTTATAGAAGACCCCAAAATAAGAAAATTGGTATGGGATACTTCATTCACTAATAACAAATGTGAAATGTTCTGTGTTTAATTTTTTTTCAATACAACTTTCTTCTGCTAGATTTTTGCAAAGATAAAGTAAGTACCAGTCTACTACTTATTCAACAGAGACGGTTTCTGGGAACAATCTCTAGCTAAGAGAAGAATAACCTTGCCATTCTTTTGCCCTTCATGACACAGTATACTTGAGAGTACACTCATGGGAATTACTGATAAAACCACTCTGTTCTTATTTCTATTGTACTCTAATACTCCCAGTTAGAGCATCATTTATGAGGAGAAATGGGACAGGACACTATCACCTCCAAGGAGAAGATAATCCACAACATTAGTAAAATGAGTCTTATCTTTCCAAGCATTATCAAACTATCTCATCTCATTGAAGCACCTACTTAAAAAAAATTTTTTTTTTTACTTTTCTATAGAGTGGAATCTAAATTAAACTCAGTGGGACAGCTCAGTGTTTCAAACTGGGCATTTTTTATGGTCTTTAATTTGGCTGGAGGGCAAGGTCATGAATTGTTAGCACTCCAAACCCAGCTCTGAAATAGCTTATGTTTCTGAGTGGCAGTTGCTTCCAAAGCTATTCTGCCTGACAACATTGCCCTTTGGGCTGGAAGGAGGGGAGAGAAGGGAAGGGAATCCAAAAATGAAATCTTCTCCAGGTGGTTTATATTGATGCATATCTCAGATCAAGGCCTTAGCAGCCATCTGCAAGAAGAATACTTGTAGTGGTCCAAGTCCTTTCCATAGACTGAAGATGTGGAGGAGGGGGGTTAAACCTTGTTTTCTCTCTTTTCTTTAAATCACCCTTGGCCCTGAGCCTATAGCTTGGAAAACTTGATTATGCTTTATGAGAACAGGATGTGAATACAGCATAGTGATTGAGGAGCTATACTCTTCTCTGGAGCCAGCAGAGCTCAAAGCCAGGTCTAATTATTTCACACTCTGTGTGACAGCATATGAAAGCTTGATGGGGCATCTCAGAATCTGGAAGGCTTAGAATTCTGAGCCATCCCACTACACAGTCCAATCTATGAGATAAAGCAGACCTGGGCACATGACAAGAAAGTTCAAAAGTCTGGCTAACATTTATTCTATAGGCTGACCTGCTTCAGTCACTTCTCTTATTCTTCTGATGTCTGAGACTCCATCTGACATGTTCTCATAGAATATGAGAACTGGAAGAGACCCTATAGATCTGTTAAAGTATTTTCCTGAAGCATTAAGTCTACTCATGTCACTTCCTTCTTCAACTCTATTGTCTCCCTATTACTTTAAGGATTAAATACAAATTCCACTGTTTGCTATTTAAAGTTCTTTTCAACCTAACTGTGCATTGCACATTATTCCTTTTATATACACTATCTTTCTACCAAACTGACCCCTCTTTCTGGATATACAGCATTCTATCTCTGATTTCCATGTCCTAATATTAGCCATAATATTAGTGGAGTTCATTCTTTCCTCAGCATTTTAATTGAGGTTCTATAGAATCCTTTGTTTCTTCAAGATTTGGCTCAAATCTCTTCTTCTACTGGAAACCTTTCCTAATCTGCCCTTCCTCCTATCCCTCATCTGCTAGCAATTCAGGGATGCCAAATTACCTTATGGCTATTTAATATGTATCCATACATGGATGTTTTGCCTCCCCCCAGTGAATTGTAAGCTCTTTAAGGAAAGTTTTTTTTGCTTCACTTTTGTTTCTGTGTGTCTAGCATCAATCTTGGCACATACTAGACATTTAATAAGTACTTATTGAAAGCTGTCATATGTGATTGTAATGGAATATTATTGTGCCACAAGAAATGACAAGTAGGATGATTTCAGAAAAACCTGGGGAGAGTTACCTAAACTGATGCAAAATAAAGAACCAGTAGAATGTTATACAAAGTAACAACAATATTGCACCATGATCAACTGTGAATGATAACAATTCTCAGCAATACAATGATTTAAGATAATTCCAAAGGACTAATGATGACACATACTATCCATCTCCAGAAAAAGAACTGATATTGTCTGAATATGGTCTGAAGCATGCTATTTTTTTACTTTCATGTTTTTTATTTGCAGCTTCGTATACAAAATGACTAGTTTGGAAATGTTTTACATAATTGCACATGATCTAATTATTTTCCATTTCAGATGGATAGAATTTGGACAACAAAAACTTTCAAATTTTTGGAACACAAAAAATGTCAAAAATTGTTTTAAATGTACAATTAGAGAAAAAACTAAAATATCATGTAAATAAATATTGTTGATTAAACAAGTCCTTCCCCCTTTCTCCTTGCCATTGGAGGAAACTGTGTGCTAGAAAATTGGAGGGACTTGCTCTGGATTAGCTGGGAAAAGTTAAAATCAAAACTAGAACTCAGATCTTTTGATTCTCAATTCCATGTTCTTGCTACTCCATTAGTTTATGATGGCAGGCAAAATTATACAGAGAAGACAGAATATAAGACTGGCTGTAACTGTATTGGCAAAAGAAAAACAAAGGAAAACCAGCTCTGGTATGTCTGAAGGAGGAATTTAAACATTGACATCTTCTGTCTTCTTCCACTTCACACACTGATTTAAAAGAATTATACACAGGTCCAGAAAGCCACTTTGGGAACTAGTACCAGCTGGTAAGCAGTTTTAGCTTTAGGCATTTAGGACAACCCTTACCTATGCGCTTTATGGAGGAAAAATTGAGGAATAATTGAGGTATATGTAAGGCTTCATCTTTCCCAGTCTCAGGTTCCTCAATTTAAATATTAGAATTTGCACTAGGTGGTTTTTTGAGTCCCTTTTTCCTTGAAGTCCTATAATGAGACTAATATGGAACATCTTTGGGGGGGAAAGAGTCTTCACTTATGACAATGACAAAAAGTGGCAAGAACACCAAAAGTTTCAGCCACTCTATCTGAAAATTGAGTTAATGTGTTGACATTTTTAAGGTCCAATATAGACTCAAATTCTGAGGCATGGAAGGAATATTATTCTGAAAAAAACTCAAAAGTTGTTCTTTCTGACTGATATAGAGGCCAAAAGTTCCTTTAATGTGATATAGCATCTGTTATTCTACAATTACAAAAAGTACAATTCAAATAATAGGTCTTCTTTTGAGAGAGAGGAATCTGTTTTATCAATGCAGAAATTCCTTTTTACCATTGCAGATCAGCAACTTGATCTATAACTTACAGCTGTTGGTTTTTTTAAGCTTTTTATTTTTAATATATATGTATAGATACTTTTTACCATTCACACTTGCAAAACCTTGTGTTTCAAAGGTTTTTTTTTTCCCTTCTCTTCCCCCACCCTCTCCACTAGATGGCAAGTAATCCAGTATATGTTAAACATGTAAAATTCTTCTATACATATTTCCACAATTATCATGCTGTACAAGAAAAATCAAATCAAAAAGTAAAACAAAATGAGAAAGAAAACAAAATGCAAGCAGACAACAACAAACAATGAAAATTCAATATTGTGATCCACACTCAGTCCCCACAGTTCTTTCTCTGGGTGCAGATAGCTCTCTCCTTCACATGATCATTGGAACTGGCCTAACATACCTCGCTGTGCAACTTAAAATTTTAGAAAATTATCTGGAGCCCTAAGATGATTGTGGTTGTAGTTATCATAATTTTTATTACTATTAATTCTATTAATTGCCCAGGATCAGCTAGCATGTACGTAACAGAGGCAGGTTTTGAGTTCAGGTCTACTTCATTTTAAGGCTTGCCCTTTACTTACTATGCCATGCTACCTCATACAATATTTTATATCCATTATGGAATTTTATTCCCAAAGAGATCTTGTAAACTGAAGGTGATACCTCACCTAAATTCACATAGTTAAGAAGCAGACTGAGAGTTCATCTGGTTTCCCATCCTGACCAGATACAACTGCTTCTATCAACCTTGAACTCTCAGAGGGAAAGTTGTAATTCTTTGAGTGATATGCATTCTGGGGTATAAATAACTTGTATCTGTTCATTTTCCTAAGAAAAATTTCAGGAGAATTCTGGGAACCTGAAAAGAGGTAAGGCATCCTGAATTGGGGAAATTGGGGAAATAATCTTCAGCAGATTAGAAATCCTAAAATCATACATTTGGAGCTAGAAGGGAAATTACGCTAATGCCAGCGGTCTTCCTTGACTCCAAGATAAGCACCATATGTATAGCACCACAAAGAAATTTAAGGAACATTTAATTTCACAATTTTGCTAAAGCTGGCTAGTCCCTACCAGATATATCCACAAAGGTGCTTGGTCCTCAGGGAGCAAAACTGTAGGGGCAGGTGAGCAAGGTCATGTTCCAAGCTCTTGGATAATAATCAATGAAAAAGAGTTCCACAGCTTCAGAAATACCAGATCCTAGGAGAAATTGGGATAAATTGGGGCTCCTCAGTCCATGTCAAATCTCCACACTCTTAGACAGGAGAACTATATCTCTTCTATGCTTTATAGTCTGGGGTCCTCAATATTTTCCTTTGAGGTCACATTGAAGACATGTAGAGTTACTAAAAATTAAAGTTTTCAAAAGTAAATCAGCTAGCACTTTCTGCTCACTTTGAAACCCTCTAATTGAATTATTAGCAGATAGAAATTTTTCTGTTGCCTTGGCTCAGGATCTCCTTTTATGTACAGAAAAAAAGTATTTTATGGGATAGAGTAAGAAGTCCTCCTTGAGCTTTTGCCAGGTTTCCATTCCATCTTCCCTCAGAACTCCCTCTCTCTTCTAGGACATAATGCTGGCAGAAGAGGGACAGAGAGAACTGACCAGATTAGATATCCATAGGCCATAATTTTGATCATTGAGAATAATTCTCTTTGTCTCATGAAGTAGTTAACTGACAGTGGATATAGCCCAGGGCCTGGAGCCAGGAGGGTTTCAGTTCAAAACATTACCTTTGTAATCTTGAGCAAGTCATTTGACTACTACTTACCTCAGTTTTCTCAACTATAAATAGTAAATAACTATAAAACCCACTTTCTAGAGTTGTGAAGATAAAATGAAATAATATTTGTAAAGTGCTTATTTCCTGGTACATAATAGGTGTTTAACAAATTCTTGTTTCCTTCCTTCCATGTTGATCAAAGATTTCAGTCATGGTAGGATTTAGTTAGATGAGACCTTAAAGATTATCTAGGCCATTTTTTCCCCTGTTCCAACAAGAAATTAGCAAGCTCAAAATTGACTTGACCAGAATCAGACAAGTAGCAAATAAAAGGATCTAGATTTACACTATTGATCAGAGAAATGCAAATTAAGACAACTCTGAGGTACCATTACATACCTTTCAAATTGGCTAAAATGACAGGAAAATATAATGATGAATATTGAAGGGGATGTGGGAAAACTGGAACCCTATTATATTGTTGGTGGAGTTGTGAACTGATCCAACCATTCTGGACAACATTTTGGAACTATGCCCAAAGGATTTTCAAACTGTGTATACCCTTTGATCCAGCAGTGTTTCTACTGGCCTTATATCCCAAAGATGTCTCAAAGGAGGGAAAGGGACCCACATGTGCACAAATATTTGTGGCAGCTCTTTTTAATAGTGGTAAGAAACTGAAAACTGAGTGGAAGAGCATCAATTGGAGAATGGCTGAATAAGTTGTGGTATATAAACATTATCGAATATTATTGTTCTATAAAAACGACCAGCAGGATGATTTGAGTGAGGCCTGGAAAGACTTACATGAACTGATGCTGAGTGAAATGAGCAGAACCAGGAGATCATTATACATGGCAACAAGAAGATTATAGGATGATCAACTCTTATGGACATGGCTCTTTTCAAAAATGACATGATTCAGGCTAATTCCAATGATCTTGTGATGAAGAGAGTCATCTACACTCGGAGAGAGGACTGTGGGAGCTGAGGGTAAATCACAATATAACATTTTCATTCTTTTTGTTGTGGTTTGCTTGGATTTTATTTTCTTTCTCATTTTTTTCCTTTTTGATCTGATTTTTCTTGTGCAGCAAGATAATTGTATAAATATATATGTTATATTGAATTTAACATATTTTTTTTTTTTACCATGTTTAACATATATTTAATTACTTGCCATTTAGGAAAGAGGAGAAGGGAGAGGGAAATTGGAACCCTAGGTTTTTCAAGGGTCAGTGTTGAAAAATTATCCTTGCGTATGTTCTGAAAATAAAAATCTTCAATAAAAAGAAACTTAAAATAATAAATAAAAATTTAAGAAAAGAATCTAGATTTAAGCACAGGTCTTTTGACTCTATCTTCAATGCTCTTTCTCATATACTACCCTACTCCTTTTCAAGTGCCCCAGAGATCCGGAGAAGCAGACTCAACTTAACATTTCATCTCTGTGGATCATTTCTCATTGCCTATTAGACAGAGTGAATCCCACCTTGTACCCCGTGATGGAGAATTCATTTCCTAACAGTATATCTCATTTGTTGTAGGGGCAGGCAAGTGGAAATGCTTCTTCTTGCCTGTTCTTTTCATTTAGATTCCAGAAGTCTAGAATGCTTCTATTGAATCTTTAGAGCTGGAGTTAGAGATTCAAAGAAACATTCAACCCTAAAAAGTGTGGAAGCAGAATTAATCCTCCATTTAAGCAGAGTAGACAGTCCCTATGTTCTATGATGAGGGACAGCCATAGCACAGCTTTACTCACCTGCCTACCTCCCCTGTCAAGGCTTCAGTTTATTTAATAAGCTCCAGAAAATAGCAGCAATTAAAATTAAAATTTAAAGTCAGAGGTAGAAGGCAAGTTCCTTGATCATCTGTTTTTCAAAAAAAAAATCTTACTTTTCCCCCAGCCACAGTTGGAAGAATTCCTGAATGAGTAAAGCCCAAGTTAGGCTATCCTAGTATAAGTAAAAGTCTGTGAACCTTCACTTACTAAACTGTGAACCTAAACAGACTGAAACTAATATGAAAGTCTTCCCTTTAGCATTAAAATCTTGAATATCTTGTCAAAAATATAAATATTCTACTTGTAAAGATTGCCTTACAAGGCATCAATCATAAAAAACTTAGCCAAATAACTTGTGGGATTTATGCCCTTCTCTGTTCAGATACTGCTTTGGTCTTTGCCTAAACATATCTTTGCAGAAGCCATCTATTCTGCAGAAAGCTTCTTTTTTTTTTTTTTTCTTCTCTCATTCTTTCCCTCTCTTCCTTCCTTCCTTCCTTCCTTCCTTCCTTCCTTCCTTCCTTCCTTCCTTCCTTCCTTCCTTCCTTCCTTCCTTCCTTCCTTCCTTCCTTCCTTCCTTCCTTCTTCCTTCCTTCCCTTTTTTTTATCCATCTCTCCTCACCCTTTAATGTATTTCCCCCTCCCCTTTTTTTTAAAGCCTTCCCCGAATAACTATTCCATAATCTCCCTCTTCATAATCACTAGTCCCTAAGTCTCCAGACCTTTCCCACACAGTAACTGATTGATTTTCCTGGGAAAAACCTTGACAAAAGGATTGGGTATCACTTTAAGTCAAGCTGTCTCTCAGAAGCCACAGCCATGATGTGGCATTTGTTTGAGGTGATGAGACAATTTCTTTTTTCTTTTTTTTAATTAATTAATTAATTAATTTTATACTTTTTTTTTTTTGACAGTACATACGCATGGTTAATTTTTTACAACATTATCCCTTGCACTCCCTTCTGTGCTGAATTTTCCCCTCCTTTCCTCCACCCCCTCCCCTAGATGGCAGGCATTCTCATACATGTTAAATATGTTATAGTATATCCTAGATACAATATATGTGTGCAGGACTTTTTTTTTTTTTTTTTTTTTTTTTTTTTTTGTACAGGAAGAATTGGAGTTAGAAGGTAAAAAAAAACCTGGGAAGAGAAACAAAAATGAAAACAGTTTACATTCATTTTTCAGTGTTCCTTCTCTGGATGTAGCTGATTCTGTCCATCATTGATCAATTGGATTTGAATTAGATATTCTCTTTGTTGAAGATATCCACTTCCATCAGAATATATCCTCATCCAGTATTGTTGTTGAAGTGTATAATGATCTCCTGGTTCTGCTCATTTCACTCACCATCAGTTCATGTAAGTCTCTCCAAGCCTCTTTGTATTTATCCTGTTGGTCATTTCTTACAGGACAATAATATTCCATAACATTCATATACCATAGTATACCCAACCATTCTCCAATTGATGGGCATGATGAGACAATTTCAATTCAGGGGAAATGACATATCAGCTGCTGAAAAGAATGCTTGGAAAGTTTAGTGGAAAAGAAAAAAAACCTGTTTATTTCTCAATTGATTGTGGGGAGGGTGTTATTTTTGTTTTTGTTTTTTGGAAAGGGTAAAATTCAGATGAAACTTCCCAGCAAAGAAAATCTCTTTATCAAAGAACAGGAACTATTTCTTCAGTTTACAGTCTTGAAAATTTGCCTTTACATTGGCAGCTTAAGTGTATCTGTCAGGGTCAATATTTGAACCCAGGTTTTCATAACTCCAAAGCTATAGCTCACAGAATTCCTCTCTCCTTCTTAAGCAACCAACCCAATTTTATGTCAATTCTAGATGGGATAAAACCCAGCTGTAGAATCTTCTGTAATCCTTGCTGCTTATTAGGTACTCTTTGTTTCATATCATAATGGGCCTCAGTTCCTCAGGTGAATGAAATGAGAAACAATTAAAACTATCTGGCAGAGCCTAGAAAGTCAAAGAACAATCTTTTTAAAAAAGGTTCCTCATTTTTTATGGCAGGGTTAGATGGAACCCTTATCTATGCTAAAACCTGGTCATCCTTATGACTTAAGAATCCTTTCCTTTTCCCCTTCATAGTGTGTGGTAAAGAAGGCAAGCTTCTTTTCAATCAAAGATTGAATACAATATAACTAAGAAACAATTGTTATATAATAATATATTCCAGAATTATGTGTAAATGTTTTCTGGTTTAGCTGAAGTTTCAGATTATCCATAACATACCTCTCTCCACCCCCCAAACTAAGATGGGCAATAGGAAGCTGACCACACCAAATTTTGGTATCCTCCTGATGTCTTATTGTAAAGTAAAAATAAACTTTTTTTTAATTTAGTATTTCATTTCCCCCTCCCCAATTACATGTAGAAACAAATTTTAAAATTCATTTTAAAAATGCTTCGTTCCAAATTCTCTCTCTTCCTCCCTCTCCACCACCCTCCTGAGAAGGCAAACAATGTGATAAGGTTATACAAGTGTAGTCATGCAAAACACATTTCCATATTAATCATATTGTGAAAAAAAAACAGACCAAAAACTCAAGAAAAATAGTTATAAAAGTATGTTTTAATTTTATTTAGACACCATCAGTTTTATTTCTGGGAACGGATAGGGTTTTTCATCCTAAGTCTTAAAGAGTTGTCTTGGATAATTGTGTTGCTGAGAATAGCTAATCATATTGCAATATTTCTGATACTGTTTACAAAGTTTTCCTGGCTCTACTTATTTCATTTTGCATCAGTTCATGTAAGTTCATGCATCAGGTTTTTCTGAGAGCATCCTCCCCATCATTTTTTATAGTACAATAGTATTCCATCACAACTACATATTAATTTGTTTAGGCATTACCCAATTGATTGAGAATTCCCCTCAATTTCCAATTCTTTGCCACCAGAAAAAGCTAAGACAAATTCTTAAGAGGGAAAAATATATTAAAAATGCTGTTATATTGTGGATAATTTTGAAAAAGTTCTGTGAGGATGTATTATGGTGTGTAACTAGCAAAGAGCTGCTTTCTATGTGGAAAACAGATAAACATGATGAGAACTGCCATTCATTCAATAGGTGACTCCTGAAGAGGGAAGAAGAATAAATACTTTGCCTGACTTTAAACAATAAGCTAAAACTTACATAATATTTTATCTGTATTATGTTATTTGATCAATAACTGCCACAAATCAAAGAAGTGACTACTATAGGTATTACTATCTCCATTTTATGATTCTAAGATTAAACTATTATTAGATTTATGACTGTTATTCTCATAGTCAGATGGTGACTATAGGGCCAGTGCTCTACTCTACTCATTTTGGAAAATTGCCTCTTTTAGAAGATCCTAATAGTGAGAAAAGACCTTGTAAATAAATATTAAAGTGATATATGTTTGAACTATGAATATTAGTAATAGCCAGATTTATTGTGCTGAAGATTGCAACACTAGGAAATCCTCATTTTAAAAATTTGGGACTTTGGGTAAACTATCAATTATTTATTGGATATGGACTATTGTGTTTTGTTTTGTTTTTTCTCTCTCTTAATAAAATTTTCCTTGGGCAGATTTTTAGTTTTTTGTTTTGTTTTTTACTATGTTATCTTAAGTTACTTAACATTTGTTTTTAAATCTCATCTGCCTATCTGGCCTTAAAAGGAAGTGGTTAATTGACTTTTGTTAAATTAACTCTGTTCTATGGATTGTTAACAGTGAATTTAGCATTTTAGGCTTTCTTCACCTAACTATCCAATATACCATAAGGATATCCACTTTCCCATAAGAATATGTAGTAAAGAAGGCAAGCTTTTTTTTTTTAATCAAAAGTTGAATAAAACATAATTTAGAAAAAAGTTGCCCCATAATAATATATCCCCAAATCATATTTAATGGTTTCTGGTTTACTCAAAGTTTTGGATTATCTGTAACATCCCAACTAAGATGGGCAAAAGGAAGCTGATCATACTAAATTTAATATCCTCCTGACATAACATTGATCTATGAAACAGAACAATGCCTAAGACAGTTGGGAGGTTTAATTAAAGTTCTAAAAATAGCAGGAAGTATAATAAAGAAGAAAAAAGCATTGAATTATATGAGGAAATAAAGAGAGGAATAGGAAGAATTATATGAGCTAATGCAAATTGCTGAAAGCAGAACTAAGAATCACATCACAACTACAATAGCATAAATGAAACAACAGAGAAAGGTCACTATACTCAGAAAAATGCAATGACCAATGCTGATTTCATATGACAGATGATAAAATATTTCTTCTCTTCTTTGTAGAGAAAGCTTTGTAAGGGAAAAGTACTACAGATGCCAAGTGAGACAGACAAAAAGGTGTAATACAATTTTATTTTCCCATTTTATTAGGTTTTGTTTTTCTTTATAACACAGGCATAGTATGGTATCAGGAGAGGGTTATATGGGTAGATAGTTGCTATGTTGAAGCATAAAGAAATCAATAAAATTTTAAAAGTAAACAGAGTAAGCTATTGGTCTCTGTAAGCAAAACACAGAAATAATAGTACACAGTAATGTAATATTCCATAAACATATTAACATAAAGTACTGGAAAGAAGATTCTCTATTTTGCAAAGATTGCTGGGAAAGTCATTTGGCAGAAATTAGGTTTAGATCAGCATCTTATACCATATAGTACAATAAACTACAATTGGATAAGCAATCTCATGGTAGAAGCAATATTCTAACTCTTAACCCTGTGTAATTTAGGATAGTTTGTTTTTCCAGGTGTCCACAGGGACTTAGTGTTGGATAAGAATGAGTACTTCAGGCAAGGGAGCTTTGCTCAGCTGAATAAACTCAAGGTATCTTCAATGCCTATCCTTGTTGGTTATCTTTTCCTGTATTGGCTAAGTAAATCTTTTTGTTAATTGTCCAATGACCTACAAGTGTCTCATTTTGTTTCAATAACAAACCTAAGCTATCAGGGGACTGGCCTGAGTCAGGTCCAGCCTGAAACAAAATTAAAACTTGGTATCTTAACAAATAGTAAAGGAGACCAGAAGGAAATCACAAGGGTAGCCTTCTATAAGGACTCAGATGATCTAGGTTCTCTAATCCTAGCTATCCTTCTGATTAGTTGTGTAATTTAAGCAAATCCCTACACTTCTCTGATCCTTATATTGCATCCTACTCAGCGTAACATTCTCTGGTCAGTTTGTGCTGTTTCTTCCATGTCACTATAGGGAATTATGATGTACTCTTTTCAGCTTAAAAAAAAACAAAAACAAAAAAAACCAATGTGTATCATTCAACCATAATGTTAAATAAACAACTGATAAAAACTTGACCTAAACTCCCTGGCCTGCCTCTTTGTCTATAGCTTGAAATTTTCCATTCAAGCAGGAGATTTGCAACTCTCTTAGAGAATAATGTGAGACCCAAAGGAATGATTTGTGAAGGCATCAGGGCCAGTTTACACTAAGGAACATTCATTGAAGAGAATTCAAATTAATTTAAATTAAAAAAACATATGGGTTTATTGCTTTATATAATACAAACCAAAACTGTTTGGGCCCCATCCCTGCCTACAGTGATGTAGGAAGCAAATCTAATATCCTTTTGGGGCCCATCCCACTGAGGAAATTTTTTCCTGCCAAAGTCAGCCTGTAGTTTCCAATCTCACCCAAGAAAAATACAGGAGTATTATATAAGAAGCAAGTATAGGGTTAAGAATGATCAAAAATTATTTAGGGAATGCATTGTGATTCAGCATTAGATACCATGAAAGGAGCTTCATTTTAGGGTGAAACAACCACAAAATTTTCACCTGTCCTTTTTTCCTTTAAGACTCCCTCTGTGGAGTAGGGATTAGAGTTCCACATGTTATGTCCATTTCCAAAGTAGTCCTTGATTCTCTCTACGGTTTGGGATAGCTTATTTAAGGCTTCTTATATGCTTCTATGTTAATTCCAAAAAGGAGTGAGATTGTTTTCAGAGTCATTGTAAGCAACTGGGACACCCCACATGGGCTAACAACATTGGGATCTGTAAGGGATCTTTGTGGATCAGATAATCTAATTATATCTCCCTCTTCATTTTACAGAAGAAGAAACCAAAATTAAGAAACATGAAGTGAATTGTACAGGATTACATAAATAGTAAATAATGAATCTAGAACTTGAACTCAATTGTTATGATTTCAAAAAGAGTTCAAATGTCAGCCATGGAAACTTTAAAAAAGGATTCTCTGATGCCTTTCTAATCCTTTTGCATAGGAAAATATAGAACTTTAGAATTAGAAGGAAACCAAAAGAACATTTACTTCAAACACTTCATTTTATAAAAGGGTAAGCCAATTGAAGTGATACTATAGGTTCTGAGGGCAGCAATTGTCCTTTGCCTCTTTTTATAATCTCAGTATTTAGCATAGTGCCTAATATGTAGCAGGCACATTAGTATTTATTGACTACCTAACATGCTTAAGGGTGCACAATTTACTAGTACTAGGCAGACCCAGGCAGGACCAAAACATAGGTTTCTTGACTTTTAGTTTGTAAGTATGGCATCAGTATTTAAATTTTAATAGTTTTTTTTCTCCATTATTTTTATGTTTTCCTAGTGCTTTCCCTCAGTACTATGAAAAGTATGGTTGTGCAGGGTGCTGTATTTCTTGCTTGTGTGATCCAATGGCGTTACACAAACTAAAATGGGCGGCAACTAGGTAAATCTATTCAGTATATGATACCGTCTCATAGAACTCAATCTCAGGAAAATATTCAGTGGGCAAATAGTTCAGAAAACTGACTTCTCTTCAGTTACATATTCCTCTCCCTATTTCTCAAAGAAGAAATGGTATAATTTTCTTGACCTAGTCCAAAAGGCCTGAAAAAAATCAGACTGTGACTAAAAGAATCTAATCAGTAACAATTTTAAATTTTAAAAAATAGATGTGAGCTATAGCCTGAAGCTAAATTCCCAAGCACAAACCATGGAGTCATGCAAAAAAGAGAACCACAATAAAAAGTCTAAAAAAGAATATTGGGGCTTGATGTACTAACATAACAACAACAATGAAATCTTTAAATCTGACCCAAGACACCATTCTATACTCATTGAAATTAAAAAGGAGTTTAAGTATTGTTTTTCCAATAGCTATGTTTTTGCTGGCCAAGGAAAAGTGACTCAATATGGTTCTGCAGTGTGGAACTGGATCTTTTCATTTAGAAAGTCTTTTCTATAACTAGACTCCCCATTAGCTAGACTGGTGTGCCACTGGACTATCAAGGAGACAAAGGTGAAACCTTCCTGACTCCAATGGGAAATTTAATTGACTTACAGATTCATAGCTCATGTTTAAGTGTTGAAATTAGTTTAGGTGTTGAAATATGAGTCCCTGGGAGAAACCTCTGTTCAGGGTACTAGAGGTGTGATCTTGGACAAAGCATCTCAATTCCCTGGATGTTGAGTTCCTGATTGAAAATTGAGAAAAATCATCTAGGCCATGAATATTTTCCCATAGATATTCATTTTAAAATATTTTGAAAGTATTTTTCTAAATACATATAAGATGATCTTCAACATTTATCTTGTAAAACTTTGTGATCCAAATTTTTATCCCTCCTTTCCCCATCTCCCTCCTCAAGACAGAAGCAATCTGATATAGGTTAAATATGTATGATTCTTTTAAACATATTTCCATATTTGTCATATTATGCAAGAAAAATTGGACCAAAAGGGAAATAAACAGAAGGGAACAAAAAGCAAATAAA
Source organism: Sminthopsis crassicaudata (assembly GCF_048593235.1). Lineage (NCBI taxonomy): Eukaryota > Metazoa > Chordata > Mammalia > Dasyuromorphia > Dasyuridae > Sminthopsis > Sminthopsis crassicaudata. The sequence goes on along the minus strand of NC_133618.1, from coordinate 422,069,667 downwards.
TAACGACAAAAAGGTGAAAATACTATGCTTTGATATATATTCTGTTCCCATATTTTTTTTTTCTGAATATCCATGGCATTTTCTATCCCAAGTCTATTGTAATAGCCTTGAATCATCACATTGTTGAAAAGAGACAAGTCCATCATAGTTGATTATCACATAATTGGGTAACAATGTTCTCTTGGTTCTGCTCACTTCATTCAATATCAGCTCATGCAAGTCCTTCCAGGACTCTCTAAAATCACTCTGCTCACCATTTCCCATAGAAATATTATTCTACTACATTCTACTACATAGAAATAATATTCTACTACATTCATATGCCATAATCTATTCAGCCATTCCCCAACTGATGGGCATCTACTCAACCTCCATCTCCCCTAGGTCAGGGATTTTTACCCTAATTTTGTGTCATGGATTTCTTTGGAAGTCTGATGAAGTCCTTGAATTTCTTTTCAAAATAATGTTTTTAAAACTTTAAAATAAAATATATACAATCACAAAAGAAACCAGGTATATAGAAATACAATAATCAAATAGCAAAAGAAAACAAATATATGCTATGGTAAAATATCATAATGATTAATATTTAATTAATTTGATAATTAGCATAACTACAGATTGGTCATAGTAAAGGAAATTACTCTCAAATTGCCATTGTTCCATTGGGAAAACAAGTTGGTATCAGAGACTATGTTTCTAGTTCCATCTTGAATTCACCTAGAATGGTGTGACCTCCTTCTGAGAATGACAAAAAGTCAATACCTTCCTTAGAATCCAACCATCAAATTACCCAGGGTAATAGCACTGGGTGTTCTCTATCTAATGAGAATCTAATGAAGTATCCAAATCTTTTGTGGATGTGTCTTTCAAAAAGGCTAAAAAAATAGAATAAAATGTAAATACAAGAAGAGACTTTAGATAGTCTGATAACCCCTGAATTATTCAGGGCCCTATTTTCCTCATCTATAAAATGAAAGGGTTGAATTAGAAGAGTAACCCACATTTATAGTCCTTCATGGTTTCCCAAGCATTTTCCTCACAACAAATATCTGAGAAAAGTGGTGCTAGAATTTATCATTCTCATTTTAAAAATAAGGAAACCGAGGTCCTGATGATCAGGGTAGACTGGCTCACAACTACTCAGCCACTCAGTGTAGGAGCTCCAATTCAAACTCAGGTCTCCTGACTAATTTCAGCACCCTGTTATCTTATCTAACTACAAATCTTCTTATACTTTATGATAGAAAAAAAGAAAGTGAGACCTAGAGACTCAGGCCTTAGAATTTATATCTAACCAGTCAGGTCTAGAACTTGGGACTCTTGACTCTCAGTCCATTGTTCTTCTCATTTCTCTCTTTCTTCCAAATATGCTTCTGTTGATTCTAGGGCTATCCATATGGTCCTAGTGACATGACCTGCCCCCTTCAAGGCCACCATATTAAGTTTTTCAGTAATAGGTAGTAGAATTCCATACAATTAAAATCATTACAGCCCTTATGGGTAAAGAGAATATATCTTCAAATGGGGATTTTGCAAATCTCAACAAGACTGAGAAATCCTGAAAGGAAATCTCATCAGCTGAGGTTGCCTGTCTTTTTCCCTTCTCTATTTCCTTCAGATTTTTCACTCAGTGCTCAGTGGTAATGAGCTTTGGGTTGCCAGTTCCACTAGCTTTGATGTAAGTGGCCCCTGGGAGGCAAGGACCAGGCTTGAGGATTTGGTTCAGTAACTATTAGAATGATCTCTTCCTCCTACCCTTACATCTGAACTTACTTGGGCTGGGAAGGAGGAGAGGGGAAGGAATGCAGGACAAAGGTATGATTTGACCACAAGAACGTCCAATAGGGGCTTAACCTCTGTAGTGTTCAGGGACAGAAAAAGAGGCTGCAAATTTATAGCTAATTGAAGTTGATTTGAAGCTTCAGAAGTGACAGTTGAAGTTTTATGAGCTGTGTTGGGGTGAGAGTAGGGGGGTGAATATGACCCAGAGCTCCTTGAGCTTCTCTGTTGTTTTTCCCCTTTAGAAAAGTGAAGACCTACAGCAGAGACTCTTTATACACATTCCTTACCCTCTTCCTGCCTGAAAATCTCCTGACAAAAATCCTGCCCATAAAACTTGTAAAGTTCACCTGGGCAAATCCACTACCCTTTCAGTGAGTGTTTAATTGTTCCTGAATATTCTGAGTCTAAACTAGTACTGAGTTGATGGTGAGGCCCACAAACTCCCTGGGGCCTTCTCACCCAGATCTAGCCAGGGTTGGAGAGCTGAATAAACACCGATAATTGGAAAAACAGCCTCTGCTTTGACACAGGAAAGCCTCTCACAAGCTCAGCACTAAAAGCTGCTGAGCTTCCCTAAGACTGCAGCTCCCTGAGGCCTGAAAGCAAAGGCTCAACCAGTTCTAAGAGGGAGGAGAGACTCTCCCCTCCAGATCTATCCATCTCATGATGGGAGTCCCTTGAAAGTTCCCCTAAAAAAGGAGGGTATAATAAGAGAGCACCAGGCCAGCAGATATTGTCAGCAGAGCATGGCAGAGCAAGGTCAGATAGATGGTCTCTGAGGTCTATCAGGCCTGAAATTCTGTAAATCTGTGACATCATCTAGTCACAGGAAAACTGAGACCTACAGAAAATAAAAATGACTTTCCCAAGATCTTACAGGAAATTATTGGCATAATAGAGACTCACACCCAATTCTCCCCTGCTGCCAGTTTGGGCTATTTCCACTACACAATAGAATGGGGAGGAGACCTGGGATGGAGGCTATTTATAAGAATCAAATGAGGCAAAAGACTGTAAATCTTTAAATCTATGGAAATCATTACCACCATAACCTTCAGCTAAAATTTGCCCAGAAATATAATTCTAATTCCATTAAAATTGTAAAGCTCTTTAAGGAAAAGTTTGGTCATTGTCTCTCTTTTTAATCTTTGTGTGTGTGTGTGTGTGTGTGTGTGTGTGTGTGTGTGTGTGTGTGTATTTGTGTTTCCAGTGCTTAACACAGAACTAGCACACAGTAAGGACATAGTGAGTGCAAATTAATTGTTGGCTGATATAACACTTCAAAGTTAGCCAAATTAATTATGGGTGAGGTTCAGGCCTCATAGCAACCTTGTAAAATGACCGTTAATATTGTCCCCTTTTACAGGAGCAAAAGCTGAGACTCAGAGAGATTATGACTTGCTCTGAGTTATACAATTTGTAAGTATCAGAGGCAAGATTTGAATGTAAGTCGACTCTAAATACAGTTTTCTATTCTTTATGCCTCCTACTACCTCAGTTAAATTGAATGCAAGTATCAAAATGAATGCTATAGTCATCCATCAATGGAGTGATTTATTAGTACTCCATGAAATAGGCACAGAGTTATCAGAGAAGATTTCTTGACTAAAGTAGAATTGCGATGAGCCTTGAAAGATGGTGTCTGAAAACTGTGTACATGCCTGTACCAGGCATGATGGTACAGACAAGAAAGAAAAACAAAACAAAACAAAGGTGAAAATACTATGCTCCAATCCTCATTCAGTCTCCACAGTTCCTTCTCTGGGTATAGATAGCATTTTCCATCTCAAATCTTTTGTAATTGTCTTAAATCACTATATTTCTAAGAGCTAAGTCTGTCATAGTTGTTCATCTCACACAGATTGATCATTCTTATACCGTGTAGGTTCCTTTAAAACAGTGATTATTTCCATCTTTTATCTTTATATCCATAGCACTTAAATAGTACTTACTATATAGTAGGAGCTTAATAAATACTTGTCGATTAATTGAAGATAACCTCCTTCACAGGTTTTCAGGATAAAATAAAATGATATATAGGAAACATGTTACACATTGTAAATCACTACGCAATGTAAGAAATTACCCTTATGTCAATCAATAAACATTTTTAAATAGTCTCTATGTAATGAGTATTGTGCTAAAAGTTGGGCATACATAAAAAGTTTTTTAAAAACAGCCTTTGATCTCAAGAAGCTCATATTCTAATGGCTATATGCAAATTTCTAAGTACAGAAAGAGAGTGTTGCCTGTCCATTTTTTTCTTTTTAGTAATTCCCTTTTTTTCTTTTAAAAAATTATTTTATTTAAAGAAACAGAATAAGAAAAAAGAAAAACAGAAAAAGAATACAAAAAAATGAAACAAAACAAAAAGGAACATTGTCACATGCCCAGCAGAACATCAGGGAGGATTCAAAATATATAACAACAAACACCAGTTGAAGAAAGTATGTATGTATATATATATATATTAATATACTAGAAGAAATTATATTTGTGAGTGTCCATCTTTTCTTTGGTTCCTTGTAAATTGTTCTTTTGTTTTCTGCTACTCACCTTTTTTACTTTATTCTTTTCCTCCTTTTCATTCCCCCTACCACTCCAAAGCAGTTTATAATTAAGAAAGGATACATATGTATATATATACACACACATACAAACACAGACACATATCTATCCTATCCCTGCTGACCCTTTGCTTTAATTCTGCTCCTAACATGCCTTGCTATTACTTAGCCTTCCCTCATAGATCCTCTCTTGTCTTCTTCCTACTCACTTTGCTTCCCCATACACCTATCCATTCCCCCATTATTTTGTCATAGATTTTGGAGGGTGCTATACCCTTCATATATATATATATATATATATATATATATATATATATATATATATATACACACATACATATATATGTAGTGTTTTCTATTTAACCCATTCCTGATATAAGTAGGCTTTCAGAATTATGACCTCTACGATCCCCTCTAATGTCCTCTGTCTATCCTTTTTTTTTTTTTTTTTTTTTTCTGAGGCAATTGGAAACTAAGTGACTTGCCTGGGATCACACAGACAGGAAAGTGTTAAGTATCTGAGGTCAGATTTGAACTCAAGTCCTCCTGACCTCAAAACTCAAAGAGTTGCTTTTTTTTTTTTTTCCACTTCTGAGACTCTGTATCTCCTTTTCTAGTTGGTTAACTTTTTTTCATAATCTTTTTGTTTTTTCACAGATTTTTAAAAAAGTTTTTTCCTCAATATCTCTCATTTGATTTTTAAATTCTTTTTTTGAGTTCTATAAACTATTCTCTGGACAGGAAGCCATTTCATGTTACTCTTTGGGGATAGAAGCTTTTTTAAAAATTCAGCATCCTTCTCTGAAGATGAATCCTGGTCTTCCCTATTTTCCATAGTAAAGTTTTCTATGGTTGGGCTTCTTTCTTCTTTGCCTGTTCATTAAAAAAAAATAATAAGAGGTATTAGTATAAGCACCTCTAATTGTAGGGTGGGGGACAGTGCCTCTAACTTCACTTTAGCTCTTTCCTCTGACATCCAGCATCCCTACCCCACTGCTTCTGCATTCACTGGGTGTGCTAGTTCCTTCTTGCTTAGGGCCACATCTTTGCAGAACAGCTAAGTCTGGCATTCCTAATTATCCAAGGCTTCCTCAGTCTTCCTAGACTCAGACCCCAACTCCACAAAACAATCCAGGAGTTGGAAGTTTCTGTGGTTCCTGCTGAGATTCCAGCCAAGCCCAATAGCCTAAGGGGCTCCAAAGGATGTTTTTTGTGGAAACTAGACTGGTGTTTTAATATGGATTAATCCCCAGGCCCAGGTTTTTTCTTCAGATCTTCTCAGGTTGTATCAGGACAACCTCTGTTCTGGCCCAAATCTTCTTGATTTTTCACCAATCTATGTTCACCCTGAAATGCAAATTTGTTCTGTATGTGGGAAAAATCGGGAGAGCTTGAAATTTACCAACCTGCTCTGCCACCTTCCTAGAATCCTCCCTGTCTCTCCAATTTTGAATAGGACCTATGATATTGTGGGTAATATCTTGACTTAAAAGTAAGGTGGATTTAAGTGATGCAGAGTTGCACAAATTATTAGTCTCCCTCTCTTTTCCGGAGTCATCTAAGTTCAGTGATGAGAAAAGTAAGAATAAGTGTCAATGACCTGGGATGTAGTGGCTGATCTTGGTATCTTTGACATCTAACCAAGTTCTAAGCACTCCACAATGCCTGCTTCAGCCACCTTTATAGCCACTAGAAGATATCATTCTCCTCTGCCCACTTCACTAAGGAAGTCTTCAAGACATCTCCCTAACTCATCAACAAGCTGTCAGTTAGCCTTAACCTACTTTAGCCCATCAGCTAAGAAGGTTTACCAGAGTAGGGCTACTGGGCATATTGCAACTTCTTGGAGCCACAGGTGAAAGGTGGAAAAAAAGTAGACACTAAACCCTCACACTAGAGTTGCTTGTCCTCCCTTGAACATCCCTAAACTCCACAGAGAGGGCACATGGAAGGTAATCTCATGGGGAAAACACTAGCAGCCAAGGGAGAAGGAAAGGACTCCTGCAAAAGGTAGGATTGGAGATGAGTCTTCAAGGATGACAAAGAAACTAAGAAAGGAAATACAGCTCAATGGATAGAGGGCTGAGCTTGGAATCAGGAAGACCTGCCTTCTTTTACCTGATGCTACTACATTCTAGTTTCAAATTCTGACTGGATGTTTCATTTATATTTTGGAGCCTCTATTGTTTCTAGTAGAAACTAAACTCTATTTCCTTATCATCTTCATGCTGGGGCTATCCTCCAGCTCTTTGCCCCTTCTGCCTTTTGCTCTCATGACTGCATCATATTAATGCAATCATTCCTGGAAAGGATGTGTCAAACTATTGTTCACTGACTCCTATTATCATCCTTAAGATTTCCATGACCAAAACATGTCCCTGGTCCACATTTTCCAGAACATGTTACCTTCCTCCATTAAACTATATCTCCTTAAGATTAGAAACTGTTTGGGGGTCTATCTGCGCTGTAAAAATATCAATTTATTGTCCAAAGGACAATAAAACTGTGCATACTCTTTAATCCAGCAGTATCGTTACTGGGTGTGTATCCCAAAGAGATCATAAAAGAGGGGAAAATGTACAAAAATGTTTGTAGTAGCTCTTTTTGTGGTGGCAAAGAATTAGAAAATTAATATATGACTGTGCATACCCTTTGATCCAGCAGTGTTACTACTGGGCTTATATCCCAAAGAGATTTTAAAGAAGAGAAAGGGACCTGTATGTCCAAGAATGTTTGTGGCAGTCCTCTTTGTAGTGGCTAGAAACTGGAAACTGAGTGGATGCCCATCAATTGGAGAATGGCTGAATAAATTGTGGTATAGGAATGTTATGGAATATTATTGTTCAGTAAGAAATGACCAGCAGGGTATTTTAGAAAGTTCTGGAGAGACTTACATGAACTGATGCTGAGTGAAATGAGCAGAACCAGGAGATCATTGTACGTGGCAACAACAAATCTATGCAATGATGGATGTGGCTCTCTTCAACAAATCAGCTCCAATAGAACAGCAATGAATTGAACCAGCTATATCCAGCAAAATGAGTATGAACATTACATAGAATTCCCAATCCCTCTATTTTTGTCCACCTGCATTTTTTATTTCCTTCACAGGGTAATTGTACACTATTTCAAAGTCCAATTCTTCTTGTGCAGCAAAACTGTGTGGATATGTATACATATATTGTATTTAACATATACTTTAACATATTTAACATGTTTTGGTCTACCTGCCATCTGGGGGAAGGGGTGGGGGGAAGGAGGGGAAAAATTTGAACAAAAAGTTTTGCAATTGTCAATGCTGAAAAATTACCCATGCACATATTTTGTAAATAAAAAGTTATAATAAAAAATTAATAGATGCCCACCAATTGAGGAATGGCTGAATAAGTTATGGTATATTAAAGTAATGGAAAATTATTGTTGTATAAGAAATTATGGACAAACTGATTTCAGAAAAGCCTGGGAAGACTTAATATGACCTGATGCTGAATGAAGTGTGCAAAGCAAGAACATTGTACACTGGAACAGCAAGACAGTGTGATGATCAACCATGATGGACTTAACTCTTCTCAGCAATTCAGTGATTCAAGACAATTCCATTATACATGGGATGGAAAATACCATCTGAATCCAGAGAGAGAACTATAGAGGTAGAATGCAGATTGAAGTGTACTATTTCCACCTTTTTTTGTTTGCTTTTTCTTTCTTGTGTTTTTTCTTTCACAATATTACTAATATGGAAATATATTTAAAATGATTGTACATGTATAACCTATATCAGATTGCTTACTGTCCTGAGGAGAGGGGACATACAGGAGGGAGGGAGAAAAAATTTTGAACTCAAAATCTTACAAAAAATATATGTTAAAAAAGAACATCTTTTTATATATAATTGGGAAAACAAAATATTATTAACATATAAAAATAAAATTTAAAACAAAACAGGCCAAACTCTTTCACTGTATCCAGGGATCTCCAGTCATCCTAATCTATAACTTGCCCCTGGACCCAGGTGGCTCTGGAGGAGAAAATAAGGCTGGTTGACTTTGCACAGCTCTCCTTCACTTAAATACAACTCACTTGTATGTCATGGCATCACCCTCCTAATGTCATGGTCCTCTTAGAGAACAAAGGACAAATAATAACAATAAGTAGTAATTAAGACATTGTGGGGAATATAGTATTTAATAAATGCTCATTAATCTTAATTTAAAAAAAAGAATGGTCAATCTGTACATATTATACAATTTTAGAGTTAGAGAGGATGTCAGTTAGAATATACTTTGATAGAAAAGACTTCTATACTATAATACCAATAATACCACTATTAATAATAATACTATTGGTAATACTAGTACTAGTGGTATAATAATACTACTATTAATAATAATAATACCACTATAATAATATAATATAAATATAATATAATACCAAGTAGTGGTCTTACCTCTGCTTGAAGATCTGCAAGGAGAAAGGACCAATTTCTTTTTGAGGCAGCCCATTTCCAAAGTAATGGGGCAATCTAAAGAGTATACAATGCAATATCCAAATATAATAAGAGGCCCAAAATCCCAAAAGAAATATTTCCTGGACATTTTTTAAACTGATAGAAGAAAGTTTAATATAAACTAATGTAAAATCCAGCACTTAGATTTTTTTTTTAAAACTAATAACAAATATAGGATGTGGAAGACCTCTCTTAATAAACAATTCATAAGAAAAAAATGATGGTTAGCTTCAAAAATGTGTCAATAGTCACAAATAGTTGATGAAATGAATCATACCTGTTCCCTCATCTGCAACTATTCAAGATAGTGTAGAAGAAAGAGTTCTGGATCTAAAATCAGGAAGACCTGAGTTTAAATTCTGTCACTGATATTTGTGAACTACGTGCAAGTCAAGACATCACCTATGTGATGAATGTGAAATATGTTTAGAAGAATTACATATGTTTCACCTATATTGGATTGCTTGCTGTCTAGGAGGAGAAAGTGGAGGGGAGAGAGGGAGAATGAAGGACAAACAACAGCAACAATAATGTGGCCATGAGCAACTCACTTAATCTTTTTGAGATTCACTGATATCGTCTCCAAAGAAGGCATAAATATACAGAAGAAATGTAAACAGAAGAAATACAATGTCATTAAGAAATGATTTGTTATATTGTTTTCTTTTTCATTTTTTCCTTTTTGATCTGATTTTTCTTGTGCAGAATGATATTTGTGGAAATAGATATAGAAGATTTGCATATGTTTAACACGTATTGGATAACTTGCTGACTGGGGAGGGAATGGGAGGAAGGGAAGGGAAATATTAGAACTCTAGGTTTTGTAAGGGTGAATGTTGAAAAATTAACCATGTATATATTTTGAAAATAAATAGCTTTAATTAAAAAAAAGAAATTGCTAATAGATGAAGGGATCAAGGAAGCCTTCTTTTAGATGGTGATGTTTGGGCTGTGTCTTGAAAGAAATGAAGTGCTCTTTTTTATTGCCTATAATGTGTCATTTTGCTTTTTATTTCTTTTTAAAAATAATAGCTTTTTATTTTTCAAAATACATGCAAAGACAGAATTTAACATTCACCCTTGCAAAAACTTGTGTTCTACATCTTTCTCCCTTTCTCCCCTCCTCCTTCCTCTCCTAGACAGCAAGCAAATCTAATATAAGTGAAATATATGTAATTCTTCTAAACATATTTCACATTCATCATGCAAAACATTCTGCTCTAAAGGAGTTGTCATTATTTTTCATTACCATTTTACAGCTAAAGAAAATGAGGCTCAGAGAAGTTATATGTAAATGTTGCTTTAATGAGTGCATTGCATCTGAAGCCATAGAACATGGTTTCAAATCCTGGCTCTGTCAGTTCCTTCCTCTTAACACCTTGGACAGTCTCCTTAACCTTTCTGTACCTCAGTCTCCTCATTTGAAAAATAATAGGGTTGAATTAGCTTATCTTTAAATTGTTCTCAAATTAATGGGGCAATCTAAAAATTATATAATGAGATATACAAGTTTAGATTATCTCTAAAGTCCTTTAGAATTCTAAATCCACATGACTAGAATAAGAGCACAAATTCTGTTTTTTTGAAAATAACACACATATCACTTGGTTGTTATGAGGAGATAATATATGTAATGTGCTTTCCAAAACTTAAAGTCTATATAAATGTTAGCTCTTTCTGAGTATATCATACTTTCTGTTGTGGCTTGGAAAATCCCCAGGTCAAACTCAACTGACTAAAAGACCTGTCAAAACTGTTTCCACTTGCAAAGATCCCTTCTGGGGCTCTGAACTCACAGGAGAGGAAGGATAACAGGGTAATGGAAGAAGGAGAGGGAGGGAAACTCAGACAAGCAAGTAGCAGTCTCACCTTAACAGACCTCACTATTGATTGCACGGGGTTCAACTTTAGCATCTTCGATGATACTACTAAAGGGCTTTAGGGTTTTCATCACCTAAGAGGAAGAAAAATTAAGCTCAAGTGTCTCCAGGAACCCCCATCCAAAAGGAAAACCCAAACATCACAGCAACCTTGGAAGACTTATTTGGAGACCTTCTCCTCCCACCTACCTTGACATTTTAACAGGGTCGGCGTTTTGAGCTTCATTGTAATAGAAACCAGAAGACAGTTCCAAACATGAAAGGCTGAAACAGAGGGTCCGGATAGCATTTGTGTCGAAATACATCAGCCACATTGTACATGAATGGCAATGTTAGCTGACAAGCAATTACTGCTGTTCCTAATTGCTTCCATCAACTTGGTTTTTGTATACCTAATGCCCCATGTGGAATTCTCCCCCAGCATTGATTTTACTTAGCTGTCTTCAATGCATTATTTTTGGCATGATGGCATCTGCCTGGAAATCAGGGAGCACATCAACCCACTCAACTTTTGAAGGCCCTCAACAATCGAAAATTGAAGTATTATTAGAGTGCTCTATTAAGGAAAATGAAATTAGGAAGCAGGATTTTAAATACTGTCTGACTTTTCAAAGGAAAGAGAGAAAGGATGTCCTATAATTTTGAATAATAAATCTAGAAAATGAATATGGGTTCAAATTCTACTTAAGACACTTGCTAAGAAAGTAACTGTAAATGATTTACTTGCCCTTTCTAATGTCTTAAAATGATGAACATGGACTAGGTAATTTTTATGGTTCCTTCCATCTCTAAATCTATCACCCTATATAACTTGGACTTTTTAAGCCTCAATTTCCTCCTCTGACAAATGGGCAATCTTTAGTACCTATATCACAGTAAAATTTAAAATACATCTGTAAACATGTGCCCCTATATGTGTGTGTGTGTGTGTGTGTATGTGTGTGCGTGTGTGTGTATGTATGTACGTGGAGTGGATCGGTGTTTAGGAAGGGCTAGCACCTCTGGTGTGAAAGCTTGCCAATCTCTTTTCAGGGCTTCTCATTCACATTTGATGCCCATCTCTTGCCCAACTCTCACCTGTGGTTCCAAGAAGCCCAATAAATTGCCTCAGCAGATGGCTGAAGGTAGCCAAAAGACCTAAAACCCATCAGTGAGTTAGGGGGATGCCTACCTGAAGTATGTGAAGACTTCCCTTGGAAGAATGGGAGGATTAGAACAATTTGTTTCAATAATCACAAGGGCAACTGAAACAGGAATTGTGGATTGCTTAGAGCTTGGTGAGACATCAAAGTTGCCAAGATCATCCACTGCATCCTGGACCATCACTAGTTATCTTGACTTTTATCTTGCCCCTGGATTTTAATGACTTTGGAAGAGAAAGTGAAGCTGATGACTTTGTGCAACGATGTCCCTCTTAAATCCAATTTACATGTAAGTCAAGACATTATCCTGGGATATCATTTCTCCTCTTTGAAATGAACACTAATAATCCACACTGAGAATAGCCTCGTTCCTTCCTTGATGATACTCCCCACTACATTATAGCTTTAAAAAAAAGACTCCCATCCTTTTAGCATCATCCCTTAACCATCTCAGCTCATTTTGAGATTTAGTACTTTGCTAGAGTTCTTCTAGTTTTCTTTATGTTTAATAGACAACAGTGAAGTACACAGGCTGAACATTAGTTATTCCTTGGTCTTGCTCCATAATCAACTCATCTTTTTTTGTAGTCTCACACTTCTCTTGTGATATATTTTATGCTACTTTTGATCAATTCAACATGAAATGTGTTGCAACCTGTTCATCCCTGCTATATAACTTTCCATCATCCTTTGCCTAACTTGAAAATTAAATCCTTTACAAACTCATAGCCCAAAATCACCAGAGGAAAAGAGAGAGCAACAAGCATTTATTAAGTACTTACTACACTCCAGTCACTCTGCTGGTGGAGGATCTTGCTTCAATGTTGAAGACTGCAGATAGATCAGGGTGGTGGTAGGTGAACGTTTGAGTGGCTGTGGGAATATCTTAAGACAATAAGTTTGCCCTTGACTGACTCTTTCCTTTATTTGAACATTTAGAGGCAATTGTAGGATTATTAATTGGCCTAATTTTCATATTGTTATATCTCAAGAAATAGGGAGGACTGAAGAGAAGAAGAGTGATATAGCAATTGCCAATTGATGGAGCAGTCAGAATACATGCAATGTTTGTTGATTAAGTTTTTTCCCCAAAATAATTATAATAGTAATATCAAAGATAACTAATCATAGATCATAATAATGAAAAGTTTGAAATATTGCAAGAAATACCAAAATGAGACATGACATGAATATATGTTGTTGGGAAAATGGCACCAATAGACTTGTTCAATACAGGGTTTCCACAAATATTCAATTTGTTTAAAAAAAAAGTTATCTGTTAAGTGTAATAAAGCAAAGTGTACTAAGATGAGGCATGTTTGAAATAAATATTTGAGGCCAGATTTAAACAAAGAAATATTATTGTTATTGTTTTCCCCCTTATTAAATTGTGAGCTCCTTGAGGAGAGCAAACATGCCAACAAACATACAAAGCAAGGTATATATAGGATATATAGGAAATAATTAGCAAATGAAAGAAACTAAAATTAAGAGGGATTGGAGAAGATTTATAGTAAAAGAGATTGTATTGTTTTTGGGGGGTTTTTTCAGTCACTTTTGTGACTTCATTTGGAATTTTTTTGATAAGGATACTGGAGTAGTTTGTAATTTCCTTCTCCTGTTTATTTCAGGGATAAATAAATGAAGCAAAACAGAGTTAAGTGACTTACACAGGGGCATATAGCTAAGAAGACTAAATGACCAGATTTGAACTTAGGAAGAAAAAGCTTCCTGCCTGGGTCTAGCACTCTACAAATATACCACTTAGCTGTCTGATGGCATTTTAGATGGGACTTGAAGGAAACTAGGAAGGTCAGTAGGTAGAGCCAAGGAGGGAGAGACATGGGGGCACCTGAGACAATGCCTGGATGTCTACAGCTCAGAAATATAGTGTCTTATTTATGGAGCAGCCAAGAGGTCAGTGTCTCTGCATGGAAGAATATGTCTTGGGGAGTAAAGTATAAGAAGACTGGAAAGGTAGACGGAAGCTAGGTTATGAAGAACTGTGAATGGCAAACAGAGCATTTTGTCTGTGATCCTGAAGACAACAGGGACCCACTGAGGATAATGAATTATAAAGTAATATGATGAAAACCATGTTTTAAGAAAATCACTTGGGTGGTAAATGGAGAATAGATTGAAATATGTGTTTATGTGGAGATAGATTCAAGTGGGCAAAGAAATCAAAATCAAGAAAAATCTTCAGAAGTCAAGAGACAGAAAGAAATCTGTGACCTGAAATCTTACTTGCTTTTGTAACTTGGTTAGTGAGATCTGGGAAGAGTAAACTATTGCTTACTTGTTCCTGTGGAAACTTCTCTCTAGGCTTCCTTCTTCAATACAGCCTGAATGGTCTGTCTGAAGCAGTGGTCAGGAAAAATGCATCATATTCTTACTTAGGAGTTTGTTAGGGATGAAGTGCATTGAAGAACACATAAATACATCTGAGAAGAGCTGTGAGTTGGCGGGAGGATGTTGTATATGAATGTGGAAAAGAGAAGAATTAGAACCCAATCAAAGAGTGACAAATTGACCTTCCATAACTTTTGAGTAGAAAATAGACATAGGAAGAAAAAAAGGTAGGGATGTATCTGAAAAATCAAAAACAAAGCACTGAATGAGAAGGGGTGGAAAACTTGAAACTGAGAGACAGCATCACACAGGATTGTCTTTACTTGTAAGAACTACAGATTTCTGACAACCCTCTTCCTTGACTGTTAAGATACATTTTGCAAAACCTATCCCCAATCTCCAACCTCCCCATCTCTAGCATTATCTAGTAGGAAAATGGAAGGGAAAATAGGGTTCAAATCTGACCTCAGACACTTAATACTTTCTAGCTGTGTGACCCTGGGCAAGTCACTTAACTCCAATTGCCCCCCCCCCAAAAAAAAAAAAAAGAAAAGAAAAGAAAAGAAAAAATGAGTGCAGTATGAAACCACAGGGGAAAAAAACTGGCCTGAGTTTTAAATCCATCTGTTCTGCATGCCTTGGTTTAATCACTTCTCTGTGCCTCAGTTGCCTCATTTGTTAAATAAGGAGGTTGGACTAAACAAACTCTAAAATCCCCTCCAACACTAAAATGCAATTTTATTTGATTTTATATAAAATTTTATATGATTTTCAAGACAGATTTTTTTTAAAGGCTTTATCTTTCCAATTGTGAACCTTTTTTCCATATAGGAGCCAAGACAGTATTTCTCAGAATATAACCGAAATGGCAGGCGAGACAAGCAAAATGAAACAGATGTTGCCGAGTGCGGACACATCACCAGGATTAGCAACAGAGGAAAGAGCAATCACTGTAATCAGTGTGGAGAGAGTTGAGAGAGTAAGTAGGTCCTCTGCCAAATTGCCCTTGAGGATTTCTGAGTCAGTCTCTCTGGGAACATCTTTTTATTTAAAACATTACTCAAAGTGAAGTTCATTTCTTTTCTTTCCTATTTCCCCCCCTCCTTTCCCTCTTCCTTTTCTCTTTCTCAGTCTCTCCAAGTTGTCACATGTGCATTCAATTGCTCTCTTAGCATCCATCGGTCTGGGTAAAGCTGATGTGAGGGAGATGTGAGAGTCAACCATTAGTACCCTGAAGGTCTGATGAAAGCAACTTTAACACATAACCATTTGCTTTGGCAGCAGCTGAGGCCAAGAGCAAACGTCCTCTTGCTGTGTCAAATTATAGATAAACATGAGTTTCAGAAACATTTGTGATATAACTGCAAATAAATGTTGGTCACTGGCAATGCTCTTGGTTTACAAATAGTTTCTGTCAACCAAATAGCAAGATGATAAACTTAAACACAACTGACTTCCCAAACATTTGAAAGCACTTTAATGGCAAAGCTCTGAGGCTTCGAGTACAAAACAGAATAATAATTAAGACTCAGAATCATAAGCCAACCAACAACTGAGTTGCACTGAAATGTTTCCTGAGATCTGTCCAGCTTATCATTTTGCTGAGTTTTTTAGAACTAGATCATAATCCTCAATGGACCTAGCCTTCCCCCCTTAACTCTTACATCTGGGAGTCTATTATTAGTCTTCCCTTATTATATATTAGTTAAGCTGGGGGTATAAAGGTTTCAGGAGAGCAGATATTTGAAAGGAATATTCAAATTCCTATTTTAGGAATCATGGTGTGGATTCAAAACTGAAGTACTGTCATGTTTTCTTGGAACAATGGATGGAAATTGCATAGAGCCCAAAATAAGCTGTGTAATCTAATGAATGAAGCCTTGGATCTGGAGGCAAAGGCCCTGAATTTATAATTTATGCAAACCTCAGGTTTTCTTACCTGTAAAATGAGGAACTTAGATTAGTTGGTATGGGAGATTCCTTCCAATGCTAACTTTGTTATCCCATTGCTTTCTCATCTTATCAATTATGTCTCATATTTGAGGCACAGGAAAAAAAAAAGCATCCCTTCTAAAGCATACCTATTATGCCCCATACTTGATAGGTATTTTATAGAGAGAATATTTGCAGGTGTGGCATAAGTTGTACTAGATAGTTGCTGAGTGGTTCTGAGTTAGCAGAGCTGGATTTTAATTCTGTCTGTGCCACTTACTAACTGGATGAACTTGTTTTAGCATCTTCTCTTTTTGAAGTTTTTTCTTCCCTTATAAAATGAAAAAATTGATTTACATTATCTATGTGGTCTCTTTTAGCTCCGAATAACTACCTTACTCATTGCGATTGATTTTTTCTTGGACCCATTTGATTTCTATATGATTTCTATAATTTCCTGTTTAATTGGACAGTTTTTTCACTGTCTCTTTTTTCAGGCTTGCTTCAACATATTCATTCATGAAATCCATCAGAACTCAGGACATCTTGGAGTTATCTGTAGCTGAACCGCATAGAAAAGCTACATGGTGAATCATAAATCACTACCCAATTCATTTTGAGTTGATATTATATCCATTGTACTCTATAGTGTATGTGTGGCTATATGGCCCTAAGTAGGAAAGTATATTTCCAGAGACACCTGCCTACTTAATACATACAGAGGAGAATTTAGTTGTCTAGGAAAGTATGAGTATCTGGTCATGTTACCTCTAAAAGCATATCCTTTTCTAGGGAAAGGGAGATATGTGAATCAAGATGGATTTTTAAAGAAAAAAAGAAGAGGAAAAAACAATTAGCAAAAGCAATCCATATATTGAAAAATATCTGAAGATATATGCAGAATTCCCTACCTGTGTACTTCCAAATTCTGCAAAGGAATTAACAAGGGGAAGTGCCTTCTTATATCTCTTTTTTGGGGAGATGTTTATTCTTTGGAATTTTGTTCATGTTTGTTTTGTGGTCTCTGTTCTTTCTATTTCCATTACTGTCATTGTACATACAGTATTGCTTTCTTGGCTCTGTCTACTTTGCTTTGTATCAGCTCATTTAAATCTTTCCATGTTTCTCTGTATTCATCAAATTCAATTTTTTTAACAGCATAGTAATAGTCTATTACATTTATGTACCACAATTTGTTTAGCCATTTCCCTAAACAATGGGTATCTACTTTGTTTCCAATTCCTCGAAGTCCCAAAAAATTGCTACTATAAAAATGATGTAAATACACATTGTTCTTTATATTAATAACTTTCTTAGGGTACATAACAATTGTAGATAAAGCTAAACTGGATTTAAATAAGATATTTAGTTTTTTAAAAAATCTATCTCAAAAATCTAGCAGAGATGTAAGATGGATAATAATGCAATTAGAAGTATGTAGAAGTGATTGAATAACCAGATGGGTGATTTATGTATCTATGTCAACTTCCATAAAGGATTGTAGTAGAGTACCCGCATGGCATGGTTCTGTTTAACATTTTTTTTTTTATCAGAGATTTGAGTGAGAAGAAATATGATGTGTTTGTCAAATCTTTGGGTTACAAATTGAGAGGGATAGTTTGTGTGTTGGATTACATGCTTTGAATCCAAAAATACTGCATCAGGTCAAAACAATGAGCCCAAAGTAATGATTATATATGATAGGTTTAAACATAAGATCCTATCCATGGATTTTAAAAATCAATTGTACAAATACAGAGAAAGGAGAGTGGGGGTAGAGGAATGGCTAGAAATCATATGAATATGTAAAAAGAACTAGGATTTTAATGGACCCCTCCACATAAACAGATGATATAGAAGGCAAAAGAGCTGAGACCTTTTTCCAAAATAAATAAAAGCATGGCACCCATAGCAAAGAAGGTGACACAATATTGTGTTCAGTTCTGTGTTCCATAACTAAAATATATCCATAGGTGGGTAACCAAGGTGGTGAAGTGATTAGAATCCATTCTGTCAAATCATCAGTTAAAGAAACTGGGAATAAGAAAAGAGCTTGGAAAAGAAAATATATAGGGCAGGAGAATTATTTGATAACTTCTTTCAGGCACTTAAGAAATGTCTTAACATTTAGAGTAGTCCAAAAGTGCTGTGTGATGCTTTGTGAGAGGAAGTAGTCCCTCTTCTTAGGAGGAGGTGTGTAAGTAGAGTTTGGATGAAGCTTGCTGGAAATGTTGGGGATAAAATGTTGATTAAATGACCGCTAAGGTATGTTCCAACTCAGTCTCTGAGATTTAAAACAGGACCCAGATCCTGCATTTTCTCATTTCACTGTTTTGTTAGCTATACTATAAATGCCTCAAGTATCCCAAGTGTTTCTTTGACTCTGAAAGCATTCCATCCTTACAAACATAGCCAATTCCAATGACTCCTAGGCTCAAAGGTTTGGCAGAGCTATCAGAGGAGACATTACACAAAGTAAACTAGACACTATAGAAGGAATGCTTGCAAAGGCATGAGCAAACACAAATCCCTCTGGATTACAACTTAATGGTTACAAGAGTTTCTTAAACCCTGGCTTAATAAACTTTTAAAAGATAACATGGTTACATGAGGGGATTTTCTGGAAATAATGAATTTTTATTCAGAGTGTTTCTTTTGAGGTAAGCAATACAAACAGAAAAAAAGAAAGAAACCTCAAGCCCCAAACTCCAGGTAATCCCAGGTCCTGCTTACAGTTTGTTTCAAAGAGATCAAAGAGATTAGTCTGTCAATGCTGTCATTTATAGGCCTATGCAGCTCCAAAGTTTCTCGCTCTGGGTCTTCTGGAGTGAGCACCTGTAGGGTTGTCCAGTAACCTAGACCCTTCGATGGAAAGATGAAAGGAAGAAAAGACAAGAAAGGATGATTTCTTGATGCTCTTCTCAGTTACCTAATATTGTGGAGGTGTCACAATGGTTTTGTGAGGTCCAGAACTTTCCTCCAACACTTAGAATGGCATGATAGATAGAGAGAACTGGACTTAAAAACAGGAAACAAATTGAAATCCTACCTCAGATACCCTAGACAGTTGACTCCTAGCAAATTCCTTTACTTTTCTCAATTTCTTCAACCCCAGATGAAAAGAATTTTGGAGAAGATCAAAATGAAAAAAATGTATACAAAAAGCTTTGTAAATCTTTTTTTTAGAAAGGGATTCAACTAGACCAGCCAACCTTCATTCCCTTCTGGGCTGCTTCTAGACTTTCCAAATTTTATCATGAAATAGCAAGATTACTTTCATCTTCTCCCTCTCCACTCTCCCTCACTCCAAGCTTTTCAGTTATTTTTTATATACTGCATTAAAACATAAAATTATTGAAGACAGGTACTGTCTTTTAAAATTTTTGCTTGTTTTGCTTACATTTGCATCACCAGTACTTAATACACCACCTGGTAGATAGTGTTTTTCAGTTGTGTCCAACTCTTTAAGACCCTATTTGATTTTTTTTTTGGCAAAGATATTGGAATGGTTTACCATTTTCCTTTTCCAGCTCATTTTACAAATAAGGAAACTGAGGCAAACAAGGTTAAGTGTCTTGCCCATGGTCACACAGCTAGTAAGTTTCTAGGGCCAAATTTAAATTCAAGTCTTGACTCCAGGAAAAGCACTCTATCCACTGCATCATAAAAAGTACTTAATAAATATTTGTAGCCTTGCCTTAGCAGGAATAAGAGTGGTATATAAATGTTCCTTCTGGAGAGCCAATTATCAAGTTCCTCAGTCAGATGCAAAGGAATGATGTTTAAAAGGGTTGGAGGAACTTATCCAGACAAAGCCTGGATATACTCTGACCAAAACTAGATAAAAGGGCAGCCATCTACTAATTTCCCCAGTATTCTACTTGATAGCTCTGACATTTAAGAGGAGAACAGCTGATGCAAGACTTTGTAGAAATTGTATTAAGTTTATATTTGTGGTTGGGCAACTGACTAAACAATTTATTCTAGAAAAATTTCAGTACCTACTATGTGCAAAACATTGTGCTAGAGGCTAAGTCAACAAGATGAAAAGAACTCTGTCCCAACTCTTCCTTAGTAACTTGTAGGTATCTGTTTCTTGCAGTGTACAAAAAGATTTCCTCATCACACTGTTAAGTAGGTAGTGTAAAGCTTATTTATTGCCACTTTATAGATGCGGTTAGGTAGTACAAGGGATAGAGAGCTAGATTTGCAGTTAGGAAGGCAAAATTCAAGTACTTTCAGATACTATGTGACTCTAGGAACCAGTCATTAAAAAAAAAAAACTCTGCCTCAATTTACTCATCTATAAAATGGGAATAATAATAGCACCTATCCCCTAGGATTGTATTGAGGTTCAAAAGAGATAATATCTGTAAAGCCCTTTGTAAATCTTAAAATGCTATGTAATTGTTACATTTAAAGAGATTAATTGACCAGCCTATGGTTAAACATACATTGAATGCCAAATATATATAAGAAGACTACAGAATGAGGAAATCTAGTTCCTATAACAAGGATTAAAGAAGGCCTTTCAGGACCTATGAGGATAAGGTCTGATAGTCATGTCTGACTTCTGACCTCATTTGGGATTTTCTTGGCAGAGATACTGGAATGGTTTGCTATTTCCTTCTCCAGCTCATTTTTACAGATTAAGAAACTAAGGCAAACAGGGTTAAGTGACTTGCTCAGGGTTATATGGCTAGTGTCTGAGTGCAAATTTTAACTCTGGATAATAAGTCGTCCTGTGTCCAGACCTGGCACTCTGTGCACTATTGTGTCACCTTGTTGCTCTTATCAGATCTAATGGATCCAAAGCAAAATAAAACAAAACCAAACAAAAACAACAAATCATATTTCCTTTGGGTGTTAGATGGGTTTCCACAACTTGATTCTAACCTGGAATATATCACTTCCGGTGAGGGGCAAATCTGACCTTTTGAAAGGTGCAGAAAATCCCAATAAGATTATCAAACTGGTGTGTCAAACTTTCAGCTAATCATAATTTCTAAGTCTGAGGATATTAAGTACCTACTATATCTTAGGCAACCCTGCCAAATTCTGGGGATGCAAATTGATTGATTTGGGGTGGGGAGGAGACAAGCAGCTGCTAACTATTAGCTGCTGTGCTAAGGATTTTGCAAATATCTCTTAACAACTCTGGGAGAGATATTTTATCTCCATTTCACAAGTTTGAAAATTGAGGCAGATAGTCATGAAACGACTTGCTCAGGGTCACATAGCCAATAAGGAACCTTGCCTGGGGAGAAAGGGTTTAGATACTTGAAATCCATCAGTCAAAAAACATTTATTAAACACCTACTTGATACATATCAGGCACTGTGCTAAGTGATGGGATTCAGAGAAAATCAAAGGGTAGTTCCTGCTCTCAAGGAGATCACAATCTAATGGAGTAGCTCATAATTTAAAGATAGAAAATTCAAAATAATACATAATACATGCCTGATGAGGAATATAAACAATGTATCACTAGAATTCAGAAAAGAGAAAGACCACAGTAGAACAGGATGGTCAGAAAAAGCTTAACATGTCCTTTTTCTTTTTAAAGCAGAGATTGAATTGGCCAATGGGGCAATCCTAGGGAGCAGTAGCCCAGAGATCGCTTGAAAACTTGGAGCGATTCAGTGATTCTGTGCTTGGGCCCACTGGAGATGATGACCTGATTGGCTGCATTTCATTATGTGGGGGCTTAGTTCTGAAAGGATTAGTTGTTTTAATAGGACACAGAAACCATGAGTGGTTCCTTGATCCCCTTCATTATACATTGGAAACCTTTGTTTCCCTTGCTTTAGGGAGACTAGAGACAAGTCAAAACATAAGCCTTCAGCAAATTTTATCTGGGACACCAGGGTAGGGATTTAATAAGCCAAGAATGAAAAAAAAAAAAAAAGGTAACCTTATTCTTATAAAAGACTAGGATCTCCCAAGATTGAATTGAATTGGAGCTACTCTTGGCCTCAAAGGACTGAGGCATTTCACCGACTCCCTCAAACTAAAGGATCCTTCTGCTCTGTATCCATGTACAGGATCTGATTAGCCTATTACTCTAAAACTTTGTCTCTTCTCTGCTGTCAACTAACTCTTCCCCCCATTCTTTCAGCTGAAGCCTTTGCTTCAAATTTCAGTGAAAAAAATTAAGGTTATATGTTAAGAAAGCTTTCTTTTTATTGACATCATCCTCCACCATTTCCTCTAATCTCCAATGAAGAAGAAGATGCACCTAAATCTCCAATTGCTTACTTTAGCAGATTAATGCCGATTTCCTTCTCCCCAACTCTATCTATTTTTTCTATCTATTTCTGGCTACTGCTTCCTTTCCTGGTGACTAAAAATAGATCTACATGTCCCCTAACCTCAAAAAGCCATCACTACTTTCTATCAACCTTGCTAAATACCATCCTATATCCTGCCTCCCTTTCTCAAATTTCTTGAAAATCTGTCCTCAATCAGAATCTCAGTTCCCTCTCTTCTCACCCTCTTCTTGATTCCCCAGAATTTGGCTCCTAACTTCAGGTGGAAATGTTTTCTAAAATCATCACTGATCTCCAAATCTAATGACCTCTTATCATCCTTACCCTGATTGACCTGATACTGTCAACCACATTTTCTAGATAATCTTTTCCATGGGTGTTTCAAGAACTTTTTTTTTGGTTCTCATTCTACCTGTCCAAATTCTACTTTTCAGTATTCTTTGGTAATTTGTGATCCATGGTACATCCACTAATTATGGGAGTATTTTAAAGCTCTGTTTTGAGCCCTCTTTTCTTTCCTTTTCTTTCCTTCTGCCTTGCCTTTTGCCTTGCCTTGCCTTGCTTTTTCTTCAACCTGATAAATGTGTTGAGAGCAGTTAAATTTCAGAAGATTTTAAAATTTTGTTCCTAGGGTCAAATTAATTAGATTTCTTTTCCAAGCTTCTCCACTAAAGCAAAAATCAATAAGCATGACAATCCCCCAACCTAGATAAAATTTCTTTATCTTGATAGTGTAACTTGGGTAATCTAAAAACAAAATTCAGAATAATTTTGGAAACAAGTGAAGATTGTGAGAACAAAACAAAGAAAAACTTAGAAAACATTTTTTTGCATAAGAAAGGTACAAATAATAACAAGATAGGAAAAGTTGGGAAAGAAAAACTTAGAACTATTTACCTAACTGGTCAGGGAAAGAGAAAAAGGGAAGAAGGAAGGAAGGAAGGAAGGGAGGGAGGAAGGAAGGGAGGAAGGAAGGAAGGAAGGAAGAAAGGAAGAAAGGAAGGAAGGGGAAAGAGGAAGAAAGTTGTGCATTAATAATTTAAGAAAATTAAAAGAACTTAAAATAGGAAATTCAAAAAAGAATGGGAGGGAGAAAAGAATTTAAGGAAATAGAGTAACAAGTAAAACTAATGTCAGGAACAAAGTTCTGACTCTAAAAAGGGTAGAGACAATGCAAAAACATACATATGAAATAAAGAAAAAACAGGCCTAAAATCATAATTAATTGTGAATAGCAATTTAGATTAGATAGTTTGAGAGCTCTAACCTCTAAGACTTCTTCCTTCAGCTCCTAGACTGAATTTAGTCATTCATTAATTCATTCTTAATTATTAAGCACCCACCATATCCAATATGCTATATTTTAGAGATAAGAAAAAAGCTAATAAAACCTAGTCCCAAAGAACTTGCCATCTACTAGACAAGCCAAACCATCAGTCACCTGCATGTTTATTTTAGGAATCTCAATGATCTTTCCACTCAATGAGAATGTTTCAAAATGTATATATAAATTTAACTAAAATATATTTAAAGCCTTTATAGTAGAAATTAATTTATCTTTTTTTTTTCTCTGCCTTTTTCCCCTTTGTATCTGGGCCAGATTAAAGAAAGAAAAAAGTCGGAAAACATTTACAGCTGTGATATTTTCTACTTCTTTCTCATTACTCAAAGCTAACATATGGCCTTAGACTCAAGCAGGAGCCTGGCCTATTGAAGAGGAAGGGTATTTGGTGTTTCCATTGGTAGGTATTGGGGTGGGGGTAGGGGACACAAATACCTGCTTCATTATTCATGTTGCCCTCTCTAATGTGCTTCTCTAAGAATAGGAAGACTCATTAGCTGTACTGACAATGTTATTTCTGCTATTTGCTTGTTTCCCTTTATTTTATTCATAGGCACTCCTCACAACAGGGGAGGTTTCATTCTCAAGTCTGCCCCACATATAGCCCATGTGGCCTGTGGCCAGAGAGAACTGCAGTGAAGCCAGAATTAGGCTGGGCTCTTTGAGTCAGTAAATCTTCCAGAGATGTAATAATGCTCTGGCAAGGGAGAGAAGATCTGTTTACAGTTATAAGTCCCATATGTCTAAGCCTGGTGGCACCCTGAGAAGTAATCCAGCTTGGATGGATAATTGGGAAAGGAGAGTAGGATAATGGGGAAGATGATTGGATTGGGACTAGTAAAGGGAATTTGGGAATAAAACTTCTTTTTGTCTTTTTTCCTTGTTTTTACTCATTTGTTAATTAGAAAACTAGTTTAATTCAGCATTTCTGCAGGGACACTTTGGATTTAGTTCCTGCTCAGATGTGAGAGTGAGCTGATTACATCTATTAGACCTATAAAACCACAGAACTTATAAGTGGGATAGCTTCTCTGATGGGAGAACTGATTGATCGAGTAATAATCATTTATTGAGGTCTTACCATACCTAGCATTCTTCTATGTATTAATTAGAATATAACAAATAAAAATGATAATCTCATGGACTCAAATGTCAGAATTAGAACAGACCTTAGATATCACCTTCAATGTCTTTTTATCTTCAGTTCAACTAAATAATTTTTTATTAAGTTGTGCCAGCCAATGTGCTAATGGAAGGGGATGCAAAGAAAAAAGTAAGGGAAATAACATGAACACAAAGAACTAAAACCAAAACATTTCAAAGTTACACAAAATATCTTTGAAAGGGAAAGAGTGCTTTACAACTGGAGGAATTAGCAAAGGGCTCAAAAAAGAAGAGATACCTGAGATGAACCTTATAATAAGTGACAGGTCCTAAAAGTCAGATGTGAAGAGCAAGGGCATTCTAGGCACTTAGGGACAAACTGTTAAAAGGCCCAGAGAAGGTCATGAACAAAGAACAGAAAAGTAGCTCAATATAACAAGAACAGAAAGTATGTGACATTAAGGTCTCATACAATTCCTTTATCTTGTGGATATGTAGATGGGAAAGGGAAAGGCATTCCAGGTAATGGAATAGACTGAACAAAAGTGAGAGTATGAGCCATTAAAACAAAATGAATCTATCACAACTATGATATTCATAAAATTTTCTTGGAAATGAAAGAGGACTCAAGGAGTAGGGAAAGGAGCCCTAGCTCTAGAGTTATGGTAGCTGGGTTTAATCTTGCTTCTGATGCTAGTTACCTCCGAGACTTTGGACAGCTTGTTTCACTTTCCTCCCCTGTACAATAAGGAGGATGAACTACATGATCATTGAGATACCTCCCTCCTTGCTCTAAATCCATGATCCACCCAACTCTGAATCTGGAATGTGTTTCTCAAAATGATGACCTGTCTCTCCTAATCCTCCATTCTTTTTTTTTTTTGGAAGTTAGAAAGTTCTTTATTAAATCCAACTTCTGATGCAAACTGATAAAGCATTTGACCTTAGTACATCTAGGCTACTTTAAAAAATTATTATTATTATTATTATTATTATCATTATTATAGCTTTTATTGACAGAACATATGCATGGTAATTTTTCAACATTGACCCTTGCAAACACTTCAATCCAACTTTTCCCTTCCTTCCCTCCACCCCCTCCCCTAGATGGCAGACATGTTAAACATGTTACAGTATATCTTAAATACAATATACGTTACATATTTATAGTTCTCTTGTTGCACAAGAAAAATCGACCAATCCTCCATTCTTGTCACAAGTCCTAGGACTACAGATTTAGAGCTAGAAGTATCCTCAGAGATGATCTAGCCTTACCCCATTTAAAGAGGAGGAAGTTGAGGTCTAATGAAGTTAAGTGATTTTCCCCCCATCCCACCCCCCCCAGTTACAAGTAAAAACCATTTTTAATATTTATTTTTAAAACTTTAAGTTCTGGATTCTCTCCCTCTTTCCCTCCCTCCCTACAAATCCTCATTGATAATGCAAGCAATTTGATATAGATTCACCTCAGAGCTGGAATCTGGATGCAAGTCCTGGACCCCAGAGCCTGGAACTCTGAGTCTAGTTATGACTTCAGGCCACCCTGGAGACAAACTATTCCTTTTCCTGCTTCACTAAAATGGTGAGAAATGAGGGGAGGGGAACGAACTCCAAGTGCACACCTTATGTCATTTAGAAAGTCTCCTTTATATCATGTTTTTCCTTCTTTATTCCTAGAGACATCTGAATATAAACAGAAACTCTTTTTGATAATTATCTCCTGCTGCTTACTCTCCAAGAAACCAGTGGCCCTGGGTAGGGGCTGGGGAACAACGGCATTGTTCTGCTATCTTTTCTTCAGTGAGAACACCAGTTCCCTGACAGCAAACCAGAGCTGCATCTTACCCTTTATTGCACCCAGTACCCAGGACCTAGCACAAGCAGAAGCACTCATTGGACACATTCTGTGTTATTTTAATTTCAGATGGAGCACAAAGCAGGACAGGAAAATACACTTCCTCCAGGTGTATAGAAACGACTCAAAGTCCAAATATATATTTTTCTTAAATCATAGCAACTGGCCCCCATCTTTGGAATCCTAGCTTTTCTTAAGTCTGCAGCAGGTTGAGACAGGCATGGAAAAAGAACGTTATTTATAATCTTTCCTAACTTTGAACTTTTCATAGAATCTTAGGATGTTAGAATTTTGAAAATCATCTGGTCTGTGCATTGCATCCTGTCTGCCTATTGACAGAATCAGAGTCCAGGCTGAAAGGGACCTCAAACATATCTAGTCTCCCTGGAACCTGAATAGGAATCCCTTCTCCAAGATTCCTGATAAAGTTTCCCTAGCCTTTGAAGAATTGCAGCAAAGGAATTATATCCCCAAATTTTGCTATTTTTTTTAAAATAGCCATTAATTGTTAGAAAGTTTTCCTTTTCAGATTGAAGCATAGTTTCTCTCTTCCTCCCTCCCTCCTCCAAGAAATTTTTATGAGACCCTGGGTATATATAGGTACATAGAATAAGTATACAAATAAAATATTTTTTAGATAATAAATCATAAAGAAATTTATTTTAATACAATTTTGCTATACATATTTTACTATTTATTAAAGATGAAAGCAAATTTGTATAATAAAGAGATGGATGTGTTTTTTATTTTTACTAAAGAATTAAATCTTGGCATAATATTTGCTACTTTTTAGTGTTTCCAAAATTTTCACCATCCCCACATTCAATCCGATCCCATAATGGGTCAAGACCCAGAGTTTAAGAAGCTTTGTCTTCTCTCCTTTAACACAGCCACCAACTGTCAAAGTGATCTTCCTAAAGCACAAGTCTGACTTTGCCCCCTCCCTCCATTCCTCCCACTCAACAAAATCCCCTAATTCTTTATTCCTTTTTCATCAAATGGAAAACTCTCTGTTTGGCATTCAGGCTTTTCAAACCTCCTCTCCTTTCACCCCCATCTCCATACTTTCCAGTCTTCTTACATCTTACTCCCTACTACATACCCACTGATCTAAAGACATTGGTCTTCTTGCTGTCCCCTCTGTCTTAGGACTCTGGACATTGTCTTTTAAAATTTTATTTATTTTTAATATTGCTTTATGAATCATGTTGGGAAAGAAAAAAATAGAGCAAAAGGGAAAAACCATGAGAGAGATTAAGAAAGAAAAAAAAAAGAAAGGAAAAAAAGTGACCATAGCATTAGTCTCCATAGTTCTTTTTCTAGATGTAAATGACATTTTATATCCAAAGTCTATTAGGATTGAGTTGAATCACTGAGAAGAACCAAATCTTTCAAAGTTGATATTGTACATTACTATGTACAATGTATTCCTGGTTCTGCTTGTTTTGCTCAGCATCAGATCATATAAATCTTTCCAGGCCTTTCTAAAATCAGCTTGTTCATCATTTTTTATAGAACAATAATATCCCATTATCTTCATATACCCCAAGCTTGTTCAGCCATTCTTCAACTGATGGACTATCCACTCATTTTCAATTCTTTGCTACCACAAAAAGAGCAGCTACATCCATTTTTGCACGTGTGGGCCTTTTTCTTCCTGTATGATTTCCTTGAGGCACAGACACAATAATGGCATTGCTGGGTGCTAGACATTTTCAATGGCCATCTGTCATGTCTAGAATGTTTTCACTTCTCATCCACCTCAGGGGTTTTTCTGGCTTCCTTCAAGTTCCGATGAAAAGCCCACAGCATATAGAAGTCCTCTTTAATTCTAGCACCTCCCTTCTGTTGATACTTACAAGTTATTCTGTATATATTTTGATTATGCATAGTAGCTTGCATTTTGTATTCCCCACTGGATTGTGATCACTTTGGGAGCATGGCCAGTCACTCCTAGCACTTTGCACAATGCCTTGCACAAAGTAAGTACTTAATGAATATTGGCTGATTGCTACACTCACATATCAAATCAATCTTCTCCCAGGTCTTCTTATCTCTATACTAGAGATTCTTAATTCCTTGAAAAGATCCTCAGATGGTATGATTTCAAGACCTTTCACCATAATGGTCCCCTTTCTCTTGTCACCTTCTACCTTGTTTATATTATTCTGAAAATCTGGTGCTTCTACCTTAACACAATATTCTAGATGTGGCCTGGCCAGGACACAGTACACTGGGGCCATGACTTTCCTCAGTCTGGCCATCATTTTCACTTAATGCAGTCTGATATTTCATTAGGTATTTTTGTTTTGTTTTGTTTTGGGCTGCCGTAACATATTCTTTACTGAATTTTCTGTTCATCAAAGCTGGCCAGATTTTATTAGATGAATTGTTATCTAGTCACACCCCCACCACCTGGTGTTTGTGAAGATGACAGTGAATCCAAGAATAAAATTTGACACGAACACCTATCAAATTTCATCATCTATTTGGCCCAATGTTTTATGCTTCTGAGGTCTTTGTGTGTTCTGGTACTGTCAACCAACATGGTAGCTGTTCCTCCCATCATAACCTCTTCCTCAGATTTGATAACCTCTCCATTTATACCCATATTCAAGTCACTAAAAATTTCTAATTGCTCCCTCCCCACCCTCAATCTAGTAGCATGTCAAATGCCCCAATCTGTGGCATGTCAGATAAAATCAGAGCAAAATCCAGTATACTATTTATCTCATAGACAAAGTACATGGCACAATGGATAGAGAGCTAACCTCAGATTTGAAGACACTTATGTTCGGGTCCTGCTTCTGGCTGTATGGCCACAGACAAATCACTTAACCTCTCCATTAAGGGACACAGGCAATGTTCTAAAATTATAGGTTGCATTGAAAGTATTCAACTCCTTTTCTAGAGGAAGTTTCTCATTGGAAACTTTTTATACTAATGAAATCACAAGGGTAGCTAAGTGACACAGAGGTTAGAGAGCTCCCTGGATTCAGGAAGACTTATCTTCATGAGTTCAAATCTGGGATCATTCACAGTGTGACCCTTGGCAGGTTACTTAACCCCATTTGTCTCAGTTTCCTCATCTGTAGAATGAGCTGAAGAAGGAAATGGCAAACCACTTCAGTATCTCTTCCACGAAATCCCCTAAGGGATTTATAAATTGAACATGACTAAAAATGACTGAACAACAGGGAACAAGAGGGAAGGAAAACATACCCACTCTCTTTCTTTGTCTCTTTGTCTCTGTGTCTCTGTCTCTGTCTCTCTTTTTCTCTTTCTCTCTATCTTTCTGTTTCTGTCTCTCTTGGTCTCTCTGTCTCTGCTTGTCTGTCTCTGTCTGTCTCTGTCTCTGCCTTTCTGTTTCTCTCTGTCTCTCTTGGTCTCTCTCTCTCTTTCTCTGTTTCTGTCTCTGTCTCTCTCTCACACACACAGATATTCTGTATATATTTATAACTCATCTATGGGTCACTTCTGTGCCTTGTCAACACTTCAATGCTCGATTTCATCTCTGCAAGGATTCTCTTCTAGTATCCAACATCACCTTACACCACACAGATGATTTCATAAGTTACTGTGGCCAAGATTTTATGATCTTATACGTTAACCAACAGGTAACACTCCTGATTCTCTCAGGTTTTTTTGACAATGTCCCAGAAACCTCTTTAACCTGGAAACTCACTTTACTCTCAGGCTTCCCACTAGAGCTCTTCTCCCTCCTCCAGAAGTCTCTCATTTTGATTAGCTGATTTCTCCCAGGATTTTCATTTTAAGGAGGAGACCCAGCCCTAAGGGTATTTATTCCTCTCAAATTGCACTTCAGACTTTCCTGGACTTTCTCTACAAGGCTTTTGAGCTGCAGCTCTCTATTGCCTATTTAGCTTTCTTCTTTAGCAAGAGGAAGAAGGTTACCTTTCACCAATCTTCCAGATGGTGACTTCCAGACAACGACTAAGATGGGGTTTGAATCATTTTACCTCCCAAGTACCTCCTGCTTTGAGATTCTGTGATTCTGGGGCTTACACTCAAGGAGAAACCACCAGAGTAAAAGTTCAATGGAAGTGTCATGTTTATATTTTAGCATTTCCAGGTTCTATGCCTTCATCAACATAGGCATCCTCCCCTGCCATTTCAGATTACAATCTCAACAACATAATAGTCTTTGAAAGTTATTATATCCAAATAATTCATACCTCCTCAGATGACCTGTTGATCATATTCTCCCAATTTGGCTAACATGATTTTTCAGATAGAAATCCATTACTAAGTAGGGTAATGCTTTAATACCATAAATCCATATCCATACCAAATAAAGATTAGAAAATAACATATTTATTTAGCATTTTACAAAACATTTTCATAATCATCAACACATTTGATCATTTTAATAAGCCTGTGAGCTTAGTAAAGAAAACATTATTATCTCTAATTTACAAATGGAGAAACTAAGACATGGAATGGATAAGGATATGTCTATCAAGGGTCTACTCAGATTTGTCTCCAAGTCTAGAGCTTCAGCATGCCTTGTAATGCCAAATCATGAAGTAAACAAAGTTTTGTTTTGTTTTGTTTTGTTTTTTAATCAGTACTTCAATCTCTCTTTTTAAGGTCCTTTCTCAATAGATATTCTAGTTCTCCCTTGCTAGGAACTTCCAATATCCTTTATCAAGAGCTATCATTCCTTCTATTAAATGTACTTTTTAGAAAGGAACTGAGAGATAATTAGAGATAGTGAAGTATTTTTATAGCTAGATGATATGAGTTCAAATTCTTGTTCTGTCATATATTAAGTATATAACCCTGGGAACATCACTTTTCTCAGCATCATTTTCTTCACCTGTAAAATAGAGATGATACCTGCCTCACAGAATTGCTGTGAAGAACAGGCTTTGTAAACCTTGAAACCCTATAGAAACATAAAACATTATTTTATGGACTCATGCATACTAAGGGGTAAATTATTTATAAGAATCAATATTTAGTTTTTCTAGGGGTACTTGTATGTTATTAGGAGTTGGAAGCTTCTGCTTGTTTAAATCAGAAAGAAACAGAGAGATAGAGACAAAGAGAGAGACAGAGAGATAGAGACAGAGACAAAGACAGAGAGAAAAAGAGACAGAGAAATACACACAGAGACAGAAACAGAAAGAGTAAGAGAGACAGAGAAATATTTACATATACGGAGACAGAAAGACATACACAGAAACAGACACATAGTTAGAGACAGATTCAGACAGAGACACACACACAGAGAGACAGATATATACACACAGAGATACTGAGAGACAACGAGACACACACACACTGAGGGAGGAAGGGAGGGAGGGAGGGAGGAAGGGAGAGACAGAGAGAGAGAGAGACAGAGAGAGAGAGAGACAGAGAGAGAGAGAGAGAGAGAGAGAGAGAGAGAGAGAGAGAGAGAGAGAGAGACAGAGACAGAGACAGAGACAGAGAGACAGAGAGAGACAGAGACAGAGAGACAGAGAGAGAGACAGAGACGGAGACAGTTTGTATTCTAAATGTGGAATTTCAAACATGAACTAACTGTTCAAGAGAGGCATTATATTGGGTTGGGAGGCTTCCCTGGTATCCCTGTATAGTATTCAAAATGCCCAGCATACATTAAGTATTGGTGATTGACTGGCCACCTACTTCACCAACTAGTAAGGATAGCCCTCCATATCTGTTAGTCATTTCCATGATGTTATTAGCCACATTTGGGTGTGATGACTATAAAATCTTTTATCACCTCCTTTTCTCCTTTAGGAGACTTTTGAAATTCTCTGGATATTTCATAAGGCCCTAGAGACAACAAAAGAGAAACCTCCAGCATCGAGTAACTAGTGAAGTCTTTTGGGAAAGTGGTACTGAGAGCTTCGTTTTTCAAATCTGCAATTCCATGAAGCTACATGAGATTTCTTTTCATAGTGACTAAAAATGAAAAAAAATAAACTTATAAATATTTATATTCAGAAAAGTTTGCAAAAGGGCAAAATGCATGAGGGACCTTACCTGATCTTTTCATCTTATAGTGACATATGAATAGATGGGGTTCCCATGTGAGTAATTCTAAAAACATCTTGTCTTTGAGACAAGATGCTCAGTTAATATGAATGGCAAGGACTGGAAGCTCAGAAGAAAAGTCAGGACCTGCTGCTATAAGAAATATAATCCAAAGCTCCAAAAAGCTGCAGGAAATTTTCATTCATCATCTCTTCTGAAGTTAGAAGTGACCTTTTCCAATTGGTGCTGGTTTATTTCTCTCCAGCAAAGACTGCTCCTCCCTCTTCTGGGTGGTGTGGCAGGTACATTAAAGTAATTCTGTCTGCCTAAAATTCAGACCAGCTTTCTGAGCAGTAAACCCAGGAGAGATTTCTTCCCAGCTTTAAGGAAGGTGACCTAAGGCAGAGATCATGTTGTCTTCTGTTTAAAAAACTATTTTAATATCATTGGGGCAGCTAAGTGACACAGGGGATAGATTGCATACAGGATGTGGAATCATAAAGACCAGAGTTCAAATTAGTCTCAGATACTTGCTGACTATGTGATCTTGAACAAGTCACTTAATCCTATCTGCCTCAGTTTCTCCATCTATAAAATGAGTTGGAGAAGGCAAAGGCAAATTAATCCAATATTTATGCCAAGACCCCCCAAATGGGGTCACAAAAAGTCAGAGAAGTTGAAAAAGACTGAACAGACACATAGTATGAATGGCCTGCAATCTTTCTGAAAAGGGATTCCCTTTTACATTGGTCTTATTTCTAGCTTTTGCCCTACTAGAACAGAAAAAGATGTGTATCTTTTAACAGCTCAATCTGGCCTTTTCTTAGGCTTTGTCTTTCTCTCTGCAGCTTTTGTCACTGTAGGCCATTCTCTGAATATTTTTCCCATTCTGGTTTTTATTATACCCATTCCTCCTGGT
This sequence comes from Sminthopsis crassicaudata, assembly GCF_048593235.1. NCBI lineage: Eukaryota > Metazoa > Chordata > Mammalia > Dasyuromorphia > Dasyuridae > Sminthopsis > Sminthopsis crassicaudata. Next base: position 422,036,007 of record NC_133618.1, on the reverse strand, counting down.
TTTTCTAACTGTTGCACCACACTTTCTCAGTTTCCTTTGCTGTATCAGCACCCATCTCTTACCTACTAATCATGGGTGTCCCCCAAGGTTCTATCTTTTTCTTTCTCTCAGTTTCTTTATAATTTCATCTACTTCCATTGTTGCATATCTGTGGAAAACTTCTAAATTTACATATCTAACTCTAATCTATTTCCTGAGCTCCAGGAGATAGATTGCACATCACCAACCACCTGCTAGGAATCTCCATTTGGATGTCACATAGACATCTCAAATCCAAGGTTTGCAAAATGAAGTTCATTATCTTCCCCACTAAGCCTGCTCCAAACTTCCCCATTCCTGTTTAGACCATCATGTAAATTTTGAACACCATTGGATTCAAAGTCAGAGGACCAAGGATTATAATGCCAGTTCTAGCGCATATACCACTGTGTGATTTGGGGCAAGGCAACCCTTCTAGCCCTAATCTTATGCAATTATAAAATAAAAGGGTTTAACTAAATGATATCTAAAGTCCCTTTGATCTCTGAAACCATAATCTCCATGATTCATGATCTCAATTATCATAGATTCCAAGTAATCCATGATTCTTCCTTTTTCCTCAACCCCCCTTCATGCAATCAGTTGCTAAATCCTATTGATCCTACATCTCTGATATCTCTTACAAATGTTTCCTTTTTTCCAAGCACACAACCACTATCTTAGTTAAATCCAGGAGTGGGCAGGAGCCAGCTTTATTCTCCTCTCTAAAGAACTGATTGATAATTTTAAATGTGAGCATTTATATCTTGGAAATCAGAAAAGTTTACAAATCAAGACTTGACTGGCTGGTTTTTTGTTTTTTGTTTTTTGTTTTTTGATTTTCTAGACCTAAGAAAGTGACAGAAAAAAGTTTTAATAGTTTAGATTAAATTTAAAAGTTTGTTATGCATACCTTTTCTTTTGGAGAGGCTGTTGTTAATTAATCATTTACCTGAATATCTTTAGTTCATTCCCTCATCAACTCTCATCTAGACTTGGTACAGCTGCCTAACTGGTCTTTGCTTTTTAATTTCTCCCCTCTCTAATCCATTTGCCAGACAATTGCTAAAATAAACTTCGTAAAAAATAAGTCTGATTACGTCAGTCCCCTGCTCAAAAGAATTCAATGGATCCCCATTGCCTAGAGATTATATTACAGACTCCTCCGGATTGGCATCGAAAGTACTCCCCAGTTTGATTCTAATGCATCTGACCAGATTTATTTCATATCACTCTTTTTATACACTTCTTATACAACTTCAATTGTACTCCTAGCTGTTCAGAAAGTTGCCATTCCATCATATTTTGCCTTCATGCATATTTATAAGCTATCTTCTATACCTTGAATTCATACCTTCTTAACCTCCACTTCCTAGAATACTTAACTTCCCTACCTTATTTACTTATCTGTTCACATAATACATTCATTCAGTAGAATGCAGAGTGTCTGAGGGTGGGACTCAATTCATTTTTATCCAAACTCAATTACCTACCATCATACTTTACATGCAATGAGTTGAGTCCCTCTATTTACTGCAGTGATAAGACCACTGAGTGAAGAATCAGGTCATTTTAAGTTTTTGTGCTGGTTTTTCCACTAAATAGATTTTTCTGTCTTGGGGGACAGGAGGAAGGGAAGGGATGGAGAGAAAAACATTTGGAACACAAAGTTTTACAAAAATGAATGTTGAAAACTATCTTTACAAGTATTTGAGAAAATAAAATACTATTGAGAAAAAAAAGTGGCAAATTAGGAAAAAAAAATGTGATATAATAAGCTCCATGGTTCAGATTGTAACCCATTCATACATGCTCATCTTGTATGACTTACTCTGTGCCACTGAAACTGGAAAGGGATATGGGGCAGGACTCTTACCAACCACTACTCACTCACTAGTCACTCAAAGAATAGACTCCACTAGGAGATACCTTCTGTTGCCAAGAGGTGTTAGAGATGGAGGCGGAACAGAGAAGGGGAAATGGCTATGCTGGGAATCCTCTTTATAATCCTCTTTGAAGGAGAAGAAGGGAAGATACCATGGGGTCCAGATTCTGTACCTTGAGCTTTTAATTGTCAAGCTTTCATCATATCAAATCCTAATACAGATACAGCGAGCTAGTTCTAGACCCTATTCAATCTTCCATGCTCCATTCTCCACTCCTGATCCCTTAATTTCCTGTTATAACATTAATCAAATAAAAACTATCATTCTTAAAAAGAATATATCAATCAATTGTCCTATGATTGCATCACTGTTCCTGTAATCACCTTGTCCCAAACAATCCTTCTTGGCCATTACTCCACTATATGTGCTGTCTTCCCCTGTTAGGATGTAAGCTTCTTGAAGGCAGAACTGTTTTGCCTGCTTGTATTTATGTTCCTAATACTTAGCACTGTGACTGACACATACTAAGGATTTAGTAAACATTCATTCATTCAATTCCTATTGTCAGGGACTGTGCAATATTTATGTTTGCCTCCACCTCAGGATCCTGTATAAGGCTTTGCATACAGCAGATATGATAAATAATTGGAGAATTGAATTCAATGAAACAATGAATTTTTTCTTCAATTAATTTGATGTTCATTGAACTATACAACTAATCTATAGACAATACTATAGCTCTGTCCAAGATTTTATGGGGCCTCTCACGTTTTGGTCCTGTTCTTCCATTTGCCCAAGAAAATTTAATTTTTGCCAGTTCTGTGATTTCACTGGTGTAAGGGAAAAACGTCCTCTCCTGATACATCTTAGAAATTTCTGTGCAACTGACTTTCTAGAGAACTTTCTAGGACAAGGTAGCTAAATGAAATGACTTCCCAAGATCCTACAACCAAAATATGTCTAATCTGAATTTTAAACCTCAACCTTCCTTAGTCTGAGGTCTGCTTTCTATCTTCTACTCAACACTGCCTATCATATGTTAGGTGCTTAATAAATGGCTATTCATTGATTTATTGACTTATAAGAAATCTCTTTGTACTTTCTGATCTGCAATCCCAGGTACTAGTATCTGGCCAGTAGACAATTCTCTTTGAACTTTGCTTTAGAAACTTGAAGATTAAATTACCCAAATTAACCCTGCAGAATTTCCACTGGTGTTCCTCTTCAACACCTGATCCTGGCAGGGAGTGAGTGGCTCCTACATTCTCCATAGTTATGGCAGAAGAGTCTAAGTCTTGACATATCCTACCAAGTTGTAAAGGCTCCAAGTGTGGGTCTAGTGATAGATAGCGTATTTGGCAAATGATTATCAGCCTGGAGGGGCTCATCCCCAGGATGATCTCTGGGTGATGAATTATTCAGACTCAGGAGCTCTTGAAGATCATCTATTAAGTCAGAAAGGCCTTTTCCATCTGTGCCTGTGAAGGAAATACCCACAAGGATAAAAATCACACATTCTTAAAGCCTAAGCAAAAGCCTAAGGGGAATGCTTCCCTTTCTGCTCTGTGTTCTCAGTACTGGCTCAAGGACTGTCCCCTGTGGCTGGACTGATGCCCAATCTCCATGGAAATTATTACCCAGTCAAGGATTAAATGGCCATGGACCTACCCTGGCTTGGCAATGAGCAGCTGTCTGTTTGTAGGAGGCATCAGATACTGGCAAAGAGATGGCCTTAGGCTTTCAGTAAGTTTACCCCTGGGAAAGATGCTGGTAACCCAAGCGGAAAGTGTGACTAAAGCTTTATGCGCTACAAGATCAAAGGAACTCAAAATTAGATATATTAAGAAGGGATTGGTCAATTAAGTTCACAGAAAATTCATAGATTATAGCATTTAGAATTGGAGAGGACTTTGAGGGAATTAAATAGAGTACTCCCTTTCCCTAATTTTACAAGAAGGAAACTGAGGCTGGGAACAGTCAAGTTCCATTTTCTTTATCTGTAACAAAAAAAAAAAAAAGAGGGGCTATCAATATGTGTACCATCTATTGTAAAAAATACATATCAAAAGGAAAACACTTTTTAGATCTTTAAAGCATATAGAAATAGGAACTATTATTGTTTTCCTCCTCTGAAACATTTCTACATGTAATCTTTTTCCATGCTACCCTGCTTGAAAAAAAAAAAGTATGATACTTGGTGATGTGAACCAAAACAGTTGATGGTACCAACCATAGAGAAGCCAGCTCTGATTGTTCTAGCATAGTGACACCCACACCCCCAGGCCATAATTCCTTCATAACAGAAGTGGTGCCTCTGAATCTTTGTCTTTGGCAAATACAATGGTCCATCTTTGGGGCTGCTGTATATTTTCTTATGAATCTGCACCTAAAGAGTAGGGTTAGTGTCATGTGTTATGTAGGTGTGGTACACATACATAGGATCATAGACTTAGAAATGGAAAAGATCTTATCTATCTTCTTTATTTTTTATTTTATTTAAAAATTTCATATTTTTTCATTTATTTTATTTCATTTTCATTTCATATTTTTATTTTATTCATATTTCATTTATTATTGTATATTATTATTTATTTCATTTATTTTTACTTATTTATTTTATTTTACTTTATTCATTCACCATTGAAAGCTGATTTTCAGCATTCCTTTCTGCAGGGTTTTCAGTTGCAATTTTTTTTTCTTTCCCCAATATTATAAACAAACTAATATAGGTTATACATGTACAATCAATTTTTAGCATATTTTCATATTAGCCATGTTGGGAAAGGAAAATCAGAAAAAAAGAGGAAAACTACAAGACAACAATATCAACAACAACAAAAGGTAAAAATAGTATACTTTGATCTGTATTTGATCCATGATTCTTTCCCTGGATGTATGTAGCATTTTTCATCCAAAGTCTATTGGAATTGTCTTGGATCACTGCATTGCTAAGAAGAGCTAAGTCTATCAGAGTGAACTATTACATAATCTTGCTGATACTATGTAAAGTGTTCTTTTTGTTCTGCTTACTTCATTCAGCATCAGTTCATGTAAGTCTTTCCAGACTTTTTAAAAATCAGCCTGTTCATTATTTCTTAAAGAATAATTTATTCAGATATCATAACTTATTCAGCCATTTCCAGTTGATGGGCATCCCCTCAATTTCTAATAGCTTGCTAACACAAAAAGAAATGCTACTTTTTTTGTACATGTGGATGGATCCTTTTTCCTCTTTTATGATCTCGTTGGCATATAGATTTAGTAGTGGCATTGCTAGATCAAAGGATATGCACAATTAAATAGCCTTTTAAGCATCCAAATTGCTCTCCAGAATGGATAAAACACCAATTCTACCAACAATGCATTAATGTCTCCATTTTCCCAAATTCCCTCCAACATTTATTATTATCTTTTCCTATCATCTTAGCCAACCTGAGAGGTATGAGGTGGTAACAGAGTTGTTTTAATTTATATTTCTCTAATCAATAATGATTTAGAGCATTTTTTAGATGATTAAAAATGGATTTCATTTCTTCATCTGAAAATTTCCTGTTCATACCTTTGATCATTTATCAATTGGGTATTTTTTCATTATTTTAAAAGTACTCTTTATTTTCAATTCCTAATTTTCTTCCTCCTACCTCTTCTTTCCCACCCATTGAGAAAGCAAGACAAACAAAACCTGTTACAGATATGTATGTATGTATGTATGTATGTATGTCAATCAAAACAAATTCCTTCATTTACAATGCCCTCCACACACATACACCTACACAGATATCTTTGCTTCTTTTTTAAATTAAAGCTTTTAATTTTCAAAACATATGCATAGATAATTTTTCAACACTGACCCTCGCAAAACTTTGCATCCCAGATTTTCCCTTCTTCCCTTCATCTCCTCCCCTAGATGGCAAGTAATCCAATATATGTTAAACATAATAAATATATATATATATATATGTTAAATCCAATATATGTATACATATTTATACAATTATCATGCTGCACAAGAAAAATTAGATCAAAAAGGAAAAAATGAGGAAAAAAAGCTATGAATAAATAATAACAAAAAAGAGTGAAAATACTATGTTGTGATCTACACTCAGTCCCCACAGTCCTCTATCTGCGTGCAGATGGCTCTCTTCATCACAAAACCATTGCAACTAGCCTCAATCATCTGATTATTGAAAAGAGCCATGTCCATCAGAACTGATCTTCATATAATCTTGTTGTTGCTGCTGTGTGCACACACAATCATATGCATATAGAAATATATGGTTGTATATGTATAAATGTATACACATACATTTGCACAAAGTATAACATGCATATTTATACACATACCTGTGTGCATGTACACATATGCATATGACATGAGAATATGTATACGTGTATCATCTCTGACATACACTGAGTCTGTCACCTATAAAAGATAGATGACATGTTTTACCCTCAACAATCTTCAAAGCAATTAGGTGACATAGTGGATAGAGTCCTAGTCCTGAAATTGAAATCTGGCTTTGTTATCTATGTGACTCTGCACAACTTAACCTCTTTGTCTACCTCAGTTTCTTCCTCTATAAAATAGAGAGAGTAATAGAAACTACTCCCCAGGATTGTTGTGAGGATAAAATATGACACTCTTTATGAAACTCTTTGCAAACTTTAAAGCACCACATAAATACTAGCTATTATTATTATCCTGTTATATAAATCTTAGTTATTATTAGTTGAGCCTCCATATTGTATAGATGAAGAAATAGTCTCAAAAGATGTATTAGTTTGCCCAAAATTGCACAAGCAAAGAGTAGCATAGTGGTCATTCAAGCTACCTCCTCTGACTTCAAACCTTTTATAACTCTTCCTAAAGTTTGCTGAGCTGTCATTGCTATCATTGCCATGTGGTCTTTGTGTTGTGAGACTAGGCAAAGAGGAGGCAGGTTGTCATAATGAATTACTGGAATATGGAATACTGGATTAGAAGTCAGGAACCTATTTTACAATACTTCCCTGAGCAATTACCTATTATGTGATCTCAGGCAAGTCATGAAAGTTCTCAGAACCTCTGTTTCTTTTTCTATAAAATGAAGAGGGTAGATGGCTTTCAATGTCTTCTTAAGCACTAAATCTGTGACCTTATGCATCTCTCTCTACTCTCTTGGGAAAAAAACCACTGAATCCAAGTCTCACACAGAGGCTGCTCTATAAGCTATGCTCTCAGGGAATAGGAAAAACATCTTCCTATAATATTACTTTCTCCAACAAAATAATATCAACACTACACATACATGCATCAAATTGCATAGTATCCAAATTACTAAAATAAAAATTAAATGAGTTACAGGAGGAAATAATCAAATTACATTCAGTAAAACTATAATGGGAGACTTCAACTTCCCTTCTCACAAATAGATAAACCTAACCCATAAAATAAAAAGAAAGGAGTTAAGGAGATGAATCAAATTTTAGAAAAGTTAGATATAATAAATATCTGAAAGAAATTGAATGAAAATAGAATAGAAAATAGAAAATAACTGCAGACAATACAAAATATTTGGGGTCTACCTTCCAAGACAGGAATTATGTGGACACAATTATGAAACACTTTTCACAAATAATGTCAAATTTAAACAACTGAAGAAATACTGATTGCTCGTGGGTAGGCTAAGCTAATATGATAAAAATAAAAAAAAACTATTCTGCCTAAATTAGTTTGCTTATTCAGTGACATACAATCAAATTACTGAAAATATTATTTAATATACCTAGAAAAAATAAAAAAATCATCTGGAAGAACAAATGGTCAAAAATATCAAAGGAACAAATGAAAAAAGGCAGCCCAGCAGTTCCAGGTATCAAAATGTATTATAAAGTACTGATAAACACAATCTGGTATTGACTGAGAAATATGAAAATTTTTTACCTGTCAGATCTATAAAGAAGGAAGAATTTGTGATCAAATAAGAGAGAAGAGGTATTACAAGATGTGAAATGAATAATTTTCAATACATTAAATTAAAATAATTTTGGCACAATTAAGACAACTCTGAGATACCACTACACACCTGTCAGATTGGCTAAGATGACAGGAACAAATAATGATGAATGTTGGAGGGGATATGGGAAAACTGGGACACAAATACATTGTTGGTGGAGTTGTAAAAGAATCCGGCCATTCTGGAGAGCAATTTGGAACTATGCCCAAAAAGTTATCAAACTGTGCATACCCTTTGATCCAGCATTGCTGTTATTGGGCTTATATCCCAAAGAAGTACTAAAGAGGGGAAAGGGACCTGTACATGCCAAAATGTTTGTGGCAGCCCTTTTCGTAGTGGCTAGAAACTGGAAGATGAATGGATGTCCATCAATTGGAGAATGGTTGGGTAAATTATGGTATATGAAGGTTATGGAATATTATTGCTCTGTAAGAAATGACCAGCAGGATGAATTCAGAAAGGGTTGGAGAGACTTACATGAACTGATGCTGAGTGAAATGAACGTAACCAGAAGATCGCTGTACACTTCAACAACAATGCTGTATGAAGATGTATTCTGATAGAAGTGGATATCTTCAACATAAAGAAGATCCAACTCACTTCCAGTTGATCAATGATGGACAGAAACAACTACACCCAGAGAAGGAACACTGGGAAGTGAATGTAAATTGTTAGCACTACTGTCTATCTACCCAGGTTACTTATACCTTCGGAATCTAATACTTAACGTGCAACAAGAAAATTGGATTTACACACATATATTGTATCTAGGTTATACTGTAACACATGTAAAATGTATGGGATTGCCTGTCATCTAGGGGAGGGAGTAGAGGGAGGGAGGGGAAAATTTGGAAAAATGAATACAAGGGATAATGTTATTAAAAAATTACTCATACATATATACTGTCAAAAATTTATAATTATAAAATAAAAAATAATAATTTTGGCACAAACAAAATCAATGCAGCCAAGATTAGAAGGAAAGGAGAAAACTCAGGGGGAAACATTCACAGCAGATTTCTTTGACGAAGGTCTCAGTTTTCAAATATATAGAGAAATGAGTCAGATTTATAAGAATCCAAATTATTCCCCAATTGATAGATGGTCAAAGAATGAGCAGGAAGTTTTTTGAAAAGGAAATTAAAGCTATTTATGGTTATCTGAAAAAAAATGTTCTAACTCACTATTGATTAGAGAAATGCAAATTAAAACAATTCTGAGATATTCTTAGATTGGCTAATATGATCAAAAAAGGAAACTAAAAAAATATTAGAGGGGATATGAGAAAATTGGGACACTAAATACTGTTAGTGTAAATTGATCCAACTATTCTAGACAACAATTTGCAACTATGTTCAAAAGGTTACAAAACTCTATATATGCTTTAAATCAATAATACACTACTAGGGTTGTACCTCAAAGAAATCAATGAAAAGTGGAAAGTACTTTATATGTACAAAAATATATAAAGGAGCTCTTTTAGTAGTGGCAAAAGTTTGGAAATAATGGGACACTCATCAATTGGGAAATAGATAATCAGATTGTGGTACATGATTGTGATGAAATATGATTGTGCTTTAAGAAATGATAAATAGGATGATTTCAGAAAAACCTGATAAGTCTTGTATAAACTGATGTAAAGTGAAGTGAACAGAATTAGGAGATCATTGTACACAGAAACAGCAGTATTGTACAATGATCAATTGTGAATGATTTAGTTATTCTAGTCAATATAATGACATTGCTTTTTTTTTTCTTTTCTTTTTTTTTAAATTTGTACCTCCTCTGTTTTTATCATCTTTATGAAATTATAGGTTTTAGAGCAGGAAGGCATATTGCAAATGACTTAGTTCAATCTTTTTATTTAAAAATAAATTATTGATCTCTTTTTGTGTTGTCATAAGGCTACTGATTCATTGACTCCATCTATATTATATATATTACATAAAGTAATATGTTTTTGTATATTTCTTGGAATTTATTTTTATTATGTCATAATATTTCATTATATTTATGTACGAAAATTCTCCTAAGTATTCTACAAATTGTAGGTACCTACTTCATTTCCAGTTTGTTGCTTCTATGAAAAGTTTTATTTTGAATGTTTTGTTGTATGTGGGACTTTTATTTCAACATCTAACTTCTCTGGAGCATTATTACAGTAGGGTTATCACTTTAAAAATAAAGAAACTAAAGTTCCAAAAGATTAATTGATTTTTCCAAGAATATAGGTAGTAAATAATAGAGTTGAGATTTGAAGCCACTACTCCAAGCAAACCTGTAATACCTCTGACTATAATTAGCTTCCATCTGTTTGGCAGAAATGCCAACTGTTTTTTGCAGTAAAAGTAATTTCTAAAGTTGATGTCAATCTGATGTTGACTTGGTAATGCTCTGCTTTTTGCCCAGAAGTACTTTATTTTAGAAGCTAAAGACGTTTTAAAGTGACCTTTATCCCTTTATTCCCTATTTTAGACATTAAGGACACACAAATGAAAAGTTATCTCTAGTGGGTATTGAAATGAGCAAGTTGAAAAGGTTTTTGAGTTAAATATTAAGGAGTCCAGGTTCATTTAATGTTTTCCTAATTTATTCTTTAAGATGTCCCTTGGTCCACTCACAGTTTCTAGGGGTGGAATAGGTGGAATCAAGCTTCCCTTTAACTGGGAACTGACTCCTGATGAGACATCATTCCCTAGGGACACAGCCCACATACTCGGTGACCAAATTGGAGAGGTTAGCAGTATGAAGACTCCTTGTACAGCAAAATTAATATTTCATGCAACTCTCTTCCATTCTCCTTCTGACAGATAATATAGCCATGTCCTGTGTTTAAAATGCTACTCTCACTTCATAGCCAAAATCAACTACCTGTCACATTTGACATTTCTGATTACTTTCTTCTCTCTTTCCCTCCTTGAAGTGCAACTGAATTATGAGTAATTTTCTAAACAATTAGGAACAGAAATGATCCCTTCCTTTAGATCACATCAGTAGGGAAAGGAGAGTAACAGGGCTCCTTTGAGGGTGCTACATTATTGTAAAACTCAGCTTTTTCTTTTCTTCTTTTTCTCCAGCTATTGGGACCATCTGGAAGGGAGAATGAACCCACAGGGTGAGCCTGTTGAAGTATACTCTAGTAACTGTCATTTTCCTGTCTTTCTTTCACTTGTGAACAGTTCTGTGGTTGGGAATTCTTATTCATTTCATTACATTCATATTTTATTTCCCTCTCTCTCTCTCTCTCTCTCTACCCCCACCCCCACCCTACTCCCATTTCCCAAACCACATAGCCAGCTTTGATCTTATTCCCCTCTCAAGGGTAATTTGACAGAATGACTTTCATTATGCAAATAAGAGACTGGGTCAAACTAGTTTCTAATTCTGTACTTAATCTAGTCTGGTAGGGAGAATCTTGGATCTAGCCCTGGTTCTATCAATAAATCTCTGAGTGAGCTTGAACATATCAGTCAAATTTTCTGAGCCTTAGTTTCCATGTTTATTTACTTATTTATGTAACCAGAAGTTTTCCTGGTACCTATGAGATCTCACTAAACCTAATTATCATTTCAGCTCTGAAGGGATTCTTTCTTCTGCAGGATGGAAGAGGTATATAAGAACTATCCAAGGATCTTGGGATTTGTAATTCACTGACTCAGGGACAAAGTTTTCTTCTTAACCTGGAAAGAGGTAGGATTTATGTGGAGGTTTGGAATGAATGAGACAGAATTTCATCCACCTTAGAAGTTTTTTTTTTTTATTTTTATTATTTTAATTGGCTTTCAAGAGCATAGGAAGAGAAGATAAAAAGGACAGCTAAGCAGCAGCCTCCAAGACAGCTGAGAAATCATCTCCCTTGCCACTATTCCTCCCCAGGGGAAGAAGGGAAGGTAGAACATCAATAGTGATAGGAAAGATAGAAACCGAATTTTGATCATAGCAGGCTTGGCCCTTTGGCTGAACCTACAATCATTAGGAAATATATCTTCAAGAGATGGGACTGAACTGGTTCTGTCTTAAAATCTGAAAAAGCTCACCTGTAGATCCAGGGGTCTATATTATATATATAACTGTATTTCAATATTATTGGTTTCCTTTGTAAGCCTATGCAATTTTATGTACTTAATAATTTTATGTATCTAAAATTTTCATGTACTTATGCTTTCTGAGAAAGGGTCCATAGTCTTCCTCAGGCTACTAAAGAGTCCAGGACACACAAAAAGTAAGAATTTCTGATATAAAGGGTCTTGTATCGAACATTGCCCCTCATGACCATTCATTTTCAGCTGTTCTTATGTGATTTGTTTCTTTGAAATTCTTTAAATTATTTCTTTATCCAAATTTGGCTTTCTTTCCCCAAAAAATGTCATAAAATTGAATATTGCATTATCTATATATTGGTGGTATCCAGAGAAAACAAATAGGGAAAACTCTATGACTATTTGAATACATAAAATTTAACAGGCCAGAAATTCTCACCTTTGGGCTAGTGTCCAGGATTCACTCTATTCTGGGACTTGATGAGATATCAAAATTGTTTATGAATAATTTCTATTTTTTAGTTCCCTCAAATAGAAGGGGAAAGGGGTCATATCACAGGAATCTAAGGACTATTTCCCTAAGCTAAAGAAATCAAAAGCTATAAGCTTTTGATCTCATCAGGCCAGGGAATATCTATTTAAGAAAAATGAGAATATGACAAGAGATAAGGTAAAGCCCAAAATCTACCCGTTTGGGAGGATTCAAGTGTGATTTAAGACAAAGCTTCTTAAACTGTGAAATGCAACCCCATATGGGATCTTGTAACTAAATGTGGGGGTCATGAAATTATGATTTGCTATAGTAAATGCTTGATTTGTATACCTATTTTATATATCTATATAGCCAGGGTCACATAAAAAAATTTCTCAGGCAAAAAGGGGTCACAAATGGAAAAAATTTAAAATGCTCTGCTCCAAGAAGAATTGTCTCCACCCATTTCCAGAAAGATGGGAAAAAGTTTTCTTAGCCCAACTTTTCTTTACTGAGACCCTGCTAATTATATTCTTTACTTGATTGATCAGGACTTGTGATTTCATCTGTACAGAAAATGCCTATTATGGAAACTCCCTCAGCAATACAAATAAGGACTTCCTGCATAATTTATAATTTCAGAGCATTAACTAGGGCATCAATGGGTTAATGGTCACACACCTACTGTCAGGAACAGATTCCAAGATTGGTCCTCTACCACTTCCCATTTATAAATGGAAATAAATTATTTCTGCCTTTGATCAGCTCACATGAATTTTGAGAAGATAATGCATTGTGTGGAAAAACATCTGGGGGAGGAATTCAGAAATGAAGGAGAATTTAATCCTACTTTCAAAGATCTTATTTCATAGACACAAACAAAAATTATGCCAATTTTATGTCACAGAATCTTGAATATCATATATTTAAACATAGTGATAATAATGTATTGTTATTGCTTAGTCATTTCTGTCATGCACAACTCCTTGAGACCCCATTTGGGGTTTGCTTGCCATATATACTAATATAGTCTGCAAATTCTTTCTCTAACTCATTTTACAGATGAAGAAATTGAAGCAGACAGAGCTTAAGTGACTTGTCCGGGTTCATACAGCTACTAAGTGTCTGAGACTAGATTTGAATTCAGGTCTTCTGATTCCAAGTCCAGCACTCCAGCCACTGTGCCATCTAGCTACCTCCATAATGCTACATAGTCACAAATAAAATGTCTTTGAAAAAAAAGGAAATTCACCTTTCTTATTGCCTCCTCTTCATATATTCTTAGAATCATGGGATTTAGTAACTGTTCCAATCCTTTTACTTATATTTATTGTTGTGTTTACAAATGAGGAAATTGAGATCCTGGCTTTTTTTTATATGATTACATAATTATTATGTGCATATATATTTTCTCCAAGAGCAGTTATACAGGAAACAGCACTAAGATTTCAATCTAGATCTTCTGATTCCAAATCCAGTTCTCTTCCAGCTCCTTGAAATACTGTGAGGTATAATAGGACTTCCATTTATTCTATGAGGCACATAGAGGTCAGTGGGCAGAAGTTATAGAGGCAAATTTCAGAGATGAGCTCTAACAATTGGAGAGAAATATAACTGAGTTGCTTTACTTGTCACTGAAGGCCTTCCAGCAGAGGATGGATGACCACTTCTAGAGGATTGTTGTAGGAGAAATTTATGCTTCAGGAAGGTGCTTTATCAAATGACATATAATGCCTCCTGTAACTCTAAAACTCTATGATATAGGGGATATTAGCTGTGTGACTTGCCTAAAATGGGAAGTTTCTATTTCATGCCTTTTTTTTCTATATATTTATCCCTTGTTCATTCTAGTCCCAGAGACCTAGTGTCCACCATGTTTTCTCCTCCATTCTCCTCTTATCAAGGCCTATTCAGTCATCTCAATTTGTAAACATCTCAAGAGATCATCTCTTTAGTTCTACCTCAATTTGATTTGTCAATGAATTCTCTACCTCTCTCAGAGTTATTGTATTGTCATACACAGTTGTAGAAAGAAAAGTTAGTAGAAATTATGAGTATTGTTGATCAGAAAGCATAAGCATTTTCTCCATTTTTTTTTTCTTCTGATGACTTGGAGAAGGATCACAAGGGAAAGTCTATATGATAATTCCAAAATTGTGCCTTTAGTCTATCTAGTTATTTCACCTATGATATGATTGCTTCTCATAAATTAATCAGTCAACAAACATTTATTAAGCATTAGGAATCTGCCAAACACCATATTATGTGCTAAAGGTCGAAGTAGAAAATCAAGGAAACAGAACCTGTCTCTTGACTACATAAATTACACATGAATGTAATGGAATGATAATCTGCTGGAAAGAGAGCTAAATTGCTCAGGAAACAGAGCAATGGGCCTGGAGATGAGAAGACTCAAATTTGAATCTGGTCTTAAACATTTACTAACCATATTATCTGGAGCAAGTCACTAAACTGCTATTTCTTTCAGTTTGTTCTTAAAATGGAGAATAATAGCACCTACCTCCTAGGGTTATTATAGGGATCATATAAGATATTTGTAAAGTGCTTAGCACAATGCCTATCACCTACTTGGCACCTATATAAATATTTATTCTCTTCTTTTCTTACTCCATATCCCCAACTGCAAGAAATTTTACCCTGATACAGGATGAAAGGAACAGACCCTAGAGAACAACTTTTACAAGGACAACAACATTGTAAAAAAAAATTTTTTTTGAAAGGTGTAAGAACTTTGACCAATGTATAATCAACAATGTCTCAAAAAACATATAATAAAGGGAAGTTTCTTAAACTGTGGCTCACGACCCTATATGGGGTCACAAATTCAATGTGAAGGTTGTCAAAAATTTAACAGTAAAAGATTTCTGAATGTTCTATGTCCTGTGGTATCAAATTTTCCACCAAGATTTAATTCTTGGGGCATTTAGATGGAGCAGTGGAGAGAACACTGGCCCTGGAGTTCAAATCCAGAATCAGACACTTGATGTATACTAGTTGTGTGACCCTAGAGTCACTTAACCCCTGTTAGCTAGCCAAAAAGAAAAAAAAAAAGAAAAGATTTCATTCTTTATGTAAAAATAAACAAGCATATCTATCTAATTGGTATGCAAATTTGCTTTTATCTTTACTGAATGGTAAAATTATATGTATACCAAAGAATTGTTTTAGAATAAATTTCATAATTTGTTATCATTAAATATTTGATTTGTATACCTATTGTATATACCTACATATCTGGGATTGAGTGAAAATTTCTTGAGGGAAAAGTGGTTGAGTAGAAAAAGTTTAAGAAGTCCTGTAATGAAGTATGTTAGCTATCTCCAGACAGGCAAGTGACAGACACAAGGTATAGGAAGAGATTTATATTTTAGAGGTATTAAAAAAAAGACAAAAATAAAACTGCCTAAGGAATTTATATTCTATTGAGAAAGATGACAAGCAAACTAACAAGTATATTCAAAATAAATAGGAAATAAATTTTTGGGAAAAGCCATTGGCATCAAAGGGGGTAAAAAGGGTAATCAGGAAAGGTCCCATCTAGAAAGTAGCATCCAAGTTGAGCTTTGAAGGAAACTAGAAATTCAAAGAGATAGAGTAAAAAAGGGAATGCCTTACAGTTATTGGGGATAACCTATGAAAAGACACAAACATGGAAGATGGAATATCATGTGTGAGGAACTGCAGGAAAGCAAGTTTGTCTCGATTAAAGATTATATGAAATGGAATAATGTATAATAAGATATGGAGTAGAAATGGGAGTAAAGTTGTAAAAGGCTTTAAAGGATAGGGGAGTCTATATTTTATCCTAATGGTAAGAGGGTGGCCTTGAAAATTATTAAGAAATTGAGTGATGTGGTAAGACCTTCACTTGAGGAATATCACTTTGGTTATCTTCACTATGCTTCTATGTGGTGAGATATATATTTATTTCTTTTTTTTAATAGTTGTTATTTTTCTTAAAATCAGACAAATACCTCTTTCACATGAATTTTGTTTTTGTTTCGGGTTTTGTTTTTTTTTTTTGTTTTGTTTTGTTTTGTTTTACAGAAGAAAGGTATAGGATCATAGATTTATAACTGAAAGGGTCTGTAAAGATTATAAATTCCAATATCCCTCATTTTATAAATATGGAAATTGACACCTGGCATTATAAAAATCAAGTAAACCAACTCTTCAAAGGAAGCAATTTTTAAAAATGTATGAGTTCTCAATCATGTGACAAGATGGAAGAGAGGTTTTTTTTGTTTTTTTTTTTTTTTTTGTTTTTTCCCCTCCTGAAACTTATTAACTCCTAAAACCCCTCAAGATAACATTTATGTAAAGAGTAATTGCAGCTGTCTTTGCAGACCAAGACACCAAGCGGTCGAATGCATTAACATCGTGATGAATTAGCACCAAGAAAGAAAGCTAATCTCTAATCCCTAACATTTCACTTGGCATTCTCACTCCTACTAATCTCCACAATCAAACATGATAGCACAATTAATCCCATAGGCTTGTGCGCTGAAATATGCTCATCAATTTCCTTTCTGCTTGTATAAACCCTGTCTCTGTCCTCACCCCACGATTCTGTGGCAACAAATACCAGAACCTGATTCTTCCTAAACCCACTTTGTTGCACATAGGAGATTCAAAGTAGAAGCTTGCACTGCCTGAAATGGCAGCATATTGCTACAGAAACCATTAGCCAAAGAGCTAAAGAATAGAAAGAAGTGAGAAAGAAAGAATAATGCCAGTGTGAGAAGGATGTAAGTGAAAAAAGAGATAATATTCATAGAAATTCAATACATAAACAAGCCCAAAGTTCAAAAGAGGAGACAAAAATTAGAGCAGAATAGATAAAAATAAGACTGTGGAAGTTATAAACAAAACTAAACTCTGATTCTTTGAAAAGATTAACAGATTTGTGAATCTTTAGCCAACTTAAGCAAAAGGAAGATGGTTGAAAGTTATATCAAAAAAAAAAAAAAAAAAAAAAAAAAGCCCAGTAAATGAACAACATGAAATCATAACAAAATAAATAAAAATAAATATCTGGACCAATAGGCATCAGTAGTTTTATCTAGTTTTTTTAAAAAGAAACTAAAACATAAAAGAAATAAAGGAATACTTTCAAAAATATAAAAATGCCCAAAGTAATATTAGATCTAATAGATCTTAGATAATCTAATACCAGAAAAAAAGAAAGAAAATTAATTGTTAAGGAACTACTGAGGAAAAAAAATCCTAGTCCTGATGGTTGCACATGAAAATTCTACAATACTTTAAAATATTATATTATATAATAATATATAATGTATATATGGTTATTATGTATAATTATATAATTATTAATAATTATGATTAATATTATATAATTATAATAATGATATGATTATTATATAATATTGTATATATTATATTATATAATAATATATACATAATTATATAATTATATTATATAACTTATTCTTTTAAAATGAGATAGAAGAATTTTACCAAACTCCTTTTGTGAAAAAAATATAGTTCTAATAGCTAAGTTAGGAAAGGATAAATCACAGGACAACTATAGACCAATATCATTAATATCAGCTTTAGAGCTTTAAATGAAATCCTGTCAAAAAGACTATAGCAAATGATCCAAGAAATCATCCATTACAACCAAGTTAGATTTATACCAGAACTACCAGAAAATAATCAGAGTAATTAAATTAAAAAAAAAAACATCCAAAATACATGATTATCCAATAGGTTAAAAAAAAGATTTTGGCAAATTCTCATTTATGCTAAAAACCCTAGGAATTATAGTCATAGTGGAACATTTTAATATCATAAAAAATTTTCTATCTTAAATCAAAACAAAAAAAAAGAAAGAAAGAAAGAAAGAAAAAGGCATCATATACCTTAGGGATATACTAGAACTTTTCTCAGTAAATGAACAAGTAAAGGAAGGATGCCCATGCTTCCTATTGTTATTTGTACAGTTCTGAAAATGTTAGGAATAACAGTAAGAATGAAACTAAAGGTGTGAAGGTAAGTAAAGAGAAGGTAAAACCATCCCTATTAGCTAATAACATGATTTCCTCAGAAATTTCTAGGAAGTCAGCAAAGATACTAAATAAGACAACCACTTCAATAAATTTGCAAGAAATAAAATAAATCCACAAAACATAGCAGTTTTCTATAACAATAAAAAACCCAAGAAATAATTTTTGGAATACCATCCAAAAATAACTACAAAATCCATAAAATGCATGGGGCTTAATACACCAAAGCACACACAAATTTATATAGATTCAATTATAACATTTTTCTTAAAAAAATAAAGAACAACTTAAATAGCTGGAAGAATATTCACTACTCATGGTAAAACCATGCCACCATAATAAAAATCACAATACTGACAAAGTTAATTTACGGTTTTAATGTTATATCCATCAAATTATCCAAGAGATACTTTAAAATTTTTGATAAAAATAAATTTATTTGGAGAAAAAAATCTAGAATATGAAGGCAAATAATGAAAAAAAAAACTAGGATTATGAGTAAATATCACATTCAGACCTCAAACTATATTGTAAAGTAACAGACTTCAAAATCATTTGTTCCTGGTTAAAAAATAGAGAAGTAGAACAATGAAACAGACTAAGCAAGAGAGAATCAGAAACAACTGGACTCAATAAGCCAGTATTTGATAGACTGGAAAATGTAAATTATTTGGAAAGAACTTCCTATTTGATTTTTTTAAAACTCCTAGGCAAACTGAAAAAGCAGTCTGGTAGAAATTAGATTTAGCCCCAAATCTTACACTACATTGTATAATAAATTCAAAATGGATATATGACCTTATTATTAAAGAGCATGTTATTTAAAATGGAGAAAAAATTCTTTGCAATAAATTATTCTAAAAAAAGTTTGGTATCAATGAAATACCCACAACTAACATCTATATATACAAATGTTTGTTAGTATAGATAAATACATAGATAGTAATATATATGTATGTATATATATATGTATATATATGTATGTATATATGTATATGTGTATATATATATATATATATATATATATATATATATACATATATATATATATATATATATATATATATATATACATAATATATATATGACCAAAAACTACTGCCCAATAGAAAAATGGTTAAAAGATGTGATAAAAACAATTCTCAAAATAAAAATAACAGACTATCAATGACTAAATGAAAGAATGTTCCAAATCAATAATTAAAGAAATGAAAATCAATAGAATACTAAGTCTTACTTTGCACCTAGAAAATTGGCAAAAATACTAAATGGTACAAATGTTGGTGGGGTTTGTGGTTTGTGAGAAGATAGGCACACTAATAAATTGTGGGTGGAAATAGATAATTTTGATTATATTAAGTTAAAAAGGTTTTGTACAAACAAAACTAATGCAAACAAGATTAGAAGGAAAGCAATGAATTGGAAAACTATGTTTACATTTAAGGATTCTGATAAAGGCCTCATTTCTAAAACGAATAGAGAATTAACTCAAATTTATAAGAATTCAAGCCATTCTCCAATTGATAAATGATCAAAGGATATGAACAATTTTCAGATGAAGAAATTGAAACCATTTCTAGTCATATGAAAAAGTGTTCTAAATCACGATTGATTAGAGAAATGCAAATTAAGGCAACTCTGAGGTATCGCGACATATCTCTTAAATTGGTTAAGATGACAGGAGAATATAATTATAAATGTTGGAGGGGATGTGGGAAAACTGGGACACTAATACATTGTTGGTGGAATTATGAATGGATCCAACTATTCTGGGGAACAATTTGAAACTATGCTCAAAAGATTATCAAACTGTGCATACCCTTTGACTCAGCAGTGTTTCTACTGGGTTTATTTCCCAAAGAGATCTTAAAGGAGGGAAAGAGATCCACATGTGCAAATATGTTTGTGGCAGCTTCTTTATGGCAAAAAACTGGAAATTGAGTGGATGTCCATCAGTTAGAGAATGGTTGAATAAGTTTTGGTATATGAATGTAATAGAATATTATTGTTCTATAAGAAATGATCAGCAGAATAATTTTAGAGAGGCCTGGAGAGACTTATATGAACTGATGCTAAGTGAAATGAGCAGAACTAGGAGGTCATTGTATATGACAATAAGATTATATGATGATCAATTCTCATGGACATGGCTCTTCTCAACAATGAGATGATTCAGGCCAATTCCAAAAATCTTGTGATGATGAGAACTATCTACTCCTAAAGAGAAGACTATGGGAACTGAGTGTGAATCACAACATAGCATTTTCACTTCTTTTGTTGTTGTTTGCTTGAATTTTATTTTCTTTCGCACTTTTTTTCCTTTTTGATCTGATTCTTCTTGTGAAGCAAGATAAGTGTATAAATATGTATACCTATATTGGATTTACATATAGTTTTACCATGTTTAACATATATTGGATTACTTTCCATCTAGGAGAGCGGATTGAAAAAAGGAGAGAGGGGAATTAGAACATAAGGTTTTGCAAGAATCAATGGTGAAGAATATTCTTGCATATATTTTGAAAATAAAAAGCTTCAATTAAAAAAAAAGATATATAACATTCAAAATTTAATAAATAAATTAGTAAATTTTGGGTGGAATTGTGAATCATATAATTATTTTGGAAAGCAATTTGGAATTTTCCAAATATAATGACTAAAATATCCGTGTGCAGAGATTCTACTACTAGGTTTCTATATCCCATAGGAGGTCATTGATAAGAAGGAAATCCCCATAAACCAAATATTTCTGGCAGCACTTTTTATAGTAGTAAAGAAGTAGAAATAAAGGAGATGCCCGTCGTATATAGAATGGCTAAACTAATTATGCTATATAAGTATAATGGGACATTACTGTGCTTTAAGAAATAATGAATATAATGAATACAAACCAGCATAAAAATACTTACATGTCCAAATGCAGAATGAAGCAAAGCCAAGAAAATATATTCACTGACTATACCAATAAAAATGGGAAGAACAACTACCACAAAACAATCAAAAGTGAATGTTATAAAATTGAAAGGAACAAACATGGTCATTATGTTTTTGTAGAGATAGAATATCTGCAGATGTGGAACAATGCACATAATTTCAAAGTTTTTTCGATGCCTTGATTGGTTTTGATGATGTTTTTTCTTTAAATATATTTGTTGAATAGAACACTGGCCCTGGAATCTGAAGGACCTGAATTCAAATCTAATTTCAGATACTTACTAATTGTGTGATCCTGAGCAAGCTGCTTAACCTTGATTGTCTCCCCGCCCACCCAAAAAAATTTTGTCAAATAGTGAGAAGGAGGAAGAGAATGAGAAGGAGAAAGAAGAAGGCTAATGGGAATTTTGGTGGTAGAAACACAAAAGATAAGAATAAAAAATTTTAAAGCCTTTATTATATGCTTATTTGTGTGCAACCCACCATGATTAGATTAGTGGGATTATAAAGTCAAAAAAAAAAAAAAAAAAGGTCCTCACCATCAAAGAGTTCACATTTCATAGGTGGAACCAAAGTTTATATAAATAAGCATAGCACAAAGGAAATGGAGAAGGAAAAGATAATACTTGGAAAAACCAGGGAAGGCTTCATATAAGAAGTGAACATGAGTTAAAATTTCTTTGAAAGAGGACAGAAATTTTGAAAAGGGGAGAGGAGGAAGGAATATATTTCTGGCATGGGGATATGGTGTATTTATGAGAATGGATAGGTAAAAGATGCATTGGAGTTCAGGAAACAGAAAGTACATGAAGATGAGCAGTGAAAAAATAAGTATGGAAAAGGTAGGTGGGTACCAAATTGTGGAGGACTTTAAATGCCAGTCTAAGGAGTTTGTATACTATTATACAGAGACTGAGGAGCCAATAAAAGTGTTTGAGCAGGAGCGTGACAGTCATATCTGTGCCTTAAGTAGAATATTTTGGCAGGTGTGTGGAGGATGAATTGGAGAGGGGAGAGACTAGAAGAATTAAGATGAATTAGAACTACTACCATAGTTCAGGTGAGAGATAAAGAAGTTCTAAATTAAGGTGGTGCCAGCATGGCTAAAGAGGAGAAATATAAGAGATGTTACAACACTTGACACCCAATTGAGTGGATGGATGAGAAGAGGGAAAATATAAAGATGATATGGAGGCTATGAACCCAGGTAATTTGAAGAAGGATATTGTGGTTCCCTCAAAAGAAATAAGAAGTTTGGAAAAGAAATGAAAGAAAAAAATGAGTTGTTTTTGTTTTTGTTTTTGTTTTTGTTTTGTTTTGTTTTTTGCGGGAGGTGGGGGTGGAATATTGAGTTTGGGTATATAAAAGACATCCAAAAATTTGGCATATAACATTGTGAGACTGGAGTTTAGAGAAAAATTTGTTGAGAAGTGCTTTGCCATTTCCTTTGCCAGATCCTTTTATAAAGGAACTGAGGCAAATAGAATTAAGTGACCTGCTTTAGTCACACAGGTTTGCCCAAGGTCACCTAAGAAGCTAAACTGACATTCAG
The DNA here is from genome assembly GCF_048593235.1 of Sminthopsis crassicaudata. Classification (NCBI taxonomy): domain Eukaryota; kingdom Metazoa; phylum Chordata; class Mammalia; order Dasyuromorphia; family Dasyuridae; genus Sminthopsis; species Sminthopsis crassicaudata. The sequence goes on along the minus strand of NC_133618.1, from coordinate 422,013,062 downwards.
GTCCAGAATTCATGTCTCCTGCTTCCTTGTCTAATAATCTTTTCATCATGCCCCATTGTCTTCAGTCCCTTCCCTATCACACAATCTCAAAACTGGAAGTGATTTCAAAGGTCATCATCCCAATCTGTATAAAAGCAAGAATCCCTTATGCCAAAAAGCAGTTGTTCGACATCCCCTTGAAGACTCCAAGTTAGTGGTAAAATTCACCACCTCCTGAAGCAGCTTAGTCTACTTGGGGATTAATTAATTAGGAAGTTTTTCAGTACACCAAGCTGAAAATAGTCCCTGTGACACTTCAGCCTACTGCTTTCCCCCCTACTTTTATTTCCCATATTGTAATTTTCTCTCATCCAAATAACAAAAGCAACTGAATACAAATCAGCAGAATTTTCATAAATCCAGGACTTTTATATCAACTGAGGCCTACAAGCAACTGATAAAAGCTTCCTTCTCATCTTCCTCCTTTTCCTCTAAAACACTGTCTGCCAGAAAGCATTTGTTTACAGTACGTATGCTCCAGAAATCCAACGTAATGAACCATACAAATCTATTTGTCCTGCTGCTACTATAATTGCCTATATCTTATTATAACTTAATATGTAACAGATTTTTTTTTTTGGCATAGCTGGAAGCAGCTGAGCATTCACTGAAAATTCAAATGCTGAAGGTTGTCTCGAAGCCAGTGAACCTACTAATTGGATAAAGGGTAGGGGGTGGAAATTTAATTAAAGTGGCATTTGTTATAGCTGTCAAAAATATTAATCAGAAAACAAGTCACGTTAAGTTGGTGGGGGGATGTAGGTGGGAGAAGATATCCCAATTTCAGCCAACTCTGTTTCTGTGAGCCTTACAAGTCTATTGGAAATGAGCTGGCCTTCCCCTTTTAGATGCTCATCCTCCAAGTTCTGTGATGCTGCTTTGGGGCAGCAAGCACAAAGCAAGGCAGAGGAGTGGGAGGAGGAGTGTGAGATTCTTGATTTGGGAACCAGATGCATCTCTTGGCAGATCATGACACAAACATAAAGATAAAATATGTGCTTGGAAAAGAAAGGGGGGAAAATGGAGAAAAAGCCAATCTCTCCATACGCCCCTCCTTCCTCTTCTAAAGAAACACTCCTCCCAAACAAGAGATGGTCTGAACATCTGCAACTATTCAAGCAATAATGCTTAAACAATTGTCAAATTTGAGAAGAGTGGATGGGGGTTTTGAACCAGGAATTTAAATGCATTCCACAACCTAGGAGCCATTGGGAAGACATCACACTTTCATGACTAAGGAGCCAGTGTGAGGCAGGATAGTTACAGATGTTGATCCCTCATACTAGATTGAGGAACTCCTTTAAGAGTTCTGCTTAAGTGATTTGCATGGTTTGGGCCTTGGTTGCCTTAGAAAACGTTGTCCTTGCTACCAGTTGAGGGTAGATAGCTAGGTTTAACTTTGCCAAATGTCTGCATTGGATTAACTGTGGGACTGAGGAAGAATGTTCTGAATAATGGAGGTCATGGGCACCCAACTGGGATCAGAAAAACTCCAGAACTTTTATTTTGGAATTTGATTTTAGCATTTCTATAGGTGTGCTCCATAGATTGTTGGAGTCAACAAATACATTTTAAATATCCATTATGTGCAAGACCTTGTGATGGATATCCCAGTTCAAAAATGAACAAGACATAGCCTAGTACAGGAGACAAAACATGTTCATTCAAATCTCTTCACAACCTTGTCCCCTCTGACTTTTATAGCCTTCTTACATCTTTCTCCCACTATATATCCTGCAATCCAGTTGTCTGGATCCTTGTTTCCTTATACAAGACAGCCCTATATTAAGTCTTCAGGTATTTTTCTGGCTGTCCCCTATACCTTGAAATAGTCTGCCTCAGTGTAAAGAGGAGCAATTTTGCACAAATACATAGATTTTATGGGATGTATGAATTTTAAGCAAACTCACTAATGAAATTTAGAATTTATAAAACTTTTTTTAGTTTGGATTTTTAGTTTAAAAATTGTTTTATTGGGAGGTGTTCTTCCCCAACAGTCAACTGTTGAATCCAATTTTTAAAGCCAGGACATGACACAAAGTAGGTACTTACTAAATGTCTTTTGAATAGAATGGAGCATTTGTTTTCAGATAGTTATCTCCTGTCTGGGAGTAAGGACCAGGAGAAATTTAAGGATTAACTATTAAGCAGTTATTTCCAACATGAATGAAGCATCCCTGAAATCAATTAAAGTCAATGGAAAAACAATATCGCATTTACACAAATTCCATGCACACCAGACTTGCCAGGAAATGATTTATTTTATCAAACAAATCTGAGTGCTGATGGCCAAGAAGAGAGGGAAGAGGAAGAGGGCTGATGTAAGTATAATTTTAAGTGAATTGACAAACTCTGACCTTAATGGTTTGCCCAAAAATAGTAAATACATTCTCAGGAGTTTGGTAACCAGTTTCTATGACCCAGCTTTTAAATTACAGTGAGACTGCAGATCACAGAGTGGTAATTGGCCTCAGTAATCCAACAAGTAGACAGAAAAGATTAGGAAAAACAGTGATAATGAGCATAAATTGGGACTTTTTTTTTTTTTTTTTGCTTGTTTGTATTTATTTGGTGTGTATGTTCTTGATTGGGTGTTACTTCCACCTCATTAACAGTGACTGCTGATCAATGATTGAGCTACATTTCCTAGCAAGCTTTACTATGCCTGGTTCTACCCTTAGCTCTCCTAAGGAAGGTTAATGATAATTTTGCCTGATAAGAAGACTCAGCTCATGAGGAAAGACCAGAAAGAATGTCTTAAGTGTATGTGTTGCATGATGGGAGAGGGAGAAGAACTAAGGAAAGAGAAGACTAAGGAAAAAACTTCCCATAAGTCTTAGATGATGCAATCTCGTCCATTGGGTGAGAGGAAAACTTTTGGGGATCAAATCATGTCTTATCTATCCGAATAACAATAAGCCTTTTTTTTTTTTTTTTTTTTTTTTTAACTCTGACTTATAATTTCATCAGGGTGGAGAACATCCAAAGAGGAATTTCCTCTATCTATGCAGATATGTACTTTCTACAATTCAGGAATAAACATTTATTAAGTACCTTGTGGAGGCTGCAGAGTAGCTGAGAGGATAGAGTACTGAACCTGGAGTAAGGAAAACTTGAGTTCAAATCTCATCTCATCCTCATATAACTGTGACCCTGGGCTAGGAATTTGATCTCTCTTTGTCTTATGAGTTCAGCCTTAGTCAAACTGAAACCTGTTGAAGACCTTAGTTAAAAAGGCCAAGGTCTCCCATTTTACCCAGGGCCATCTCCAGTTATCCTGATCCATTTCTGGCTCTGGAGGGGAAAGTGAGGGCAGGTGACTTTGGACAGCTCTCCCCCACTTAAATCCAATTCACTTGCCTGTCATGGTATCACCTCCATGATGTCATGGTCCTCTTCGAGAATGAAGGACAAACAACAGCTTCTGGAGTAGGAAATGGCAACCTCTTACAGTCTTTGCTAAGAAAATCCCATGCACAATATGGTCTACAGCATCACAAAGAATCAGACACTACTGAGCAACTAAACAACATGTACCAGCTGCTTTGTTATTCAAAGGGTTAAAACATTGCCTGGGACTCTGAGGAATTAAAAGATATGATCCAGGCTCACCACTTGTATGTGTTACAGGAATAACTTTAAGGCAGGTCTTCCTGACTTTGAGACAGGATCTCTCTTCCCTACACCAGGATGTCTCTCCAACCTCATTTTTATAGATTTTAGAGTTTCAAATACTTTCCTCATAGCAATCCCGATGATTAACTACATAAAATAAGATCATCCCCAACTTATATATGTGAAAACTGAGATTCAGAGAGACCAAGTGATTTTCCTATGGCCACACAAGGAGCAGAAAACCAGCATAAGATACTAGATTTTTCTGATTCTGAGACCAAAACTATTTCCACTATACAACAGACAAGACTCATTCTTGCTGAAATGCAAAGGACTTAAAGAATGGACCTCTCAGAGTCCATTTAATTTGGGGATTTCCTGGCTTTTAATTTATTAGATGGAAACAATAAACATGAATTTGGATAGACTTTGAGATATAGTGAAAGATAGAAGGGCCTAGTGTACTGTGGTTCATGAAGGTCTCAAAGAGTTGGACATGGCTGAATAATCAAATAATAATAACAACAAAGAATTCATTATAATGGCTATCCTGAGATTTATGGGAAAATAAGTATATTCCTCCATGACTTCCCACCACAAAATAACACAAACACACATGCCCAATGTGAGCAATCTATAGAATTATAATCCCATATAGGGACAAAGCTTTAGAGAAAGCTTATGGTTAATTGTACAAAACATGATATTGAGCTGCTGAACTGATAAACTGTGGCTCTGCCCTTGAGTGGATAACCAGTTTCTTGCAAGAACCATTCTAAGACCAATTTAGTTCATATACTCCTGAGTCCTTTTTGTTTTTATAGCATATTTCTAACACTCAAACATGCTTTCACAGGCCCCTATAGATGGATACCAAACACACACACACATATATACACACACACACACACACACACTCATATACTCACACTTAGGGAGTGATAGATTGAAAAGAAAGACGCCTCAGACAGAGTAGGCTTACTCCAGGCCTGTGAAGCTGGATTAGTCACTGGCAGAGGCCTTTCCTATGGTTCTAGGAGGCCATGTGCGGTACCTCCCATCTCAGCTGGTATGACTAGTGCTGAGGGATTTAAGATTTATCTCATCACCCTTCTTGGTTGGGAAACTTGAATGCCTGAGCCTTGCCATCCAACCCAGCGACTTTTTTGCTCTCCCCCCACCCTCAGCAGCATTTGTATTGACAAGAAGGAGTGAAGACACCTGGCCTGTCAGCAAGTAACCTGCCAGCCCCTCTGCTCTGTTTGCATCTGAGTCTCCACATCCTTCCATTCCCAAGATTCTGCTCTCAGTATCTCAGATGTGGGAATTCACACATGCAGCTAAAAGTCATTTTCATCAAGTTGCTCCTCCTCCTGCAGCGAGTTTCCTATTCCAGCTTCACCCTCTCAGCTACAATTGGGAAGCTGGTTCAGCAAATGAGACAGATGCTCATTCCAGAGACCACCAAGGGGCAACTTGATGCAAATTTCTGGCAAATATCTTTGCATTTGTGCTTTGGATACATTCACTCCTGTCGCCTTTGGCCAGGCTCTGGAGCAGATTTGGTTTACTGCACAATGAATTTAGACCCATTTATAGTGGAGAAGCTATAGATGTATTTTCTTGACTTCAGAATTTTACTCTTCTGTATTCCCCCAGCCTCCACTTTGGGTTGGTGTACAGTGGACTACTGAATCATGGATCAATGAAGTATCTCTTGTACGCCCCATTATTTTCTCAGATGTTGCTACTACCCTAGGGCAGGCCCTTATCAACTCAGGGTTGACTGAAAAAGATTTCTGCCTCAAATGTCTCCTCTCTTCAGGCCATCTTCCACTCAGTTGTCAGGTTGGTCTTCCTAAAGAGCATATCTGTTTAACTCCTAGTCAATAAACCCAAGATTCTCCATTACATCCAGGATCAAATGCAAAAAAACCAACAAACCACCAAAGTATTTTTGGCTTCTGAAACTCTCCAAAACTGATTGCTTTATTGCTTTCTAATCTTATATTTTTCTCTCTTCCTTCTGCTTCATAATCCATTGGCACTGACCTCTTTGCTTTTACCAAAACAAGATATTGCTTCTTCCAACTCTCTGCAAATTTAGCCTGTCTCTCTTGCCTAGGATGCCCTCCCTCCTGTTTCTATCACTTGGCTTCCCTGACTTCCATAAAGACATATTTTATATCTTACCTTCTTGTCCTCCTCACAACAAATACTTTCTCTTTAATATTTCTAATTTATCCTATATACATCTTATTTATACTTAATTGTTTGCATGTTTTCTCTTCCATTAGACTGTGCATTCCTGGAGGACAGGACTTTGTTTACCTTTCTTTGGATGCTTAACTCTCACCACAGTGCTGGGTATATATCAATTACTTAATAAATGCTTTTCATCCATTCCCCTGCCTCCATATAGAATTGCCTCTAATTCAAGCAGAGGGGGAACTATCTTATAGACAGTAGGGAAAGTAAAATGAGAGAATTAGAGATGAAGAGCTCATTAAACCAAATCATCTCATTCTACAGATATGGAAACAGAGGCCTAGAGGCTGGAAAGGGACTTGTAAAATCATATTAAGTGTCTCAAATAGGGGTCAAACTCAAATATCCCTTATTTCAGGTCCAGTGCCTTTCCCACTATATCATACTCACTGCCTCAACAATTTTGGGGAAAGCAGATTTCTGAAAACCTGTGAATGTTAATATTGACCAGGAGGGGTTGGGTTGGATTTACATACTTGGCAATACTAATCAAATGTGTTCTGTCCCTGGTAGCTCTCCCCCTTTCTCCAATAAAGAAATAGGAGTGGTAGAGAAGATGGGTTGCAGAAAGATAAGATTGGAATCATGTGTGTCTTATGTTTTGGGTATATGTATTCAAGCATCCCACCATTGCGTGTGAATAGGGGGAAAGTGCAAGATTTGAAAGTGTGCCCTGGATGTAATAAACAGTCACTGCTTGCCTGAATTCTGGGAAGCTGAGTTTGGAGCTGACAGAGACCTTGGACAGATGCTAACCACATCTGTCACTTCTCTTGTGTCAAAGCTGAGAGTGTTTATTCTAAACCACAATCCACAGGGGCTTTATAATTTCCCCCAAGATTCATCCCCCATACCTCCCTACCCCATTTCAAAGCATCTCAGTCTAATGGTGGAATCTCCATAACTCTACAATCACACACGAAGTGATTTTCCAGGGGTTATGTAACTGCTCTAATCAGAAGATTCCAACACTGTCTTCATGACTAAGAAGTCACTCACAAACCTGTAGTTATCATGAAGCAGCCTGAATCACTTAGCAAGCACATGGTGATGAGGTCCAACAGAAAGGACAATATTTTCCACTGTGGTTGGAACAACCCTGTGTCCACCAGATCTCCTTTAATGATCCATCCAGAATCCAGGACACTATGTTCTCGCCATTCCGGAGCTCCCCAAAATGGCAAACCATGAGCTAAGCTTCTCATTTGTTCCCATTCCAGGAGACAAGCTACTAATAGGAATTCTCCCAGGATGGGAAAGAGAGGCCACAAAGATGTCCATTACTCTACTCCATTACTGTTCACCTGAGTCAACAACCTATTTGCAAAAAAAAGGATGAGGGAGATATTCTGAAAAGTAAATAACCTCCATCCAACTTCATTTCCCTATCCCTGCTCAAACTTGGAGTGCTCCCAAATCTATAAACCTATGCCCAATGCCTGCCATCTCTATGCATTCCAGGTATAAACCAGTCTTTAATGAATTAGTGTTATTTTCTTCATAAAACTGGCCTTCAGTTTTTTAAGGAAGCCCCCAAAATTATTTATACTGTTTGAACTGAAAGTGAAAGGAATCTTTTTTTTTTAAATCAAATTAGCTAATTATCTATTTTATTATATTTTTATACCAATTTCCAGCTTTAATTATTAATTCTGTGCATAGTCCTGGATTATTTTTTATTCATTCATTGCAGTACCATTAATTTCTTTGGCTTTCAAGTTTTCTATTTTTGTGTTTAATTGGGATTTTAAAGATTTATTGTTTTTCTATTTTTTTTAAAGTCCTGCCCAATTCACTGATCTGTTCTTTCCTTTTATTATTTATGGAGGTGTTTAGAACTATAAATTTTCCCTTATAGACAGCTTTGGCTAAATTTGATATTTTTTGGTATGTTATCTTGTCATTTTCTTTGTTGAAATTATTGTTTCTGTGATTTGTTTTTGACCTACCAGTTCTTTAAGATTACATTATTTTTCTCCAATTAATATTTATCCTTTCCTCAATGTTCCTTTAATATTGATAATTTTATAACACTGATTTCAGTAAAAAACTATATTTAATATTTCTCTTCTGCATTTGTTTGTGATGCTTTTGTATCCTGATACACAGCAAACTTTTGTAAAGGTGCCATGTAGTAAAGAAAAAACAAGGAAATACATATATACGCACATACACATACACACTTCTTTGTAGTGCAAGAGATCTATCATATCAAATTATTTTTCAAAATTTCCAGTTTTTACTTCTTTATTATTTTAAAATTAAATTTATCTAACTGAAAGGAATATATTGTTTGGCACCCATCTTGTCATTTTCTCCCTATAGCTCAATTAACTTTTCTTTTAAGTATTTCAACATTATGCATATATATGTTAAGCATTAATATTAATTCATTGTCTATAATACACTATACGTATGTATTGGTAAATATTTAACAAATGACTCTCGGGGGGAACTGTATATACGTAAATGTATGTATGTGCACATGTGTAAATGTGTGTGTGCATACATGTGAACAACTAAAGTATAGTGGATAGAGTGCCAGGTCTGGAATTAAAAGGGCTCATCTTCTGGGGTCCAAATTTGGCTTCAGACACTTCCTAGCTATGTAACTCTGGGTAAGTCATTTTACCTTCTTTGCCTTAGCTTTTTTTTTTTTTTTTTTTTTTTCTTAATCTATAAAATGAGCTAGAGAAGGAAATAGCAAACCACTCCAGTATCTTTGCCAAGAAAATCCCAAATGGGGTCACCAAAAGTCAGACTCCACTGATACAACTGAGCAACAATAACATGCACATATATAATATGCATACATGTATATACACATACAAACATATGTATACATATACATGACATATTTTATGTTAAATCTGAATTATTGACATTTTCTCAAATCTGAAAATCAATAAAACAATTCAAGTCAGAAGCTGTGCCGAGAACTTTACAATTATCTCATAAACATATTGTTGAACTATGTTCTCTTTCATTTTGATTTTGCTGCCCTTTTTCATTTGATGAGTTTATGCCATTCATATTTATAGCTATAATTATCAATGTGATTTCTCTATTTCCTATCTTTTCCCCCATCTTTTCTTGTCTTCCCCTTTCTACTTTCTATGCCCTCTACAAAAAAAAATAAAAATAATAATAATGAATTTGTTCAGCTTCTGGGCTCTATGCTCAATGCTTCATCTGCTCCTCTCAATCCCTTTTCCTCCCCCTCCCTTTCATCCTTTCTCCTCTCCTCTCGTTTTCTCTCTCAAATTTCAATCATAGATTCTTATGCTTCTTTTCTTTCTTTTTAAATACATTTCATGATTCACCATTTGAGTTTCAAATTTGTTTTTGCTTCTTATTAATCTCTCATTGAATCCACTCTCTAAATTAACACCTTCACTCCTCTCCATGTTCCCCATTCATTTGCCTGTTGATTTGAATGTATTTTTGTTTGTGTGTTCTATCTTTCATTGACTGGTTCAGGTGAAAGATCCAGGTGAAACCCACTCCCCCTTCAGCCTTTTCATCCTTATTTCTATAATCAACCAAAATACATAAGATGGTAAGTCAATTTTCTTTCCTATTCTTTTCTTCCCATGTGTTTTCCTTCCCTCTACACCTTTTTTTTTTTTTTTTTTTTTCTTTTTTAAAGTTCATCGAAATAGAGCAAATCCACTCTCAAGTCCTCAAGGGTCTCTGATACTGTTAAAATTTTGATCCTGAAGGAACATTTGTTTTTTCTCCCTCTAATAAGGGAGAATGAGGGGAACACTTTATCATATTACATAGCAACTGCTTAAATATATTTCCCTTTTTATGTTTCTCTTGATTCCTCTATGAGTATTTCAAAGATTTTACTCAACAATGACCATTTTTTCAGGAATGCTTGGAAGGATTCTGTATTATTAAAGATCCATTTGTTTTTTCCTACAAGATTTTACTAAGTTTTGCTGTTCTTAGTTATAAGTTTTGGGAAAATTGTGTTCTAAATTCTTTAGTATGTTAATGGCTTTGAAACTGGGGCAGCTAGGTGACATAGGAGATAGAGCGCAAAACCTGGAGTCGGGAAAACTTGAGTTCAAATTTAGCCTCAAACACTTAACTAGCTATATGACTTGAGGCAAGTCACTTAACCTCTTTGTGTCTTAGTGTTCTCTTCTGTAAAAATGGGGGATAATAATGGGATCAAATGAAATAATAATTTTAAAGTACTTAACATAGTGCCTGATGTGTGTTAAATGCTATATAAATGTTAGTTATTATTTTTTTAATCTGCTTACCATATGTTTTACTTTGATCTGAAGTTCAGGATGACTGTTATAAAGGTTCTTTAGGGTTTCTTTCAGGAAGTGATTGATAGATTCTTTTTATTTTTACTTTGCCCCCTAGCTCTCATACAATTGAGTAGTTTTAATTTATTATTTTAAAAAATATGGTAGACAGGTTTTTATTTTTATCATAGCTTTCAGGTACTATAATGATTCTTAAAATAACTCTTTTTCCAGATTTTTTGTTTTTGACATAAGATAAGTCAAATTCTCTATTTTTTAACTGTAATTTTAATATTAGGTATCATAACACATTAGATACCACAACATTATTGTTTAACAGATTCGTTAATTTCTTTTGGGTCCATTCTAATTTTTGGAAAGTTTATTATTGGATAATTTATACCAAAATACCACACTCCTTCCAAGTCTTTACTCTAGAGTAGAGTATTTATTTCTTTGAGGATGGAAGAGTGAGATTGTAATTGTGTAATAAAACTTATTATATGATATAACTCTCTACAATCCAGTTTCATGTCTACCACCTGTACCTACCATCTGTCCCTCATACCTCATCAGCAATCCTTTTTATTTTAATATAAGCACTAGCCATCTCTTCCATACAAAATTTTTTTCCATAAAAAATGAAAAAAAATTTCTGACTTCCAAGGGACAAAGAACAGAAGGAAAAGAAGGCCTTGAGCTGAAAAAGTTGGAGAAGATATCAATAGTATTTGAAGGGTTTCTGAGGGTGAAGAGATTCCCACAAGGCAGTATGACTGGTGCTTTCTCGGAGAGCAAGGACATATGCTGTTTCCAGGATAGCCTGGACCAAGACAGCTTTGATAATATCCACTTTTTTGGAAATGAGACCTGCTTTTGTGGAAGTGACCTCTATGTGGTGGAGCTCAGGAGTTTTTCCCCCCCATAATGTGGTTCAGGAATTGGTTCTAAGGTGAGGTCATGTCCCAATGAAAAGGTAGGAGGTTAAACCCCATAGCCAGAATAAAACCTAGAAGGATGTGGACCATAAAGGAGCAAAACAGACTAGAATAAAAAGTTCTGCACTTCCCCATCCTACCTAGAACCCTCCTTTACGGCAGCAGTGAAATTGAAAGGACATGGGACAGACAATACCAAAGGCATGGCTGGATATCTGTTTGTATTAATTGCAGGCATAGAGATCTAGTAGAATGATAAGGAGTTCAAATATGGCCTTGGCTTAGTCATTCAAAGGTAGAAAGGGTGTCAAAGCTTCTTCCTTTTAGGCCTTGCTTCCTAGGGGATGTGAAGTTTAGCTCTTAATTGTGCAAGATTGAGGAGGTAGAGAAGGTCAGCCAACAAACATTGGTTAAGTGCCTACTGTCTGCCAGGTATTAAGAATAATATTGCACTATGCATAGCTGGGTATAAGTTGCATTTTCTCATACCAAGGTGGAGCAGAAGGGGGAAGGAAGAAGAGAGAACAAATGAAGAGAGCCGTAGGGGAGAATGAGGATCCCCCAGAGAGGGTCTGGCCAATAAGTGGGTATTTCACAAATGTTTCTTAACAGATTCTCCTTAACACCTGCTTTTCAGGCTTCTGGCCTAAAACTAAACACTAAAACACACTTCTTCTCAATTGTCTGTATGACCCTAGTAACCTTTCTTAAGTAGAGACAATAAATAAAACCTTGTCTAGACTAAAAGTGTAGTGAGCCCTGGGGAAATTAGAAGCTAAAGATTAGTTACCCTGAAAATACCCTGAGGGACACCTTGGATCATAACACACATCCTCCTTCTGTCCCACTGTCCATCATAAAAAAAAAAAAAAACTGGCAGAAAGCATCATTACCACCCCTTCTATGAAAATATGATGGAGGGGGGTGTAGAAAGTGCAGAGGTCATTACCCCCAGGTTGAGGCCTTTACACTACATGTTCAGGTATTCTCTAGACAGCACCTAAGTGAAGACATCTTGGTTCTTAAGCTCTCCTTCAAGGGATGGTAATAGTTTGGGGGAAAAGCTCCTGTGTTCCACCATATGGAGATCATTTCCACAAAAGCAGATCTCATTTCCAAAGTGGATATTGTCAAAGCTCTCTTGGTCCAGGCTGTCCAGGAAACAGCATATGTGCTAGCTCTCAGAGAAAGCACTGAAGTCAGTCATACCCCTTTGTGGGAATCTCTTCACCCTCAGAAAGCCTTCAAATACTATTGATAAAGCCTTCTCCATCTTTTTTTAGCTCAAGGCTTTCTTTTCTTTCTGTTCTTTGTCCTTTGGAAGTCAGAAATACTAATTCTGTGGATATTGTTTCTTTGGGGGGTAGGTGGTATAGTGAATAGAGTGCCAGAACTGGAGTCAGGAACTCATCCTTTTAAGTTCACATCTACTCTCAGACTCTTACTAGCTGTGTGATCCTGTATTGGTTCCTTATCTATAAAATGAGCGAGAGAAAGAATTGGCAAACTATTCCAGTATTTCTGCCACTAAAACCCCAAACGAGATCACAAAGAGTCACATATGACTGAAAAGAATTGAACAACAAAGTGAGAGGAAAATATTCTCTGTCTCTGTCTCTCTTCTTCTTCTCTCTCTCTCTCTCTATCTCTGTCTTTCTCTGTTTCTCTCTCCCTCCCTCCCTCCCTCCCTCCTTCCTTCTCTCCCTCCTTTTCCCTCCCTCTTTCTCTCCCTCTCCTTTTACCTTTCTCCCTCCTTCCCTTTCCCTCCTTCCCTCCCTCCCTCCCTCCCTCCTTTTCTCTTTCTCTCTCTCTCCCTCTCTCACTCTCCCTCCTTCTCCCTCTCCCCTTCATTCTAGGTCTCGGTCTCTGTCTTCTTCTTCTCTCTCTCTATCTCTTTCTGTCTCTCTCTCTCTCTGTCTCTCTCTGTCTCTGTCTTTCTTTCTCTCTGTCTCTCTGTCTCTCTCTGTCTCTGTCTCTCTCTGTCTCTGTCTCTCTCTCTCTCTGTTTCTGTCTCTCTCTCTGTCTCTCTCTGTCTCTCTCTCTCTGTCTCTGTCTCTCTCTCTCTCTCTGTCTGTCTCTCTCTCTCTCTGTCTCTCTGTCTCTGTCTGACTGTCTCTCTCTCTCTCTCTCTCTCTCTCTCTCTCTCTCTCTCTCTCTCTCTCTCTCTCTCTCTTTTCTCTCTCTCTCCCCCTCTCTTCCATGTGAAACTATTGAACAATATTCATCTTGAAGACCCTTTTCTCATCCTTATGAAGCTGATTTAAAGTCCTAGATGTAGAACTTTATATTTAGCTATATTAAATTAGGTCTTGTTAGATTAATAACATCACATAGAGATATATTTATATTCAGCTAACTATATCTATATATCTTTTATGTTTACAAAATGACATATATTATGTAATCTGAATCTCACAATGATCCTGTGAGGTAGGTATTATTAATATTCCCTTTTAAGAGATGAAGAAATGGAAGGTGACTAAATGACTTGGCCAGAGTAACACCACTAGTAAATGATTTACTTAGTGAGATTTGAATTCAACACTTTCCAGTTCTTAAATCTAGTGCCCAGGACAGCTAGATGGAGCAATGGATAGTGTACCTGTCCTGGAGTCAGGAGGACTTGAGTTCAAATCTAACCTCAGACACTTAACATTCATTAACTGTGTGATTCTCAGCAAGTCATAAAAAAAAATAATCTAGTGCTCTATCAACTATACAGCACTGCATGTATCTAGTCTGTCAAGACACTTGAAGAGCTCTCATTTATGGACAAGATTATGCTGGAGCTAGCTAATTGACTTGAGAACAATTATTAAATTTTTAGCATGAGCATTTATACCTCAGATATGGATATCACTACAAATAAGACCGTAGTTTATTGTTTTATTTATTGTCTCCACTTAAGAAACTCTTAATAATAAAAATTAAGCTTTAAAAGTGTCTGTGTATACAATTTTTTCCCCCAGTAAAGTCCAATTGCTAAATATTTACCAGCACATACCTGTATTGCTCTGTAAACATTACTTGAACTCAGCAGGAGCATGTCAGGGAAAGTGGTCCTCCCCATATTGGAGACCTGGTGACTGTAGGCTAAAAAAAACAATACTAACTGGAATTTATGTATTACTTTAAGGCTTGCAAAGTGATTTACATCCATATTCCATTTGAGCCTCAGAATACCCCTGCCTATATGATCCATAATATCTGATATTAATTTCCCTTAATAACTCATTATGGCTTTTCAAGAAAATAATTGTTGGTAATTCACCATAGAAGCCCTGAATAACATCCCAAAATGGAACTGATTATATTTGAATGAATTCCATTGATGTGGGTTGTCCTTAAATCAACTGTCCCTGGATAAACCCTGACTTGATAGAGCAAAGATAAGAATTAGCATAAAGCTAGAAGGAATAATAATGTGGAAAAGATGTGGCATAAAATTGAAGGAACTCAGTGCTAACTAATTTAAACAAGTAATTGACAATGGAAAATAAGTAATGAACAACAAAAATAATACTGCTACTGATTATAATAACTATACTCAGAAGCTTAACCAATCAACATAAATGAATTGCTATAACAGGGAAACCAAAAGTCCCTTTTAAAAAATATATTAGAAAATCCTTAACTTACTTGCCAAGTAGATAGAGGCTTAAGCTAAAGCTAAAGAGAACACCAATTTAGAATATAAACATTCACAAAATCTTAAAAAGAAAAATGATGCTAAATATGAGCTATATTTCTTCATAAAGCAGAAAGAAAGCAAAACTTGTTTAAAGAATGCTTGGAAACCAACTGGAAAAGGAAATAAAGAATCTTTAAAAAGAACTAACTTCTTTTTTTTTTTTTTATTTTATTTTATAATTATAACATTTTTTGACAGTACATATGCATGGGTAATTTTTTACAACATTATCCCTTGCACTTACTTCTATTCAGATTTTTTCCCTTCCTCCCCCAAGCCCCTCCCCCAGATGGCAAGCAGTCTTATATATGTTAAATATATTACAGTATAATTTAGATACAATATATGTGTGTAGAACCGAATTTTTTGTTGCACAGGAAGAATTGGATTCAGAAGGTAAAAATAACAGTTTACATTCATTTCCCAGTGTTCCTTTTCTGGATGTAGCTGGTTCTGTCCATCATTAATCAATTGGAATTGGATTAGCTCTTCTTTATGTTGAAGAAATCCACTTCCATCAGCATACATCCTCGTACAGTATCATTGTTGAAGTGTATAATGATCTTCTGGTTCTGCTCGTTTCACTCAGCATCAGTTGATGTAAGTCTCTCCAAGCCTCTCTGTATTTCTCCTGTTGGTCATTTCTTATAGAACAATAATATTCCATAACATTCATATACCATAGTTTACCCAACCATTCTCCAATTGATGGACATCCATTCATCTTCCAGCTTCTAGCCACTAAGAAAAGGGCTGCCACAAACATTTTGGCACTTACAGGACCCTTTCCCTTCTCTAGTAGTTCCTTGGGGTATAAGCCCAGTAGTAGTATGGCTGGGTCAAAGGGTATGCACATTTTGATAACTTTTTGGGCATAATTCCAGATTGCTCTCCAGAATGGTTGGATTCTTTCACAACTCCACCAACAATGCATCAGTGTCCCAGTTTTCCCACAGCCTCTCCAACATTCATCCTTATTTGTTCCTGTCATCTTAGCCAATCTGACAGGTGTGTAATGATACCTCAGAGTTGTCTTAATTTGCATTTCTCTGATCAATAGTGATTTGGAACACTCTTTCATATGAGTGGAAATAGTTTTCATTTCATCATCTGAAAATTGTCTGTTCATATCCTTTGACCATTTATCAATTGGAGAATGGCTTGATTTCTTATAAATTAAAGTCAATTCTCTGTATATTTTGGAGATGAGGCCTTTATCAGAACCTTTAACTGTAAAAATGTTTTCCCAATTTGTTACTTCCCTTCTAATCTTGTTTGCATTAGTTTTGTTTGTGCAGAAACTTTTTAATATGGTGTAATCAAAATGTTCTATTTTGTGATCAATAATGGTCTCTAGTTCTCCCTTGGACACAAACTCCTTCCTCCTCCACAAGTCTGAGAGGTAAACCATCCCATGTTCCTCCAATTTATTTATGATTTCGAAGAACTAACTTCTTGAAAATTATAATTGGGCAAAGGGAAATCAGCAAAGCCATGTAAGACCAAGAAAATGATAAAACAAAATATAAAGAATGAAAACTAGAAGAGAATGTAAAACATCTTAGAAGAAGAACAATTGATCTGGAGAACATTCAAGAAGAGAAAACAAAAGACTAATGGGACTACCTGAAAGTTACAATTAAAAAAAGAATCTTGATATAATAGTACAAGAAATAATTATAAAAATTGCCCTGAAGTGTTAAAATAAAAGGAAAAAGTAGATTTTTTTTTAAATCCACCAATCACTATGTGAAAAACATACTTTGAGAAAATCTACAGGAATATTTCATAGCCAAATTATGAAACCTCCAGATCAGAGAGAAACATATTATAAGCAACAAGAAAATAATTTCTAATACAGTGAAGGTACACAAGAGCTAAAGATGGCTACATTAATAGATCACATATCTTGGAATATTATATATTGAAGAGCAAAAGAAATGGAATTGCAGCTAAAAATATAATAACCAGCAGAATTAAGCATAATCCTGAGTCCAAAATAATGGACATTTAATGAATTGCCAGATTTTCAGGATTTTATTACAAAAAAACCTGAACTTAATAGAAAAGTTGACATACAAGATCCAAAAGAAAAACTAATTACAAAGAACTTAATAAAGGCAAATTTTATTTTTTTATATGTGGAAATGTAAACTGTATGTCTAAGATTGTCATTAGTAATTGGGTAGTTTGAAAAAAAGATTGGGATAAAGCTAAGCATGATATGATTTTAAAAAGCAAAAACATGAAGGAAAAGGTTAGAAATAATTATGCAAATGAAGTGTGAGGAAAAAAAATGAAACAGAAGAATTAAATTTGGGAGGAGAATTGAAACTTTCCTCTCTTTAGAAATTGTTAAAGAGGGAATAATGCATATATACCTAGAAGGATAAAAAAGTCTTCTAGATTCAGAAAGAAACAGTAGGGCAAGATCTTTTGGAAAGAGGAAAGGATAAAAGAAGAATTTTTAGAAGCAATCCTACTCACATCAGATCAGGATTAAAGAGAAAGCAACATATTTACTTGGAAGAGAATAAAAGTGTTCTAAATTCACTTATTTATCTGTTTGCTTGTTTATTTATTTATTTTATAATTATAACATTATTTGACAGTACATATGCATAGGTAATTTTTTACAACATTATCCCTTGTACTCCCTTCTGTTCCGAATTTTCCCCTCTTTCCCTCCACCCCCTCCCCTAGATGGCAGGCATTCCCATACATATTAAACATATTATAGTATATCCTAGGTACAATATATATGAACAGAACAGAATTTTGTTGTTGTTGTTGTTGTTGTTGTTGTTGTTGTTGTTGTTGCAAAGGAAGAATTGGATTCAGAAGGTAAAAATAACCTGGGGAGAAAAACAAAAAATGCTAACAGTGTTTCTTCTCTGGGTGTAGCTGATTCTGTCCATCATTGATCAATTGCAATTGGATTAGCTCTTCCCTATGTTGAAGATATCCACTTCCATCAGAATACATCCTCATACAGTATCATTGTTGAAGTGTATAATGATCTCCTAGTTCTGTTCATTTCACTCAGCATCAGTTGATGTAAGTCTCTCCAAGCCTCTCTGTATTCATCCTGTTGGTCATTTCTTACAGAACAATAATATTCCATAACATTCATATACCATAATTTACCCAACCATTCTCCAATTGATGGACATCCATTAATTTTCCAGTTTCTAGCCACTACAAAAAGGGTTGCCACAAACATTTTGGCACATATAGGTCCCTTTCCTTTCTTTAATATTTCCTTTGAATATAAGCTCAGTAGTAGCACTGCTGGGTCAAAGGGTATGCACAGTTTGATAACTTTTTGGGCATAATTCCAGATTGCTCTCCAGAATGGTTGGATTCTTTCATAGCTCCACCAACAATGCATCAGTGTCCCAGTTTTCCCACAGCCCCTCCAACATTCATCCTTATTTGTTCCTGTCATCTTAGCCAATCTGACAGGTGTGTAATGATACCTCAGAGTTGTCTTAATTTGCATTTCTCTGATCAATAGTGATTTGGAACACTCTTTCATATGAGGGGAAATAGTTTCAATTTCATCATCTGAAAATTGTCTGTTCATATTCTTTGACCATTTATCAATTGGAGAATGGCTTCATTTCTTATAAATTAGAATCAATTCTCTGTATATTTTGGAGATGAGGCCTTTATCAGAACCTTTAACTTGTAAAAATGTTTTCCCAATTTGTTACTTCCCTTCTAATCTTGTTTGCATTAGTTTTGTTTGTACAAAAGCTTTTTAATTTGATGTAATTAAAATTTTCTATTTTGTGATCAATAATGACCTCTAGTTCTCCTTTGGTCACAAATTCCTTCTTCCTCCACAAGTCTGAGAGGTAAATTATCCTATGTTCCTCTAATTTATTTATGATCTCATTCTTTATTTCTAAATCATGGACCCATTTTGATCTTATCTTAGTATGTGGTGTTAAGTGTGGGTCCATGCTTAGTTTCTGCCATACTAATTTCCAGTTTTCCCAGCAGTTTTTGTCAAATAATGAATTCTTATCCCAAAAGTTGGGATCTTTGGGTTTGCCAAACACTAGATTGCTATTTTTATTCACTATCTTGCCCTGTGAACCTAACCTATTCCACTGATCAACTAGTCTATTTCTTAGCCAATACCACATGGTTTTAGTGAGTGCTGCTTTATAATATAGTTCTAGATCAGGTACAGCTAGGCCACCTTCATTTGATTTTTTTTTTTTCATTACTTCCCTTGAAATTCTTGACCTTTTGTTCTTCCATATGAATTTTGTTGTTATTTTTTCTAGGTCATTAAAATAGTTTCTTGGGAGTCTGATTGGTATAGCACTAAATAAATAGATTAGTTTAGGGAGTATTGTTATCTTGATTATATTTGCTCGGCCTATCCAAGAGCACTTAATATTTTTTCCAATTATTTAAATCTGACTTTATTTTTGTGGCAAGTGATTTGTAATTTTGCTCATATAATTCCTGACTTTCCTTTGGTAGATATATTCCCAAATATTTTATACTATCGACCATTATTTTGAATGGAATTTCTCTTTGTAAGTCTTGCTGTTGGATTGTGTTGGTAATGTATAAAAATGCTGAGGATTTATGTGGATTTATTTTGTATACTGCAACTTTGCTAAAGTTCTGAATTATTTCTAATAGCTTTTTAGCAGAGTCTTTGGGGTTCTCTAAGTATACCATTATATCATCTGCAAAGAGTGATAGTTTGATTTCCTCATTACCTACTCTAATTCCTTTAATCTCTTTCTCGGCTCTTATTGCCGAGGCTAGCATTTCTAGTACAATATTGAATAGTAATGGTGATAGTGGGCAACCTTGTTTCACTCCTGATCTTACTGGGAAAGGTTCCAGTTTATCGCCATTACATATGATGTTTACTGATGGTTTTAGATATATGCTCCTGACTATTTAAAGGAATAGTCCATTTTTTTCTATACTCTCAAGTGTTTTTAGTAGGAATGGATGTTGGATTTTATCAAATGTTTTTTCTGCATCTATTGAGATGTTCATATGGTTTTTGTTAATTTGGTTATTGACATAGTCGATTATCCTAATAGTTTTCCTAATATTGAACCAGCCCTGCATTCCTGGTATAAATCCAACTTGGTCATAATGTATTATCCTGGGGATGATTTTCTGTAGTCTTTTTGCTAATATTTTATTTAATATTTTAGCGTCAATATTCATTAGGGAGATTGGTCTATAATTTTATTTCTCTGTTTTCAGCCTACCTGGTTTAGGTATCAGTACCATATGTGTGTCACAAAAGGAATTTGGTAGGATTCCTTCAATCCCTATTTTTTCAAATAGTTTATATAGCATTGGAGTTAGTTGTTTTTTAAATGTTTGGTAGAATTCACATGTAAATCCATCTGGTCCTGGGAATTTTTTCTTAGGGAGTTGGTTAATAGCTTGTTTTATTTCTTTTTCTGAAATGGGACTATTTAGACTATTTACCTCTTCCTCTGTTAATCTGGGCAAGCTATATTTTTGAAGGTGTTCTTCCATTTCATTTAAGTTATCGAATTTATTGGCATAAAGTTGAGCAAAGTAGCTCCTAACTATTGTTCTAATTTCCTCTTCATTAGTGGTGAGTTCTCCCTTTTCATTTTTAAGACTAACAATTTGCTTTTCCTCTTTCCTTTTTTTAATCAGATTTACTAAGGGTTTGTCTATTTTGTTGGTTTTTTCATAGAACCAACTCTTAGTTTTATTAATTAATTCAATAGTTTTTTTACTTTCAATTTTATTAATCTCACCTTTTATTTTTAGAATTTCAAGTTTTGTGTTTGTCTGGGGGTTTTTAATTTGTTCCTTTTCTAGCATTTTTAGTTGTAAGCCCTATTCATTGACCTTCTCTTTCTCTATTTTATGCAAGTAGGCCTGTAGAGATATAAAATTTCCCCTTATTACTGCTTGGGCTGTATCCCACACATGTTGGTATGATGTCTCATTATTGTCCTTTTCTTGTCATTATGTCTATTATTTACTGTTTCACCCAGTCATTCTTTAGTATGAGATTATTTAGTTTCCAATTATTTTTTGGTCTATTTTCCCCTGGCTTTTTATTGAATATAATTTTCATTGCATTGTGGTCTGAAAAGGATGCATTTATTATTTCTGCCTTATTGCATTTGATTTTGAGGTTTTTATGTCCTAGTATATGATCAATTTTTGTATAGGTTCCATGAACTGCTGAGAAGAAAGTATACTCCTTTCTGTCTCCATTTAGCTTTCGCCAAAGATCTATCATATCAAACTTTTCTAGTATTCTGTTTACCTCTTTGACTTCTTTCTTATTTATTTTGTGATTTGATTTATCTAGTTCTGAGAGTGCAAGGTTGATATCTCCCCCTATTATATTTTTGCTGTCTATTTCTTCTTGCAGCTCTCTTAATTTCTCTTTTAAGAATGTAGATGCTACACCACTTGGTGCATCTATGTTTAATATTGATACTGCTTCATTATCTATCCTACCCTTTAGCAAGATATAATGCCCTTATCTCTTTTAATTAGATCAATTTTGTTTTTGCTTGATCTGAGATGAGGATGGCTATCCCTGCTTTTTTGGCTTTACCTGAAGCATAGTAGATTCTGCTCCACCCTTTTACCTTTATTCTGAATGTATCACCCTGTTTCAGGTGTGTTTCCTGTAAACATCATTTAGTAGGATTCTGGCTTTTAATCCAGTCTGCTTCCTCTTTATGGGGGAGTTTACCCCCATTCACATTTATGGTTAGAATGACTAATTCTATATTGCTTGCCATCCTGTTAATCCTTGCTTATGCTTTTCTCCTTTCCTTCTCTCTTACCCCCTCCCCATATTAAACTTGTGAGTACCACTTGCTTTTCACAGCCCTCCCTTTTTATTATCCCTCCACACCTTAAAGTTCCTCCCCCTATTTTACCCCTTTTCCTCACAATTTCTGTATTCCCTTCCCCTTAGTTTACTCCTTCCCTCCCACATTTCAATGAAGTGGAAGAAGTTTCAACATAAATCGAATATGTCTATTGATACAAACTATGTTCATCCCCCTTTCTTTCTCTCAGATATAATAGGTTACTTTTGCCTCTTCATGAGATGTAGTACCACCACTTTACCCTTTTTTATGATATAATTTCCTTTCCACTTCTAGTTTCTAGAACAAATTATACATGTGTTCTTTACATATCTTTATGGCAGAAATATAGTTCTCAAGATTTCTTTTTACCTTTTTAGAAATCTCTTGAGTTTTGTATTTGAAGATCAAACTTCTTGTGTAGATCTGGTTTTTTCATCAAGAATAGGTGGAATTCATTTATTTCTTTAAATGTCCATCTTCTTTCCTAGAAAACGACACTCATTTTTGCTGGGTAAGTTATTTTTGGCTGCATACCAAGTTCCTTAGCTTTTCGGAATATCATATTCCAGGCCTTTCGTTCCTTTAATGTGGATGCTGCTAGATCCTGGGTTATCCTTATTGTGGCTCCTCTATATCTGAATGGCTTTTTTCTAGCAGCTTCCAATATTTTTTTCCTTCATCTGATAGTTCTTGAACTTGGCATTTTGATTTTAAGGTCCCTTTCAGTAGGTGAGCGATGAATTTTTTCAATGTCTATTTTACCCTCAGTTTCTAAAACGTCTGGGCAGTTCTCTTTGATAATTTCCTGGAAAATAGTTTCCAGGCTCTTTTTTTCCTCACATTTTTCAGGGAGTCTGATTATTCTTAAATTGTCTCTCCTGGATCTGTTTTCCAGGTCTGTTGTCTTCCCAATAAGGTACTTAACATTCTTTTCAATTATTTCATTTTTCTGGTTTTGCTTGACTACTCCTTGGTTTCTCCTTGAGTCATTCATTTCTACTTGTTCAATTCTAATTTTTAATGATGTATTTTCTTCCCTCACTTTTTTATATCTTTTTGTAATTGTCCAATTGAGTTTTTAAGTGAGTTTTTTTCTTCTATGGAATTTTTTTCCATTTCATCAATTTTATTTTTTAGAGAGCTGTTTTCTTTTTCCAACTCACTAATTTTATTTTTCAATGATTTGATCTCTTTATCCACTCTGCATGACTTCTCCAGACTGTCTTGCTAAGCTTCCCTTTCCTTTTCCCATTTCTCTTCTAGCTTTCTTGTGAGAGCCTTTTTGATTTCCTCTATGAGATTCTTTTGTATTGAGGAGCAGATCATATCCCCCTTAGGGAATTCCTTTGGAGACAGTCTGCTTTTAGTCTCCTCAGGGTTTGAAGTCTGCTCTCTATCCATACAGAACCTGTCAATGGTTAGAGCCCTTTTAAATTTTTTGTTCATTTTGTCAGGGCAGAATGGAAGAAAAAGTGACAAGAGAAACAATTGATCTGTTTGGGGGGGGGGTGGAGCTGGATGGTGTTACTGGGCTTTCTCTACAGACTGCGGGATATAGCAGTGAGGCACTAACAAGACAGCTATGGCTGTGCACTGCATCTGCATGTTCCGTCTGTGCTCTGAGGCTCTAAGAACGTGCTGAGTCACTCCAAGTGGGGGTGAGGGTGGCCGGTCTGGAGAGAAGTTAGCTTTCTGGGGTTTTATTCTTTACCTCTGATGTTTACACCTTCTCTATTGATCCTGGCTTGCTGCCAAGACGGAATATCTACAGAAACGGAAGAGATCACATCCCTTCCCCCTCTGGTCTGATCAGTGTGAGGTGCCTGCCTCGCTCTCACTCCTGCCCTCAGCCTGCATCCAGTCTGTTCGTCCCCCTTCCCTGAGCAAACACAGACCTTTTCTGGTGAATTTCAAGGATGTCTTCTATTAGTAATTATTTGGGGGGGGGGTTTCCGGTCAAGCATTAATTCTGAGGCTTGTCATGAAGTAAATTCTGAGAGATAACACAGAGCTCAAGCAGCTATGTGCCGCCTCTCTGCCATCTTGGCCGGAAGTCCTCAAGTGTTCTAAATTTATAAAGAAATAAGAGTTTGAGGAAATAGGTAAAGAGAGAGTGGTATAGAAAGATGTGGCTTAATGAAAGTGGGATAAGGTGTATAGATGAATAGAAATGGGATAAAGAGAGAACAACATATATTTTTGAAATGCAATAAAAATCTAAATTTAGATAAAAATAAGAGGGCAAGGGAAAGGGTGAGGAAAAGAGATAAAGGAAAGATTGTTAGGGGAGGGAGAGATTAAGTAATAGAAGAACAAGGTAATGGGTAGAAGTAAAGCAATCAAGAAAAATAGGAAAAAGATACAAATAAACATAAAATAAGGATCAAGAATAGAATTTATTATGTAAAAAAATTAGGGGTAGCAATCATGATCTCAGACAAAGTTAAAGCTAAAATAGATTTAATCAAAAAAGAAAAATAGAGAAACAGCACTCTGACAGACATATAATCAATATTGTTTTAGATTAATTAAAATAACCAAATAGTATAAGGTTGGAATATTGCTGTGGTGTAGGAAATGATGAACTGGTGAAGGTAGAAAGATTTGAAAAGATTTAGACTAGGAAAAGGAAGATGTTATTCACTGTAAGAAAAACAGAGGACAAATAAACATAGTATAGTCTAACATCGATGCATAATGAATGCATATGATTATAGATATCTATGAATATGTGTGTAGAGATATGTATATGTGTTTTTGTATACATATATATATATATATCTGTGCATATGTATATTGTATACATGCATATACATATACATGTATGTATGTATATATATGTGCTTTGGGGGAAGGAGAAAAAGAGGAAAAAAAAATAAAGTAAAAAAGTGCATAGCAGAGAACTAAAGAAAACCTACAAGGAAGTAAAACAAAACAAAACAAAACAAAAAAAACGGACAGCTCTGATCACAATGTGTAGTGTTTGTTATATAAGCTTTCTTAAAATGGAAATATATTGCGTTACATTTTAAATATTCTCGTGTTCTGCTGTGTACATAGCAATGTTTTTTTTCCTATTTTGTATTTGTTTACATAAATAAAAGGAGCAGGGGAAGGAGAAGAATGCTCAATAAGAGATCCATCTAAGATCCTGAGAAAGTTTCAGATTGAAAACAAAAGGAAGACAGCAAACAAACAAAAAAAAAAAAAAAAAAGGAAAGATCTATGTATATTTTTAACAGACAAGATTGATATAGCTACCACACATGGTATCTTGACATTATATTTAAATATATACTGATAGAAGAAATAGTATTTGTATAAAAGAATAAAGATGAAGAAGGCATCTAAATTCGATCAACTGTACATTAGATTGATACAGACTGAAGGCAATACAATTTTGAGATTATTGAGAGATCAACTGAGTTTTTGAAGGAGGGGAAGATACCAAAGGTAGGTAGGTGGTGCAGTAAATAGACTGTGAAGAAAATTCATCTTGCTGAGTTAAAATCTGGCTTTAGACATTTACTAATTGTGTGACCTGGGCAAGCCACTTAACTCTGTTTGCCTTAGTTTTGTAATCTATAAAATGAACTGGAGAAGAAAATCGCAAATCATGCCAATCTTTGCCAAGAAAACTCAAAATAGAATCAAGAAGAGACAGATATGATTGAAAAACAATTGAACAACAAGAAGATACCAAAGATATGAGGAAAATTTTGTATGTTAAAAATACATACTGAGAGACAAACTGTAGATGAATATTTTCCCACGTATACAAAATTTTTGCAACAAAACTAAGGATATCTTCAATTTGCATTTTAGTTGGGAACAGATAAGCTTTTGCAGGTAATATTTTATAATGTCCCACATCTTTAACATTATGCTATTTACCAAAAGATATAGAAAATATGAGATCTCACTGTGATTGTTTTGGGTTGATATAAAACAAGTATTGGATTTAATAAAGCAAAAGTACAACTTAAAAAATTTTCTTCCATCAAGTTGTCTTATATACTTATATCAATATAATTAAAAGTTTATTAAAGCTACAAAATAAAACACCCAATTCAATTACTTTCTGATACTAAATCAAGTCAACAAGTATATATTCAGCATTTACTATGTGCCACAAACTGTGCTAAATATTGGGGATAGAAATACAAGTAAAATATATTCTGAAGGCAACATATAAAAATAATTGAAAAGTGGAAATAGATGGGGAAGGTGGCTAACTTTTCTGTCTTCAAGATGAAGATTCTTGGAAGAATTCATCATTGAGAGAACAACTCACAGGGAAAGATGAATAAGATGGCTGAAGCATGATGAGAAAATCCAAAGAATGAAGAATGACTGATTTGGGTCCTTCCCCAAAATGGAGGTTTGTGAAAAAACTCACCAGAAAGAGAAGGGACCTGGAGGGGAGGAAAGAAAAGGCAGCTGGAGCATGCTGTCAACCATAAATATCAGATGAAGCATAAAACAAGGAGCTATATGCTTCCTAAGGATGTTCACTGTATTGATGGAGAGCATCTAATACAAAATCCAAATGGGAGAGATATTTACTATAAATGACAAATAATGATATATTGATACTCTCATTAGAGAATGAAATTATGCTTTTTGTGGTTAGTTTCAGATCATCAGTGAGCCTTCTAAAAGATATTCTTAGCTATTAAGTTGAGTTTGGTAAGACCATTAACTCCTCAGAGAAGAATATCTATTGTACAGATTAGTATATATAGCTGGATAGAATAATTATATAGCTGTCTAAGACATATATTTATATGTATATACATATATATGAGATATACATATTATTAATATATACTTTCAATATGTACACCTAAGTATTTCTAGTATATAAGCATACCTATGTACTTATGTACATATGTAGGGGGGGTATATGGGTGTTATGGGAAAAATTGCACCTCTGGTATGAGAGTTTGCCAAATCCTTTTCAAGACTTCTTATTCACCTTTGATGTCACTAAATCATCCAATTCTCACCTGTGGTTCCAAGAAGCTGAAGCATATACAACAGCCATATCCTGGTAAACCTATCTCAGTAGACAAATTAAATGAAGTTGAGGGTAATTAATAAATCATCAAATGATTGGTCAAATCTATCAATGAATCTACCCAAAATATGTGAAGAAAATATGAGCTCTCATTGTGATTGTTGTGAGTTAAGTGAAACAAATCACTGGATTTAATAAAGGAATAGGCAGATGATAACACTTTGTTCCACTGTCCATGAAGGTGGCTGAAACAGGTTTTTATGGAGTGCTTAGAGCTTGATCAGACATCAAAGACTCCAAAGTCATTTATTGCATCTCAGATTATTGTTGGTCTTGATTTTTGTGTTGCCACTGGACTTTGAAGACTGTGGAAAATAAAGTGAAGCTGATGAATTTGTGAAACCCTGCCTCACTTAAATCCAGTTCACAGGCAAGACAAGACATCACTGGTAAAGTCATTTGGTCCTCTTTGAAAATGAAGGACAAACAACAATAATGTATGTATTATGAATATTCTGATACCAGAATTAAACACGAAGAGAACCAATTTCATTGTCTTAAATAAATTGAAAAATATATTTTAATGCCCCTAAGTTTCTCCTAGTAACAAAGATTTAACAATATTCTCCCATTGTTCTTGTATGTCTGTAAGACATAGGAAAGTCTCCAAAAAGTTGAAAATGAATATCACAAAGGGCAATGGAGAAGATCACATAAATTCATTGCATCACATTATTAATAATTTCAAAAAAGAACCAGAGTAAATATCATAAAAATCAATAGTAATAGTATTTTTTTAAAAGATCATGTAACCCCCAAGGTGAGTTGTGACCAGTGCATAGCCCAAGTAATCTGCTAATATTGTTGTAGGGTCATATTCTCTGGTTCAAAAGGATCCACTTGCTAGATGGAAAAACTGAGGTGGAGGCATAGAGGTAGAGAGTGACTTGTTCTTACAAGAGCAAAAATTAGGATCCAAGTCTTTTATTTCCAAATCTAGTGTTTGTTATGCCATATTTCCTTCTAGAAATATACATTTGCGGTATTGTAGCCCTCTAAGTATTCAGTAACAGCTGATCCTATCTTTTCTCCATATCTTCCTGTCTTTTCCTGCTCTAAGCTTATCTGCTTGGATATCTCTAATTTTGGGATTTCAGAATCAAATTCATTAAAAAACAAAATCAATTTCAGAAGCAAACCTTTGCTGATCCTCCTCTATACTTCATGTCTTTATTGAATTTCTCCAGAAGTACAAAACCCATTTACAGAGACAGTTAATCTTCAATTTGATATATTCTAAAATTGCCTATATGCCAGTGAAAGTGGGCAGATCCTGGAGATTTTAATTTTTTTTTTCCTGACTGTATATGGCTGACTCTTCCTGAGGATATCTGTTGAGTCATATGTCAGGAGCCTTTCCTCAACCTTTGGTGGAAAAGAATCAGAGGGATTTATATTACATTTACATTAAAGAGAAATAAAGGAAGGAATCACCCTGGTACAACTGTTCTTGGCAAGAGATATTTCAGTGTCTTAGAAACATGACATTCTCACTCAACTGGGCATAAGGAGACCTCTATTTAAATCCCCACTCTCACATTTAACTACCTAAGTGTCTTTAGGCAAGTATTTTAGACTCCCTGGACCTCAATATCCTCATATATAAAGTGAGAAGTTTATATAAGATGACTTCTGAGGTCCCTTCTAGCTTCAGATATAGGAACTCAAGTTCAATTTCTGCCACCAACAAACAGCATGAACACATCACTGAACTACTATGAGCCTTGGTTTCCTCATCTATGAAATAAAAGGGTTAAGTGATCTCTTTATCTTGCAATGATCGCTTCGTCTTGCAATGATCACTAACTGTAAGGGCCCTTTAAATGGGCGGACACAGTGCATCGGGATTGAGGCCCAGAAGTAATTTCTGTGGATATTAGGACTGCCCTTGGGCGGGATCCTGGCCATATTGAAATAGTTTTGTAATGGGTGACTCTCTCGCTGATTGGCTGTGTGTGTGACCTCACAGGCCCTATATAAGCCCACTGCAGGCAGCAACCGCCCTCTTTAACCTCCTGCTGTTCACCCTGGCTTCCCAGCCTGGGTGGCCAAGCCAAGATGGGTAGCCGAAAGAGGTAAGGATTTTGGTAGTGAACACGTGGGTCTTCTGACCAGGTGTTCACCAGGGAACCAACAAGTCAGGGCATCAGTTAGGGCATTATGTGAGTAGGTATAATAAAGGCTTTTAAGATTACATGTGGTTGTTCTTGAGTGCGCTACCGGTTATTAAACTATAGATTCAAGAGATTGTGGCCAGAGACCTTAGAAGGCCTCAGAGGAGGCGAGCCGGGTAGAGCTCACACTGCAAAGGACAGTGGTCAAAGGTACTCTGGTGGGTCTAGGACAGACTAGTAATTGTAACTGCCAGGAGAGCACGTTACAACTAACCCTAAAATTCTAGGACCTATGATCCAGTACATATTCTCACAAGGATTTGATCAACTACACATAGCATGGAATACATTAGTGGATCCTCCTCATGTTTATAAATTATCTCTCTACTTGGGACTAGAGGAAACAGTGACTCAAACTTACCAACAGACTTACTGTTAAATGTTGAAGTGGTGCTGGTCTTCATCCACTTAGTTCAAAATGTTTGTATTTGAAGAGACGGGGGGATATTATTTATGAGAAAGATACCATTTCTACCCATTTTCATTGGAGGAAAGGAATAAATGTTGTATACCAGGACTATTCTCTCCTTTCTATTTGTGATGAGTTTGCATGCTTCTAAGTTAATATTATGTAGCAGATGGGAGCTGCTGAATCTGACTCTGATTGGTAAACTATAGTATTTAGGGTTGGGAATAATACTTGACAATATAAGGAGTGGGGAGTAGAGGGTGGAGAGGTGGGTTGGGGGGCATCCAGCTTTTTTTTTTTTTTTTAAACAAACTAAAAATCTTCAATCTTTTTTTTTTTTTTCCCAAGAGCCTCAGGGTTTGATCAAAGCTCTGGAGATAGTTATCCTCATGTGTTTTTTCTTCTTGTTCTTCAAGCCCATCTGTAAATTTGAAAAAGAAATTTAATCCGTATGGCTGAATCATTAAATTCATTAAGCTCTTGTTCAATTGACCAATTTTGTGGCTATGGAACCTTCAAAGTTTACTCCTGGCAACTATAGTTTCCTGTTTGTGGGGATCCCAACAACATAGATCTGGAACAATTTCTTCTGTGGGCTTTCATTCAGAGTCTGACTGAAGTTTATAAGACTTTAAAAATGGCAGACATGCTAAACAAAGGAGGAACTGTCCCTGGTATTTATAGATTAATGGATAAAAATACATATATAGCACATTAGCCTTACAGTAGGGCTTTCTAGTTCACTCTCCTCCCAAATAGTCACTGAGCTAGAATTACTGTGTAAGGGTGGGGTCTTCTAGAAACTAGAGAAGGAAATAGCAGCTTCCCTCTGGGGACTTAGTCTAGCAGTGAGTGTGGATTAGTAGGGTAACCTTAGATCATGAACTATATTTTAGAAGTTTCATTTAGAGCAATGATTTAATATTTTTATGTCATATACTCTGAAGGACTTATGATGAATTATCCTATCTATACCCAGAGAAGGAACTGATTATGTCTGAATACAGATTGAAGCATTCTCTATCTCTTTTTAAATTAATTTTATAATTATAACTTTTTTTTTTGACAATACATATGCATGGGTAGTTTCTTTTTTACAACATTATCCCTTGCACTCACTTCTGTTCCGAATTTTCCCCTCCTTCCCTCCACCCCCTCCCCTAGATTGCAGGCACTCTTATACATGTTAAATATGTTATAGTATATCATAGATACAATATATGTGTGCAGAACCAAATTTCTTGTTGCACAGGAAGAATTGGATTCAGAAGGTAAAGATAACCTGAGATGAAAAACAAAAATGCAAACAGTTTACACTCATTTTCCAGTGTTCCTTCTCTGGGTGTAGCTGATTCTGTCCATCATTGATCAATTGGAATTGCATTAGCTCTTCTCTTTGTTGAAGATATCCACTTCCATCAGAATACATCCTCATACAGTATCATTGTTGAAGTGTATAATGATCTCCTGATTCTGCTCATTTCACTCCGCATCAGTTCATGTAAGTCTCTCCAAGCCTCTCTGTATTCCTCCAGTTGGTCATTTCTTACAGAACAATAATATTCCATAACATTCATATACCATAATTTACCCAACCATTCTCCAATTGATGGACATCTGTTCATTTTCCAGTTTCTAGCCACTACAAAAAGGGCTGCCACAAACATTTTGGCACACACAGGTCCCTTTCTCTTCTTTAGTATTTCCTTGGAATATAAGCCCAGTAGTAGCACTGCTGGGTCAAAGGGTATGCACAGTTTGATAACTTTGGGGGCATAATTCCAGATTGTTCTCCAGAATGGTTGGATTCTTTCACAACTCCACCAACAATGCATCAGTGTCCCAGTTTTCCCACATCTCCTCCAACATTCAGCATTATCTTATCCTGTCATCTTAGCCAATCTGACTACACTGGTGTGTGGTGGTATCTCAGAGTTGTCTTAATTTGCATTTCCTTGATCAATAGTGATTTGGAACGGTCTTTCATATGAGTGGAAATAGTTTCAATTTCATCATCTGAAAATTGTCTGTTCATATCCTTTGACCATTTATCAATTGGAAAATGGCTTCATTTCTTATAAATCACAGTCAGGTCTCTGTATATTTTGGAAATGAGTCCTTTATCAGAACCTTTAACTGTAAAAATGTTTTCCCAGTTTGTTACTTCCCTTCTAATCTTGTTTCCATTAGTTTTGTTTGTACAAAAGCTTTTTAATTTGATGTAATCAAAATCTTCTATTTTGTGATTAATAATGATCTCTAGTTCTCCTTTGGTCACAAATTCCTTCTTCCTCCACAAGTCTGAGAGGTAAACCATCCTATGTTCCTCTAATTTGTTTATGATTTTGTTCTTTATGCCTAAATCATGGACACATTTTGATCTTATCTTGGTATGTGGTGTTTGTGGGTCCAGAAGCATTCTCTCTTTTGAAACATTCTCTCTTCCTCTATCTCTCTCTTTTTTTTTAACTTAATTTTTCTTGAGAGTTTTTATTTCCATTAGGATGGGATATCTATGTTTTCTTTCACAATCTCAGTTTTATGGAAATGTTTTGGATAACTTTACATGTGATTTCTTAATTGTGAATGTGATAAAGGAGAGAATCTAGAACTCAAAAATTTTAAAAATAAATGTAAAAAAATTGTTTTCAGTGTAACTGGGGGAAATATTAAATATGTAAATCAAATTTTAAAAAATTATTTTTTTGCCATGCACACTTTTGGCAGTCTGGTCAAGCCAAACTTTTTCAGAATACTATTTTTAAAGGCATAAGACCAAATATTTAGGATTACAAAGGAAATAAATTATATTGAAATAGAATTATTAATATGTATATATGTACATGCATACATATACATATGCATATATGTGTATATATGCATATATATACATATACATATGTATAGTTCACAGGTCTCAGGTTACTGTGGACTCACTCCTCCTTGGAAGAAGAATCAAAGCTTTCCTTGATTCTTCTAGACTCTTCCCATTTCCAAACCAGATGTTCTTTATCCCCTTTCCAAAACTCTAGAATACATTGCTCATACCTTTCTCTCATTGTACTTACTACAATTTGTCTCCTATCATAGTTATCTTGTAAAGGATGGGGTTATACTACCTCCGAAACTCAATGTAATCATATAAGTGAATGTATAAGAATAAGATACACAGACATATCACAACTAGGAGGGAAACAGCAAAGAATTTACTTCAAATTATGTAAAGGAAGGAAGATTTCCCAGGTTTCAGTCAAATTTTTATGACTGTAAACCTGGGACTAGGAACATAAATTAATAGTGAAAACATTTTCCTGATTTGTAAAAGTGTTTTGGTTTTTTTGGTTTTTTTTTCCAAATTGGGCAATATCCCAAAGACTATAAAACCTCCTGTTTATCATTCTAGGAATTTCTATTGGGCTTTCCTTCCCTTGCTTATATATCTATTTGTGTTTTTTCCCTTTCCCATCCTCATTCCATGCCATTTCCCCCTATTTTGCAAATCTTCTTCTGGACTGTGGACTCTCACATCTCAGGCTTTAAATGGTAACAAACTCCTGGAGAGAAGAAATAAAATGCATTGAACCTAATTGTGCACTTTTTTTTTTTTTTTGAGGGGGAAGGAAGAGGAATGACTTCATATCTCTGAATCATAGTCTCATTATGTGCAAACTGAGAATTGCAAAGAGATCAAAGAAAAAGGAAAATGATTTACTTGTAAAAAATATTTAAATTAATTCTTTTAGTGATGGCCAAAAATTGGGAACTTATTGGTACCAATAGGTACTTATTGATTACAGGATACCTATGAATTGGAGAATAGCCATTATGCTATAATGAATGATGAAGGGTATGAAAAATGCTCTGAATCACTATTAATTAGAGAAATGCAAATTAAGACAACTCTGAGGTACCACTTCACATGTCTCAGATTGGCTAAGATGATGATAAATATTAGAGAGGAGGTGGGAAAACTGGGACATTAATGCATTCTTGGTGGAGTTGTGAAGCAATCCAAGCATTCTGAAGAACAATTTGGAACAATACTCAAAAAGCTGTAAAACTGTCTATACCCTTTGATCCAGCAGTCTCACAGCTAAGTCTGTAATCCAAAGAGATCATAAAAAAGGACCCACATATGCAAAAATATTTGTAGCAGCTCTTTTTGCAGTGGCAAGGAACTGAAAATTGAGTGGATGCCCATCAGTTGGGGAATGGCTGAATGAGTGGTATATAAATGCAATGGAATATTATTGTTCCATAAGAAATGATGAGCAGGCTGATTTCAGAAAAGCCTAGAAAGACTTACGTGAACTGGTTATGAATAAAGTGAGCAGAACCAAGAGAACATTGTGATGGACTTGGCTCTTCTCAATAATGTGATAATTGAAGGCAATTCCAATAGACTTGAATGGAAACTGTAATCTACATCAAGAGAGAGAACTATGGACACTGAATATGAATCAAAACTTAGTATTTTGGGGGCAGCTAGGTGGTGTAGTGGATAGAGCACCAGCCCTGAAATCAGGAGGACCTGAGTTCAAATTTGGTCTCGGACACTAACACTTCCTTAACACTTAACTCTAGTTGCCTCATCAAAAAAAAAAAAAAAAAAAAAACACCTTAGTATTTTCAAATTTTGTTTGTCTCTTTCTTTCTTATGTTTTTTTCATGCCAAATACATGAACAAATGACATGACAACATGACAAATATGAAAATATGTTTAAAAGAATACATTTTTAGTCTCTATCATATTGCTTGCTGTTTTTTAGGGGGGAGATAAAAGATGGAAAGAGAAAAATATGGAACACAATTTTTTACAAAAATGGATGATGAAGACTGTCTTTACATGTATTTGGAAAATAAAATACTATTGGCAAAAAAAAATTAAATGATCAAGGAGATGCTTTCAAAGAAATCTATTAAAATGTATATGTATTTGTTGGTGAAGCTGTATTGTTGGTGGAGTTGTGAAAGAATCCAGCCATTCTTGAGAGCAATTTGGAACTATGCCCAAGAAGTTATCAAACTGTGCATACAACTTTGACCCAGCATTGCTACTATTGGGCTTATATCCCCCCAAAATACTAAAGAGCAGAAAGGGAACTGTATGTGCCAAAATGTTTGTGGCAGCTCTTTTTGTTGTAGCTAGAAACTGGAAGATGAATGGATGTCCATCAATTGGAGAATGGTTGGGTAAATTATGGTATATGAAGGTTATGGAATATTATTGCTCTGTAAGAAATGACCAGCAGGAGGAATACAGAGAGGCTTGGAGAGACTTACATCAACTGATGCTGAGTGAAATGAACAGAACCAGAAGATCGCTGTATACTTCAATGCTGTATGAAGATGTATTCTGATGGAAGTGGATATCTTCAACATAAAGAAGATCCAACTCACTTCCAGCTGATCAATGATGGACAGAAATAACTACACCCAGAGAAGGAACACTGGGAAGTGAATGTAAATTGTTAGCACTACTATCTATCTACCCAGGTTACTTATACCTTCGGAATCTAATACTTAATGTGCAACAAGAAAATGGTATTTACACATATATATTGTATCTAGGTTATATTGTAACACATGTAAAATGTATGGGATTGCCTATCATCGGGGGGAGGGAGTGGAGGGAGGGGGGATAATTTGGAAAAATGAATACAAGGGATAATATTATAAAAAAATTACTCATGCATATATACTATGGAAAAAAATTCTAAATAAAAGTAAATAAATAAATAAATTTAAAAAAAAGAAAATGTATATGTATAACATGTTTGAACTAATGAAAAATGAAATCATCAGAGGCAGGATAATCTTTAATACAATAATAATATATTAAAAACAAACAGTTTTTGAAAGAAAGACTTAATTCTCATCAATATAATCATCAACCATAGTCCCAGAGATCTCATGATATAGCACATTCTCCATCTCCTGAGAGAGTGCTTTGTTTTAGGGAAGATAAACCCACAGAACACCTTAAACCTGCCATAGTTGTCACTGGAAGATTAACCCTGCAAGATGAGAAAGGTATGCATCCGAGAGATTACAAAAGTATTCAAGTATTTTTTGATATGACCAATGTAAGAATTATTTTGCTTAACTATACACATTTGTTACAAAATCTTTGTTTTTCTTTTACTTTTAATTGGGTCAACAAGATAGAAGAGAGAGAAAGCAGATTTTGGTTAATTGAAAAAAAATTAATTAAGAGAATTGGACTAGATGATTTCTAAGGTCCCTCAGATTTCTACTATTTTATACTTACCCAAAGTGTGATACAAACAAAAATATATAGACTTTCTTTGAATTTCTCTTTAAATATATCTGTGATAAAATATTAGCTAACCCCATGTGACTAAAGCTAAAATTGACTACAAAGGTTGATATGCTGGATAAGCTAGGCCAGAAACTTTGTCAACACTTGGCTAGAAATTATATTAGCTGGAAATTCAGCTACTTATCTCCAGGTATCTCAGGGGTATAAGAGGGCTTTTGTTTCCCTGCTAAAAGAAAATAACTGGTTATCAAGGTTTCCCCTAGCTCATTTTATCATCAAAGAATGACTGGTTCTGTGTCATTGATTTCCCTGTTCCAGTTATGCCTCTCTGAGAATGGATTAAGGGAAGTGTCTATAGTAGCAGTGATATTTTGTGGAAGCATGGTATCTTAGAATAGAAAAGACATCAGAAATCATCTATTACAACCTCCCAAACTGAACAGAAATCCCCACCATAGCAAACCCAACTCTTTGCAATACATTCATTGTTAAAACTTTTCTAGTTACAGGGACTCCCACCATCTCCTAGGTAACTCAGTACATCATTAGATAGCTATATTTAAAAATCTCTCCCTTGTTCTTGTTGTTCAATTGTATGTAACTTCATGATCCGACAGGATTTTCTTGGCAAAGATATTGAAGTGGTTTGCCAATTTCTTCTCCAGAGGAAATAGAGTTAAGGGACTTGCCCACAGTCACATAGCTAATAGGTGTCTGAGACCAGATTTGAACTCAGGAAAATGAGTCTTCTTGATTACAGTCCTGTCTCTCTAACCATTGTGCCATTTTGCTTCCCTCAAACATAACAAAAATAAACAACTCTCTTTCTCTTATGAGTCAGATTCCTAAAACTTCTACTCATTGGCCCTACTTTTAACCTTTAGATCCACAACAAAATAGTTTAGCCCTTTTTTTTTTTCTTATGATTCTTCTTCACTTTTATCTTCATCATCCTCCTATCAGCATCGTAAACAGAAGTGAACAGTTCTCCAGAAGTAGTCTAAGCAGTTGAGAGTAATATAGACCTGTTACCACCCTGCCTCCATACAGCTAGTTGAAACTCACGTTCTCTCCTTTAGGGAAATTACATTCATGATGATTCTATAGCTGGTGGCTATTTCAAGACATGTCAAGTACCAGCCAGAATAACAAAAGGATAGGAGTTATCACAAAGGACTAAAGTTAACCAGGAGTTTGCTCTGGTTGTGAATAAGAGGGGTCATCAGTTGTTTCTTCAACAAAAGTTTAGTAACAGAAATATTGAATCTAGAGAATGTTATTTTTATAATGGAAGCTGTCCTAATTTACCTAATCCCTCTATATTTTTAAGGATAAATTTTGGGGATACTCCCTGTATGTGCTTGTATAAGATAACTTTCAGGAGTAATTAGGAGATTGTCTCTCTGTAGTGTGTCCTGGTAAGTGTATATGTAGAACTCCAAGGAAAGAGAGAGTCAGAGTTCTCATGGACACAATACAGTATTTTTTTTCCATTTTTTTATACTCATGCAAATGTGATGGGTTCTTTGAGGCCTGTATTCAAGAGTATTGACAGTCCAAGAAGTAGGCAAAGATTCTGAAAATGTTGTTTGGGGCAAGGGTAGCTGCTTCCCAATTGGCATGGCAGGAAAATGAGGACATAAAGGGGTTCTTCAGGGAAGGCTCCCCATTTTTGAAATAGGTTCAGGAATTTGTCACTAAATATTTTTCCTCAAAAGAAAAAAAATACATGTGACACTGTATTCAGGCCTAAGGATCACAGTTCAAAGAGAACATTTATTAGCTAGAGAGTATCTGGACAAGGGTCATCTAGGTGCAATAGACAGAATCCTAGGAAATCAGGAAGATTCATGTTTATGCCTCAGACACTTACTGTCTATGTGACCCTGGGCAAATCACTTAACCTTATTTATCTCAGTTTCTTCATCTATAAAATGAGCTAGAAAAAGAAAATAGCAAACTATTCCTATCTTTGCCAAGAAAAGCCCAAATGGGATAATGAGTCAGACATATTGAAAACAACTGAACAACAAAATCCAGAGAAGGATACCTGGAATGGATAAGGACTTTAAGTCCATGAGACTAGCTTGAAAGAACTGAGGAAGAAGAAGGTGATTAATCTTCTTCATGTATTTGAAGGGCTGTCCTTTGAAAGATGGATTCGATTTTCTCCAATGGTTAGAAATATGAATAACAGATAGAAGTTTTGAAAAGGCACATTTAGACTGATGAGGGTGAAATTTCCTATTACATCTGTCTGTACTTCAGTTTGCTGGTAAATATTTAACAATAGAAAGAGAGAAAAAGAGTAATAGTATACCCAAAGGATTTTTAAATTTAACATGCAGTATTAATATTTTCTCCATCATTTTCTTAAATCTAGAAAATCAACAAAACAATCCATCAAACTGATTTCTAAGCATTTGTCAGTTTCTGAAGTGCAAATATTAACACTGACAATTTAACAATCAAATCCCATTCAGCTGCCTCCAACACATCCCTGTATTCATCTATTGAATGGGTTTCCACAGAATGGAGGGAGTTCATCTTTATTGGCAGTCTGCAAGTAGAGACTCAAGTACCACCTGTCATTATTTTTATTGGGGGTAGGGGGATTGTTTTTCAGGTATAGTTTGGACTAGATAGCTGCTGAGATTATTTCCAATGGTAAAATGGCTTGATTCTGGTATCCCTCACAACAATCCAGTGGGTACACATAACCCAGAATTTATATTATCAGAGCTTAATGGGACCTCTGAGATCATCTAATTCAACCTTTCATTTCATAGGGGAGAAAATTAAAGAGCTGAAAAATTTTGAAAAATGAGGTGACCTATCTTTATTCCCCTTCTCACCCAAAGCAAAGATTTAATCTGAAAGTTTAGAACTTCAAATTCAATGTTCTTTCATCTATGCCAGGCTATCTCCATATTATAATTCTCATTTTACAGATTAAGCAAAGTAGACTAAAAAATAAAGTGATTATACATACTATCATGCTTGAACTAGAGTCTTTGTGAATGGATTGACAATGAATGTTCTCCTTAGTACAAGGCTTTCTTGATTTAAAATAGTGACTGGCTTATAAAAGTGGAAGGAGTGCCTCTAAGCCCCCAGAGCTTCAGACCAACTACATCTGCATAAGAAAAGGCCAAAAATTCAATTAGACAGTTCACAGAGACAAATACACTATGACCTTGCATTATAGATTTAATTTGCTTTTCAACTTTTCCCACAAACTCTACTTCAGGGAATCCCTAGAGCTGTTTGGTAATTATTTGGCAAATCTTCACTACCTGGTTAAAATCTAGTCTTTGGAGACAAAAATGTGGGAAGTTCGTGGAGTGTTCCCTAATAGTAAAGGCTCAGGAAATTGAGGGAATTGAGGGGATTAGGACAGTAAATGGTTGCTTGTGGGAATTGAGTGAACCATACTGACTCCATCTTGTGACTCAATTCTGGAGTTAGTTCAGTTCCTTTTCTATTCAATTATGGGCCTAGCCAAATTCTGTTTTATGAGAAAAGTTTATTCAATTGTGGGAATTAGGACAAAACCTTATTGCATTGGTCAAACTAACCCTGCTTGGCTGAGAAACTGCACCACCTTTACCTGCTGCTTAGAGACTCTTAACTAAGGACTTTGAATATAATAACCTAACCAGAAATTTAGACTCAAAGGTTGATATAAGGAGTTTTCTCACAATTATATATCTCAAGAAATCTATATATTTTATCTAAAAACTGGCCCCACAACCACTCAATTGTTGATTCCATATTCCTTCAACTGTTTACAGACACTTGTGGGTAGTGGGAAACGTCATTTTCTGAATTCAAGAAATTGTTTGCTCTCTCCCTGCCAATTTGGGAAAATTCCTAATTTTTCATTTAATTATAATTCAAATTACCTAATAGTGCATTGTTTCCTTTCCAGTAATTGGCCTTATTTGATGAACTGTTTTTAATGTGTAGAAGTCTGTCTCACCCTATATTTGGGGTCCAGTAACAAAACCAAAGAAAGTTACTGGTCTCTATTTGTTGGGCAATTGATATGCATTACTTAATAAACTTATATGCTCAAAAATGAAAACTTTTTTATCCTTATAATTTCATTTTTATTGTTACAGAGCTTATAGGCTACAGTTTTAAGGAACGTTGAATCAGAAAATATTTTGAGATTAGGTAGCTGGGAGAATGACCCTGGAGATGGGAAGGGGATTTGTCTCAGGAGGGTTGCAAAAGTATCAGAGAATAGGTAGAAAGGTACAGACCAGAAATTAAACTGAGAGAAAGTCCCAGGTGAGTTTTCAGTTGTGGGTCAAGTTGGAAGCTTAACTCCTCTTTTCTCCTTGGGGAGAGTTGTCCTTTCCAATCTCCATCACATTAATATCAGCAAATACCAACCAGATATACACAGTTTTCTTTAAAGCAAATAGGTAACTTTAGAGAAATCATTTTTTATGTTTTCCTTCAGAATGGCACAAGAAATAATTTGAAAGTTCTTGTATTTGAAAGGGAAAATAGCAAAAGGCAAGAAGTTTGGAGGAAAATCAAAGGTAAGAGAAGGATGAGGGCACATCTCTCAGAATTGAACAGACCCTGTCTTGGTCTATGTAGATAAATGTCAGTAACTTTTGGATTATGCAGCATCCAGATTAAAGTATCTTCAGAGATCAACCTCATTAGATAAAACCAATGGATTAAAAGCATATAATTCAATTAAACAAATTCTATTGTTCCTAATGCTTAAATTACCTGGTAGAATAATACCCTGAACATGATAATAACAACTAGCATTTATATTGTATTTTAAGGTTTGCAAAGTGTATTATAAAAATTATTCCATTTTCTTCTAATAATAACTCCTGGAGAGGTAGGTATTTTTTCATTTTCCCCATTATTATCCCCATTTTACATGCTTACTCCCTGAATGATCTTGGGGAAGTAATTTCAGCTTCTTGTGGCACAGTTACCTCACTTGTGAAATAAAGGCATTTCACAAGTTAGAATGTGGTTCCTTCCCAATCTCTCTTTCTAATGCTATGCAAACCTACATCTTTCAACTCCAGCTCTTATGGTCTTCCCCAACACTCAGTCATTAATTCAGGGACATTGGACTCCTGCATTGGCCATAGCCAATCATACTGTCCCATTTCTAAATCCAAGTCACTTGCAAGTCAAGACATCACTTCCTCTTGTCATTGGTCCTTTTTGAGAATTAAAAAACTAGCCATCTTTTCTATAGCTCCCTCCCAGGCAGAGGATTCTTGATTTAAAGTCATAAGGGAGTTTAAAGTCATTTAGTCTGATCCCTTATTTTATCCAGATGAGAAACCTAAATGATTTGTCCAAAGTGAGATAGAAAACCACAACAGAATCTGAACTCAAGTCTTTGTCTCCAAATGCTATTTCCGTGTCCTTATTTGCTTGCTGTCTAATGGGGTTGATATACCAGAGTAGAGGTGAATAAGACGGTATGGAAATGAAAATGATACAAGATAGAGTATGACAGGCCTAGAGAATTCTAGATTTCCAGAATATGAGCCATCTATTTCAATCCATGTGGGAAAGAATCCCCACTCTGGCACTGCTTTCAGGTCTCCAGAGAAAGGGAATTGCTGCTTCTCAAAGCAACAGATAACACTTCCAGACAGCTCTAATTGTAACACAATTTCACCTTACAGCAAGTCTATTACCTCTTTGCAACTTTTATGTTCTTGCCTCTACCCCTGGGGCCAGATAGAAAACAGTTTATTCTTCTTTCATGTGAAAACCCTTCAGGTACTTGAAAATAATCACCAACTAACTCCCCTTTAGCCTTCTCTCTTCAAAAGAATAAACATTTCCAGTTCCTCTAACTTAAACTCAGAGGACATGGTCTCAAGACCCTCCACCATCTTGTTTGTCCTCTTGACATTGTCTTGGAGAAGGAAATGGAAAACTACTCCAGTATCTTTACCAAGAAAAGTGCAAATGGGGTCACAAGAAGAAGCTGGGCACTACTGAAAAATGATTGAGCAACAATAACAACAATGGATATACTCTAGTTTACCAAACTGTTTCATCCAGAACAGTTGACACAATATTCCAATTAAGAACTGATAATAAAAGAGTATGTTGGAATAATTACC
The DNA here is from genome assembly GCF_048593235.1 of Sminthopsis crassicaudata. Taxonomy (NCBI): domain Eukaryota; kingdom Metazoa; phylum Chordata; class Mammalia; order Dasyuromorphia; family Dasyuridae; genus Sminthopsis; species Sminthopsis crassicaudata. The sequence goes on along the minus strand of NC_133618.1, from coordinate 421,971,302 downwards.
TCCCAAATCCTGAAAGCTATGTCTCTCTTAATATTGCCTAAAGTGACATTAGGTTTTTTGGTTTCTACATCAACACTGTTGACTCATATTGAGCTTGCAGGGCACTGAGTCCCCAGACCTTTTGCAGAACAACTTCTGTATATCCCTTGATCTGCTTTGTGAAGATGATCTTTTGAACACAGCGTAAGGCTATATTTATTCTATTGAGTGTCATCTTATAAAATTAAGCTTGTCAACATCTTTTGGACCCCGACTATATCATCCAATATGTTAGCCATTCCTTCCAGCTTAGTGAAGAAATAATTTTTGTCTTTATCCCAAATCATTGATAATATAGCACAGGATCAAGCACAGACATCCTCCACCCCCCACTTCATCCCCAGTAGTCCATTGGAGACCTCCCTGCATGTGACATTAGGCCTTCAACCACTAAACAATTAGTTCTTCCACTAAATCAGTTGAGTCCTGCAAATTATAATATTGATTAGTCTATACTCAGGGGTGTCATGAGGCTCAAATGAGATAATAGCTGTAAAGTAAGGTACTTCCATAAACATTATTTAGAGGGCAATACAGAAATATGCTGGTAAATGTTAAACATCCAGCTTTCCTAAAGGGAAAAATATTTTTGCATATAGTTATTTAATCTACATTGTAATACTTTTTTGAGTCTAGAAATCAACAAAACAATAATTTAATCCATGATTTCTTTTTTTTTAGAATAAACAATATTTTACTTGATTTATTTTCTTAAAGTATTTTTCATTCTGTGATTTCTTTTTTTAAATTAATTTTATAATTATAAAATTTTTTTGACAGTACATATGCATGAGTAATTTTTTATAACATTATCCCTTGTATTCATTTTTCCAAATTTTCCCCTCCCTCCCTCTACTCCCTCCCCTAGATGACAAGCAATCCCATACATTTTACATGTGTTATAGTATAACCTAGATACAATATATGTGTGTAAATCCAATTTTCTTGTTGCACGTTAAGAATTGTAATCCATGATTTCTTACGTGTAAATACTCACACACTGGAAATTTCATAATGGATTCTGCAAAGCTAGTTAGAGCTGGCTCCAGTATGCCCCTCTACTGCATCTCTCCATCCTCTCCAAAGGAAGATTTGAGATAATGTCCTAAACATTTCTTTTGGTGATTCAAGATTTCCATACAATTTAGACTAGACAACTTTTAAGATGTCTTCCCTCTCCAGAATTTTGTGGTAGTTATAATGAGCAGCACATGGAGTCAGGAAAAAAATTAAGTCTTTGCTCTGTCACTTACAGGCTGTGTGACTTTGAATCTTTTTTTCTTCCCTGTTTTTCATTTTCCTTATCAATAGGAGTATATTATCTAAGATTTCTTTTCAATTTTGACATTCTATGGCTTAATGATTCTATGAAAGGCAGCAAGTTATGTTTTGAGAGGAAGCTTTGAGAGAGAAGAAGTTGATGGAACTAAACTGAAAAGTCCTGAGTTCTAATCTTGACTTTTCCTTGCCATTGCTTTCCTCCTCTATAAAATGGGAGATGAAATGAATTACACAAAAATGTTGTCAGGTCTTATAGAAACCTATATTTAGGGGGAAAAAACCTGTGTGTAATTTTGTTTTCCCTGAAATAGTAATTTCATCTGTGTAAGAAGTTCCCAATTGGGAAATTCCCTCTAACAATACAGATCAACAATTATTTTGTTTCTTGTCATCTCAGAGTAGCTTCAGAAAGACTCAGTTACTTGCCCAGATTCACATAGTCAGTACATGTCAAAGATGGGACTTAAAACCAAATCTTCCTGATTCTAACCACCTGCCTTGGTTTATTGTCATAATTATTATTATTGAATGAGCATAGTGGGTTTTGGCCAGTGGCAGTGAATAATTGGCACTCATGGTTTGGCTAATCTAGAGAACTTTTTGTGGTAGGGCATAATGTTTTTTTAGAAAATCTGAAAACCAACTTCTTCCAGGAAGTCTCCCCTGGTTAGTGGAAAGAGACATCCTGGCCAATCCCACAACTGAGCAAAAATGGTTTTTCTGTGCTCTTAGATGCTTGTGTGGAATGAACAGAGGTTTTATATTCTTAGTTCCCCATGGCTTGATTTGGTTTTGATGTTGTCTCCCAAAGCAAGGTCATGAGCTCGTCATGTGGCTTTTCTCTCCCCACACATCCCAACTAAGGGCTGAAAGTTGGTCTTTGTTTTCTTTTCTTAACCTTTGCTTGGGGAACAATCAACTTCAGAAACGTTGGTCTGGATTTCCAAGGGCTATTATGTCATGGAATCAAATAAATAATGGTATGAAAGACATGACAAATATTCATTTCATTTGTCTGAATAGCATTTAGTCCCTAAGAAAATGAGGACATTGTGATTACCAGTTCTCATTCCCCACTCCCTAGTTATTTCTTATCAAGCTGAAAATGGTTCCTAAGACTTGAATGTCTATAATCCCTGGAGGTCTGAGTAGTAGTGAGTTTCTTAGAAGAGTTGAATGAGGTTTTTTGCTATTAGAGATATAAAGAAAGATTATGTAAGGGATTAAGGAACATTACATTTCAGCAAAGAAAATAAAATTTAAAAAGCATCAAAAGAGCTCTATCCCTTCCATTTCTTTTCTACTGGACTTGGTAATGACAACAAAAAGGCCAGCTAGTCTGAGTTACAAAGATTTCTTGCTCCTTATATTTAAACATGATCAGGCTTCTAACCAAGTCTGGGATGTTCTACATGAACAGAAATGATTCTTAATTGGTGGACAGAATATTAAGACAACACTGTGGACCTGCTTAAGGGAGAGAGTTGGTACCAGAACATGAGAAAGAGATGTATGGTTCCAGAACAACATTCCAAGGATTGGAGAGAAAAAGACTTTGGAAGCAAAAGACTTGTAGAAGAAGACAGCTTCTTAACATAGCCTTCATTTGCAGCTTGACTCCTTGAAACGTGAAAAAGAAAATTCTTGGTTTGGACCCTCTCTCTTGTTAAAATGAGATCTTATCTGACTCCCATCTAAAATGCTCATCCACTCTGGTATATTTTCTCATATATTCTAATCTGAATGATTTCTTTGACTTCTGTTTGCTGCTTGCTTGAATAAGCAGACGGACTTATCATTCATTATTTGTATGTCTTGTGTAACTAATATTTAATGGTAGCCACAAAGCTGGTGAGTGTAAGCTAAGGCTATCCTCCCCCTTTAAGAGTGACCAGGGAAGCAGCTTTTGTTCTGAATCTATTATACTGCTAGAATGGCCTTAGGCCTCCATATTTGAGAAGGCCAGATAAATATAAATCCAGTTTGAAAACTCCTCTGGAAACAGGTGAGGGAAGGAGGAAGTACCCAATATCAGCTCTTTCACATCCTTCACACTGAAATCAATTTTCCTTAAAGAACAATGGGCTAGGTTCCAGAGATATTTATTCAGGCCACCTGCGAGACCTATTTTACATTTAAATGATACATGTGATAACCTAGCTTGCACAAGGATTCCCATATCTTGAGGATGAAGATGAGGAAGAGTTTGGTAACTTTAGCCCTGACTCTCCATTCCTTTGCCATCACCTAGTTCACTGTTTTGTTTCATCTCACCAAGGTTATTGCAGCAGTCCTACAACAAGACTTCTTATGTCCCTTCTAACCTCTTCCTAATGCAATCACTACTTAAATGAGATTTTAAACATACTTTTATATCCCTAATCAACAACTTTTAGTGACTGAATTGTTTATAGAATAAAACCAGCTATTGTCCCTGGCATTCAAGATCCTCCACAATTTGATTTTAACCTGCTTGTCCAGCCTTATTTCATTTATTCCAGTCACACTGGATTACTCCCTGTCTTATTTCTCATAATTCTCTTATTTTATTAGACATTCCCATGTATAATTATAATAATAACAGCAACAGAATCAATAATAATTTGTGATGACGTGGCACAGGGCTGTTGTGTGGCTCAAAAGGAGGCACAATGGACATCTCAAATTTTTTCTTCCCCCACCCTTCTTCAAGGGGGACTTGAATTCTTCCCAGAAGAGGAAGCAGGAGGTTGGAATCAGACGTCATTCTGTTCTCAAAGAGAGGAGATACTGAACTGGAATTATTTTTGTCTGTTAGTCTAGACAATGTGATCAGGTTCAATTTAACTTCTCATTGCTGTTTTATTATTAGAGAGGAAGCAAGATCCCAAAGTTTATACCTAAGGCTTGACACCTTTCCCACCAAATGCCAGTTCTATAATGAATACTCATGTAATAATTAGCCAAGAAATCCATTTATACAAATCAGTGGCAAAATAGAAATCAAAGATTATGTATATAAAAAAACCTATACCAGATACCACAGAGTGAAAAAGCTCTCCCATTAGGATCAATGTACCAACCAAGAGAGAGTCCTCGATCTCACTCAAGGGAAATCTTACTAAATGTCTAGTAGAGCAAGCTGGGGATAGGGACATGATCGAGACTGTTAGCCTTTTTCATGTCTTCCTAGCGTCTTCAGCATCTTGAATGAAATTGGCATCTTTCATCTTCTCCCTTGAAGCTAAAAGTCAGAAACAGGAGAAGCAAATACCAACTTACCAACTCAAAGGAGAACTCAAGAAAACCTGAAGAGTACTCTCTCTCCCCTCTTTCCAACTCCCCCTGGCTTCTTACACAGGGCAGGACATTCATCTCCACCAATAAGGAGAGAATCCCATGCCAATGGGCTTTGAACTTGGATTTACAAATCATAATCATAATAGCTAACATATACACACATACACAAATATATACATGTAATATTTATCTTTTCTATCTATCTTTAAGGTTTTGTTGTTATTCAGTCATGTCCAATTCTTTATGAACCCATTTGGGGTTTTCTTGGCTAATATATTCAAATGGTTTGCTATTTACTTCTTCAGCTTAGTTAACAGATGAGGAAATTCTGGCAAACAGCCTTAAGTGACTTGTCCAAGGTCACATAGCCAGCAAGTGTCAGTATTTGAATTCAGAAAGATGAGTCTTCCTAATTCCAAGTCCAGTGCTCCATTCCTATACTACTAAGCTGTCCCCTAAGAGTCTTACAAATGTTATCTCATTTTATATTCATGATAATTATGACAGGCTAATACTATTATTCTCATATTATATAGAAGGTGATTTAACCAAAGCCAAATAGCTGTTAAGTGTCTAAGATTATATTTGAAACCACGTCTTACTGACTCAAGATTCAACATTCTATCTTCTGTGCCACAGAGCCTGAAAGAGGTTCCATTCATTGAAGTCCTTCACTTCTTTGAAGACTCAACTTAGCTTCCATCTTCCTCTAGGAAACTTTCTTTCTCTCCACCCCCTCAGAAAAATGATTTAGGATACTCTCCTAATTGGTAGAGATAGATATCATGTCTTGTATGAGGAGCTAGATGGAGTTGGAGGGGACAGAAAGGAACTCTTCTCTCCCTATAGATGTTTAGTAAATGTTTGTTTAAAACGTCTTTCTATGACATCCATTCTATTCCAGCAGTGATTTATCATTGGCTTATGTAAAGACGATATGGATTCTACTCAGTTTCCTGTAGTAACTGGCCCTAGGATCAGTGTTTAGTTTCAGTGTGTATAAAGTATAAAAAGAGGAGGTAAAGTGCATGTGCCAACATACAAAAGCAATAGCTTTATATTGACAATAAGGGAGAGGATGGTGCCTAGGATAGCTGCTTAGAGTACAATATCTGTACTGGCCACTAGGTGATACCCTAGGCTTAATTTACCATTCTGAGCAATTGTGCATGTGTGAACAACTCCAGGATGTTCATTCAGTCTAGAGAAAGTTAAATACTATCAGAGATTAATAATTTTGAGCACCCCCAGAATTGTCTTTCCCATGTCTCTATGTGAATGATAAAAATTATTTCCCCCAAATCACAAATTGTCAAATAGCTTGAATTTTCATTACCACAGAATCCTAATTTTTTTTTCGAGTCTGTAATCCTAAAAGAAGTACTCACTTGCAAATAGATTAAGTGAGCTGTATCACATCAAAACAAAAAATAAAATCTGACATAGCTTGAGTAAGCTATAGCCACTTGTGTGAGAGTCTGAAGTTCACTCCCACTGTCTCTAGTATTCTATCTGTTAATGTTCTGAGATAAATACTTCAAAAGATCATATTGATAGAGGAGGGAAAAAATGTATTAAGTACTTGCTGTATTCTAGGAATGGTGCTAAATGCTTTGCAAATATCATCTCGTAGGATATTTAGAGGTTTTTTATTTTTCTATATCAAACATGCAGTTCTTTATGTATTTCCACTATTATGCTGCAGAAGAAAAATAAGATAAAAAAGGAAAAAAATTAGAAAGAAAACAAAAAGCAAACAACAAAAAGGTAAAAAGACAATGTTGTGATCCACATTCAGTACCCACAGTCCTCTTTCTGGATATAGATGGCTCTCTCCATCACAAGTCATTAAGTGACAAGAGGTAAAAGTTAATAGTTGATTATGACTTACAGTGTTATCCCCACTCTGATGACACTTACCTTTTTATATATTTAATATTATTTTTATTTTCCTGGTTAACATATAAAACTTTTTTTTTACATTTGTTTTTAAAACTTTGAGTTCCAAATTTTCTCCCTTCCTCCCCACCCCCAATCACTTTAAGAAGGCATATGTGAACTTATGCAAAACAGTTCCATAAAAGTCATGTTGTGAAAGAAAACATAGATCTCCGTCCACCCAAAAAAGAAACTCAAGGAAAAAAATATTTTTTAATGAGTATGCTTCAGTCTGCATTCAAACAGTCTTTCTCTGGGTATTTATAGCATTTTTCATCACAAGTCCTTCAGAGTAGTTGTATTGCTGAAAATAGCAAAGTCATTCACAGCTGATTAAAGCCCAATTGTACACAGTACATTTCACTTTGGTTGAGCTCATGGAGAACTTCAGAGGTTTTCCTGAGAGCATCCTACCCATAATTTCCAATAGAACAATAACATTCTATCATAATAACATGCCATGATTTATTCACACATTACCCAATTGATGAGCCTCCCTTCAATTTCCAATTCTTTGCCCTGAGAAGAGAGCTGCTATAAATATTTTTGTATATATAGATCATTTTCCTTTTTTAAAAAATCTCTTTTGGCATTCATACTTAGTAGTAGTAATGTTAAGTCAAAGGATACATATGACTTTATAGCCCTTTGGACATAGTTCATATCTTTTATCACTTATAAAATGGGGAATGATTCTTACTAATTTTTGTTTTTATAAATTTAACTCAGTTCACTATTTATTTTAGAATTTAAAATTATTTTAGAAATATTTTCATCAGAGAAATTGGCTTCAATTCCTCCCCCCCCCATTACCAGTGCTATTTCCCTCCTGTCTTTATTTTATTCTCTCTCTTTTTACCCTGATCCTCTTCAAAAGTGTATTACTATTGAGCACAACCTTCCTCCATATGCCCTCTCTTTTGTTACCCCCACTTTTCCTTATTTCCTTCTCCTACTTTCCTACAAGGCAAGATAGATTTCTATACCCCTATTAAGTGTTTATATTATTTCCTCTCTGAGCTAATTCTGATGAAAATAAGGTTCATTCACTCCCTTTCTCCTTCCCCTTTTCCCTGCCATTGTAAAAGCTTTTCTTTGTCTCTTTTATAGCAGATGATTTACAGCATTCCACCTCTTCCTTTCCCATTCTCCTAACACATTCCTCTCTCATCCCTTAATATTATTTTTTAAAATATCATCTCTTCATATTCAACTTACACTTGTGCCCTCTGTCTATATATATATATATATATATATATATATATTTATACTCTTTTTAACTCCCATAATAATGAGAAAGTTCTAATGAGTTACAAGTATCATCCTCCCATGTAAGAATGTCATCAGATAAACCTTTTTTAAGTCCCTTGTGATATCTCTTCCCTGATTATTTCCTTATTTGAAAACCAAATTTTTTAGTCATCTCTAGTCTTTTCACCATGAATGCTTGAAATTCTCTATTTCAAATGAACGTCCACCTTTTTTCCTAAGGTGGACTGTGTAGATGATTCTTGGTTATAATCCTACCTCTATTGTTTTCTGGAATATCATATTCTAAGCCTTCTGATCCTATGTAGAATCTACTAAATCTTGTATTATCCTGACTATGGTTCCATGATACTTGAAGTATTTTTTTTTCTGGATGCTAACAATATTTTCTCCTTGACCTGGGAGCTCTAAAATCTGGCTATACTATTTATAGGAGTTTTCATCTTGGGATCTCTTTCAAAAGGTGATTATTTCCATTTTTATTTTACCCTGTGGTTCTAGAATATCAGGACAGTTTTCCTTGATAATTTCTTGAAAGATAATGTCTAAATTCTTTTTTTGATCATGATTTTTATGTAGAACAATAATTTTTAAATTATTTCTCCTAGATCTGCTTTCTAGATCAGATGTTGTTTTTTTAAATTTTTTTATTTATAAATTTTTTGACAGTATACATGCATGAGTAATTTTTTAAATAATATTATCCTTTGTATTCATTTTTCCAAATTATCCCCTCCCTCCTTCTACTTCCTCCCCTAGATGACAGGCAATCCCATACATTTTACATGTGTTACAGTATAACCTAGATACAATATATGTGTGTAGATCCAATTTTCTTGTTGCACGTTAAGTATTAGATTCCGAAGGTATAAGTAACCTGGGTAGATAGACAGTAGTGCTAACAATTTACATTCACTTCCCAGTGTTCCTTCTCTGGGTGTAATTGTTTCTGTTCATCATTTAGATCAGATGTTTTTACAGTGAAATATTTCATTTTGTTTTCTATTTTTTCATTCTTTTGGTTTTGTTTTATTGTTTCTTGATTTCTCATGAAGTCATTAGCTTCTTTTGCTCAAATCTATTTTCAAGGAATTATTTTCCTCATTGAGTTTTTGTAACCTCTTTCCCATCTTGCCAATTTTGCTTTTTAAGCCATTCTTCTATTAGCTTCTTATATTTGCACCACTCTCAATCTCTTCCCAAATTTCCCTCTATCTCTCCTATTTGATTTTTAAAATCCTCTTGAGCTCTTCCATAGCTGAAGACCAATTCATATTTTTCTTGGAAGCTTTAGATGTATTATGTTTGACTTTTTAAATTTTCTTCTGAGTATGTGTTTTGAACTTCCTTGTCACCATAGTAACTTTCTATAGTCAGAATCGTTTTCTGTTGTCTGCTCACTTTCCCAGTCTATTACTTGGCTTTAACTCTTTGTTAAAGTAGGGCTCTGTTTCCAGGGTGGAGAATGCACTATCCCAAGTTGTTTTCAAATCCTTTCAGGCACCTGACCACAAGCATTATTTTCTCCCTGGAATTTGAGGAATGTTCCTGCTCCACTGTGGCTGTGATATCTAGTGTACTAAAGCAACAGAGTCTTTGCTGCTAGTAAAGAGAACTTCTGTGGACTGAGATCTCCGAAAGTTGCCACTACTGCCACCCATTCCTGGTTTTCTGGTTTCCCAAGGCCATCTCATACAAGACTTTTCTTGCTGACCTTTCAAGTTATCTTTGTTGTCTCTGGCATGAGAGGTCTAGAAAACACCAGTACAACAGCTGATTCAGAGACCCCTAGACCCATTCCTGCTTTGCTGGCAGCACTGGGGCTAGGATGCTCATATGGCCTGTGTAAGGACTTCATGCTGGACTCCCACACTAATGGTACAGCTCTTTCCTAGTGACCTTCGAAATTGTCTTCAACTGAAAAATATTTCACTCTTTTTTGTGTTCTGATGTTTTAAAATTTGCTGAGAGTCATCATTTAAAGACATTTTGAGAGATTTAGGGAAGAGCTCTGCAGGTCCCTGCCTTACTTCATTATCTTGGCTCTGCCTCTCTGACACTTGCCTTTTAGCTGGGACATTCAATGTTTTACCCCAAATAACATATTGTGAACATTTCTGGAAATATTGCAAGCTATTGATATACTTTTGGATGTGTTGCTTTTTGGAATTATTCTCTAACTAGGCAGCTTTCTAATACAACTTTATATGAAGGCTGTACTCCTTACATTTCCCTAGGACTATAAGTATACTACAATCTTGAGTTAGATATCAGCCTACAATATCTTTCATCTCCTTGATGATTGCCCTTCTACTTAAGCATGAGACAGACCTGCTCTTATTTTTGAGCAGACAAATGAAAATTGGGAATCCAATGCAGCTTGGATGAGGGGAAAGCAAGGAGAAAACTACACAACAACAATCAGTGATTTCTTTTCCCTCTGAAGTAAAAATTTGGTCTCAAAGTACTCATTGGACTGCCAAGAAATAAACACCACACCATTTGGGCAGTTCAGAATCTGCAACCAATTAATAAGCTGGATATTTACTCGACTGATGTGCCGTTAGAGAGTGGAATGCAGAAGCCCAGAAGGCACGGGAGTGTGTAAATTAGAGCTAACCTAAACTGTCTGGTGCCTGGCAGCTTGTATGCCAGCCACGCCCAGTGACTCTATCCCTATTTTGCCCAGCCGCCCCTGAAAGATGCCTCCCTCTTTTCCTCCCATTCACTTAGCCAATTCTGGAGTGGTACAATTGTGAGCTAGGCTCTAATTATAAGCTTTCCTGTGAAGCTGGCCTTCCTCTAATTCACCCTGGACACAAATAGCTAGAACAGTCCTTTCCAAAGCCACAAAAGCCACAGCAACGCGCGCGCGCACACACACACACACACACACACACACACACACAGAACACCCATTCAAGTCAAGTCAACAACTCTTTACTGAGAGTATCTACTCTGTTCTTAACATTGTACTGGGCAGGAGGGAAAAAGAGATTGGTGGATACAGCAAAGTTTATGGCATGGTCCCACTCCTTTAGGGGCTTATGTTCCTGTTGGAGAGATAAGATTAATTCCACATAAAACAATTAGAGAAGAAATACTTTAATACCTTAAGGATGTGTGATTTTACTGTGGTTAGCTTTCCTTCTTCTAATGCAAATTGCAATGCCTCTGAAGACTCCTTAGTCTTTGTGAGTTGCTTTGGCTAAGAAAAAAAAAAATCACCTATGACCAACTTTCACAATGAATCTCTCTATATTTAAACTGTTCTTTAACTTCACCCAAGAAAATGACAATAATGAGACATCATACCAACATGTGTGAGATATAGCCAAAGCAGTAATAAGGGGAAGTTTTATATCTCTACAGGCCTACTTGCATAAAATAGAAAAAGAGAGGGCCAATGAATTGGGCTTACAACTAAAATTACTAGAAAAGGAACAAATTAAAAACCCCCAGACAAACACAAAACGTGAAATTCTAAAAATAAAAGGTGAGATTAATAAAATTGAAAGTAAAAAAACTATTGAATTAATTAATAAAACTAAGAGTTGGTTCTATGAAAAAACCAACAAAATAGACAAATCCTTAGTAAACCTGATTTTAAAAAGGAAAGAGAAAAAAGAAATTGTTAGTCTTGTAAATGAAAAGGGAGAACTCACAACTAATGAAGAGGAAATAAGAACAATAGTTAGGAGCTACTTTGCTCAACTTTATGCCAATCAATTCGATAACTTAAATGAAATGGGAGAATACCTTCAAAAATATAGCTTGCCCAGAGGAAGAAGTAAGTAGTCTAAATAGTCCCATCTCAGAAAAAGAAATAGAATAAGCTATTAACCAACTTCCTAAGAAAAAATCCCCAGAACCAGATGGATTTACATGTGAATTCTACCAAACATTTAAAGAACAACTAACTCCAATGCTATATAAACTATTTGAAAAAATAGGATTGAAGGAGTCCTACCAAATTCCTTTTATGACACAGACATGGTACTGATACCTAAACCAGGTAGATCGAAAACTAAGAAAGAAAACTATAGACCAATTTCCTTAATGAATATTGATGCTAAAATCTTAAATAAGATATTAGCAAAAAGACTCCAGAAAATCATCCCCAGGATAATACACTATGACCAAGTAGGATTTATACCAGGAATGCAGGGTTGGTTTAATATTAGGAAAACTATGAGTATAATTGACCATATTAATAATCAAATTAATAAAAACCATATGATCATCTCAATAGATGCAGAAAAGGCATTTGATAAAATCCAACATCCATTCCTACTAAAAATGCTTGAGAGTATAGGAATAAATGGTCTATTCCTTAAAATAATAATGAGCATATATTTAAAACCGTCAGTAAACATCATATGTAATGGCGATAAACTAGAACCTTTCCCTGTAAGATCAGGAGTGAAACAAGGTTGCCCACTATCACCATTACTATTCAATATTGTACTAGAAATGCTAGCCTCAGCAATAAGAGCCGAGAAAGAGATTCAAGGAATTAGAGTAGGAAAAGAGGAAATCAAATTATCACTCTTTGCAGATGACATGATGGTATACTTAGAGGACCCCAAAGACTCTGCTAAAAAGCTATTAGAAATAATTCAGAGTTTTAGCAAAGTTGCAGAATACAAAATAAATCCACATAAATCCTCAGCATTTTTATACATTACCAACACAATCCAACAGCAAGAGATACAAAGAGAAATTCCATTCAAAATAACAGTCAATAGCATAAAATACTTGGGAATATATCCACCAAAGGAGAGTCAGGAATTATATGAGCAAAATTACAAATCACTTGCCACAAAAATAAAGTCAGATTTAAATAATTGGAAAGACATTCAGTGCTCTTGGATAGGCCGAGCGAATATAATTAAGATGACAATACTCCCTAAACTAATCTATCTATTTAGTGCTATACCAATCAGACTCCCAAGAAACTATTTTAATGACCTAGAAAAAATAACAACAGAATTCATATGGAAGAACAAAAGGTCGAGAATTTCAAGGGAAGTAATGAAAAAAAAAAAAAAATCAAATGAAGGTGGCCTAGCTGTACCTGATCTAGAACTATATTATAAAGCAACAGTCACCAAAACCATTTGGTATTGGCTAAGAAATAGACTAGTTGATCAGTGGCATAGTTAGGTTCACAGGGCAAGATAGTTAATAAAAATAGCAATCTAGTGTTTGACAAACCCAAAGATCCCAAATCTTGGGATAAGAATTCATTATTTGACAAAAACTGCTGGAAAACTAGAAATTAGTATGGCAGAAACTAAGCATGGACCCACACTTAACACCACATACCAAGATAAGATCAAAATGGGTCCATGATTTAGGCATAAAGAACGAAATCATAAATAAATTGGAGGAACATGGGATGGTTTACCTCTCAGACTTGTGGAGGAGGAAGGAATTTGTGTCCAAGGGAGAACTAGAGACCATTATTGATCACAAAATAGAAAATTTTGATTATGCCAAATTAAAAAGTTTCTGCACAAACAAAACTAATGCAAACAAGATTAGAAGGGAAGTAACAAACTGGGAAAACATTTTTACAGTTAAAGGTTCTGATAAAGGCCTCATCTCCAAAATATTGGAGAGAATTGACTTTATAAGAAATCAAGCCATTCTCCAATTGATAAATGGTCAAAGGATATGAACAGACAATTTTCAAATGATGAAATTGAAACTATTTCCACTCATATGAAAGAGTGTTCCAAATCACCATTGATCAGAGAAATGCAAATTAAGACAACTCTGAGATATCATTACACACCTGTCAGATTGGCTAAGATGACAGGAACTAATAACGATGAATGTTGGAAGGGCTGTGGGAAAACTGGGACACTGATTGCATTGTTGGTGGAGTTGTGAAAGAATTCTGGAGAGCAATCTGGAATTATGCCCAAAAAGTTATCAAAATGTGCATACCCTTTGACCCCGCCATGCTACTACTGGGCTTATACCCCAAGGAAATACTAAAGAAGGGAAAGGAACCTGTATGTGCCAAAATGTTTGTGGCAGCCCTTTTTGTAGTGGCTAGAAACTGGAAGATGAATGGATGTCCATCAATCGGAGAATGGCTGGGTAAATTATGGTATATGAATGTTATGGAATATTATTGTTCTGTAAGAAATGACCAACTGGAGGAATACAGAGAGGCTTGGAGAGACTTATATCAACTGATGCTGAGTGAAACGAGTAGAACTAGGGGATCATTATACACTTCAACAACAATACTATATGAGGATGTATTCTGATGGAAGTGGATATCTTCGACAAAGAGAAGAGCTAATCCAATTCCAATTGACCAATGATGGACAGAATCAGCTACACCCAGAAAAGGGACCCTGGGAAATGAGTGTAAACTGAGAGCATTGGTTTTTTTGTTTTTTTTGTTTTGTTTTGTTTTGTTTTGTTTTGTTTCTCTTCCCTGATTATTTTTACCTTGTGAAATTCGGTTCTGCACATATATATTGTACCTAAGACATACTATAAGATATTTAATATGTATGGGAATGCCTGCCATCTAGGAGAGGGAGTGGAGGGAAGGAGGGGAAAAACTTGAAACAGAAGGGAGTACAAGGGATAATGTTGTAAAAAAAACTACCTATACATATGTACTGTCAAAGAAAATGTTATAATTATAAAAATTAATAAAAATAAAAATAAAAAAATTGATTTACAAACAAAAAATAAATAAATAAACTGTTCTTTGGATAAGTAATACACACAGCCCATCACTAACCCATACTTGAAGTTTTCCCAATTTGGTAGAGTTCACATTCTGTTGATATGGAACCCAGAATCTCTGAAACAACAATGTTTCATCATTGAACAGGACTTTGGAAGACAGACAGAAGAAAATAGGCAGTAAACCTACAACTGTTAAAGTAAGAGGAATTAAGTGCCCAAATGCAGGATACAGACAAAAAAAATCAAAACTTGCAAATCATCAAGAATAGGAGAAATCATTAGTTGGAATGTTAAGAGAAGATGCAATGGAGGAAGTAGGACTGCTATATCCATTGGGTCAAGATTTTTCAGTGGCTTTGGAACTCTCTCCTGCCAGGCAGGATAATATTCTATCTGCTGCAGAGACCTCTCAAATCTGTCTTTCCCTAACATTCTCTGATCATACCTCATTGTTATAGGAAATAATCTTCAGCAGAGGCAGCCAGGGCTCAGTTGTACCCCAATTGCTAAGTAATGCCAGAGTACTGGACAATTCTGGAGATAATCTGGATCATACTTGTGTTAACAGTGAATAGCAGGAGAGATTGTAGACAATTTTAATTAAGAGGGGAAAGAAGCTTTTGAGATAATATCTCAAATCTCAATGTTCTCTCTATCCAGAGAACAATAGAATCTGTCCCAAGATTACTAGGTTCTAAGTTTCCAATAATACCAGATATTCTGGATTGTTATTTTTCCATTGGTTTCTGCTTGGACAAGAGTATTGTCCCATTATTTGCATTTTATTAAGTAGTTTCTTCCCTGCAGGATCTTTCTTCCTTCTCCCTCCATTCCTGCTTCTAATAAGGAACCATAGATGGGCTCAAAATGCAGACTAAGTGGACTAGGGTGTAAACACTTTGCCAGAGGAAAAGGAAAGAGCACATAATAATACTTGTGCTGGTACACTGAGCCCCCAAGCTTTAGCTCATGTGTAGCTTGGGAGGGGGTTTTGTCTCTTCTTCCTTATGTTCTCTTGATACTGACTTTCTGACTCATCACTTTTTAAATTGTGGGTTTACCCCTAGGGTTCTGTCTTAAAGCTGCCTCAGCTTCCAGACAGCTGGGGAATTTATTTTCCATTGGTCTCATCTCTGCCCTTTGTAGCTTTTCTGGAAACAGGCCTTCAGCTGAATTCCAGTCCCATTTTTTCCCATCCTACTACAGCTCCCCATGCTGGCTCCCAGTTCTCCCTCTGGACTAAATTACCTGGCTTAGGAAAAGGCACAGTGTGTGTTCCTCTGTAGCCTTGAGGTTCCCTCAGTTAAGGGCCTCCCCAGACAGAAGGCACAGGACTTCCCTTCTACACCTCCCCCTCCTCTGCATGTGTCTAGGCAGAGCTAGAACCAGCTGTTTATTTTGACATAATACTGGGGAAAGGTCAGGGGTACATCAGTAAAGGCTGAAGCATCAGGTAAATCCCTCAATGGTTCCCAAAGCACAAACCTGTCATTTTCTTTGTGCACCCTGCTAGAACATGGAGGCTAAAAGCAGTGGGGAGCAGTGCATTGAGTATGTCTTTTACATTCTTAGCATTTTATTGGGCAGGAAGGGGAAAGGAATTGGTGGATACAGCAAAGTTTATGATGTGATCCCTGCTCTTTAGGGGCTTAGGTTCCTGTTGGGGAGATAAGACAAACCACACATAAAACAATTAGAGAATAAATATTTAGGGATTAGAATTCACCACTTTTAATTCATAAAACTGTTACCTTGTAGAGCTTCTAGCTTTTGTATCTGGTGGAAACAGGGATAATCACTTTACTTCTGGTACATAATTTCTCTTTCAGGTAGATTTGTTTTGTTTTTTGGAAAGTTAGTGGGGAACTGGAGGAAATGTCTTCCAACTTAGTGATCTCATAATTGGGAAAAATTTCCAATTTGAAAAGGGGGGGAAATAGTCAACAACAAGCATTTATTAAGCCCTTATGTATCAGACACTCTGCTAAGTAATGGAGATATCAAAAAAGATCCCAAAAAAGCAGCCTTAGTTTTCATGGTGTTCATATTCTAATATACAAATGTCAACAAACATACAAGATATATACAGACTTCAGGTGGCAGATATTCTCAGAGAAAAGGCATCAGCAGTGGGGAATGGGGGTTAGAGGGAGAAGAGTGGGACTGGAAGAGATTTTTATACAAATGGGATTTTAGGTGAGTCTTGAAGGAGCCACAGAAACTAGGAGGAGGAGGTAAGGAGGGAGCACTTTCTATGCAGAGTGAATAAGAATTAACAAAAGATGGAGTAGGACATGTGTGAGGAACAATATGATGTTCCATGGAAGCAAGGGGCTGCAGTTGGTTTTATCACAGGCCCAAATGCAAAGCAGGATTGTCTCCAGCCAGGAGATGGGCAGATGGCTCATGAGCTCAATGCATCTCCTAGGCTGACAGGTGTTTAAACAGTCCATTACATATTTGACAGGTTGAAGATTTAGTACCTCTGTTACCCTGAAGGTTCCTATTACCTTTCCTTGCCAAATACTCATTTGAAAAAACAAATATAATGAAAGTGAATGAGAGAAGGGTGGGGAAGTTGGATGAAGCAAAGCCCCCCAAAGTAATAACTCAAGCATGATGTGACAGGTTGTTGTGATGTGGGGGGTTCTTGGAATACTGAGAGGTAGTGTGAGGGCAGGGGGGAGGTGATGAATTCCCAGATCTCCTCAAGGCTGGTTCCCTTAAGGGAGTTATTGCCATGTGGTTGGCATGTTACAGTTTACTCTCAAAAGTAAGTTGAGGAGAAGCAGCATATTTTGTTCTCTTTCTCATGATTTCACTGAGTTTCACAAAAACCTGATTTCTGATCTCCTGAATAGAGGCTTGGTCTCTATCATTGTCCCTCCTAAAGCATCTCTACATTCCAAGTGATTCTCACTCTTAAAAGGATCCAAAGGATCCTGTGGAAAAAGATGAGACAGAGGGACTAACTCAAATGAGAAAGGGGTCATAGGCCATGTTATTCAACAAGCTATTAATGAGGACAGAAAAAACATGCTGTTACATCTCTAGACAAGTCTATGGTGAGATTTACCTGTATTTGGGAAGGCAGCCCAGTGTCTTGGGAAGAGCAACAGAGAAAGAGCTAGGAAACCCTGGATTCAACTTTCCAAGAGGTTTTTTCTATTAACTATTTGACTATGGATAAAATATACAATTTCTCTAAGCTCCTTTTTTCATTATAAAATGGGAGTAGTCATCTTTTTTTCTGCTAAGTTCATAGGGCTGAAGACAAGGACTAAGTAAGATATCATACACAAAGAATTTTATAATTATAAAATATCATATTAATATTATTTATTAAATTAAATAAATATTTATTAAGTGTCATAGTATTCCAAGGTATTTTGCTAGGCCTGGATTTCATTTCTAATTTAATAATCTCAATTTACTCATCTGTAAAACATGTTTAATAATGCCTACTTTACCTGATCAAAGTGTTACAAGTGAGAAAGCTTCCTCCTCAGCCTAATCCTCTCCACTAGCTTTCTGAAAGAAGTCTTGGAATAATTTTAATAATATGGTCTAATTGTCCCACATTATAGGAGATAGAAATAGATACAGAAAGTCTGCAGAGATATAAAACTTGGTATACATTTTGATCCAATAATACGACTATTAGGTGTGATTAGGAAAAAAAAAAGAACTTATATGTTCTAGAATGTTTATAGCACTCTTTCTTTGTGGTCATAAAGAACTGAAAATGGAGGGAATGCCCATCAATTGACAACCAAGTTGTGTGATATGGCTGTGATAGAATACTACTGTGCTATAAAAAATGATGAACTGATTGATTTTAGAAAAACATGGGAAGACTTGCATAAAATAATGAAGAGTCAAATGAACAGAAACAAGAGAATATTATACACAGTAATTTCTAAGAATAACTTTGGACAATCAAATCATTTTGAGTATTATAAATACTCACATCAATAAAAATGACCTGTGAAGGAAGATGCTATTAATTTCCAAAGAAAGAACTAATAAATGGAAGCATGTACAGTATGGTTTATAAAGCAATTAAACAATATTATCTCATTTGATTATTGCAATAACTCTGAGAGATAGGTGCTGTTATTACCCCCATTTTATAGATAAGGAAACTGAAGCAGACAGGGATCAGTGACTTCCTCAGGGTCACATAGATAGTAAGTGTCTATTTGAACTCAGGAATTTCTGACTCCAGGTCCACCTAGCTTCTATAGTTCTGAATTTATCTTTTAAAGTCCTACAAAACTGGGCTCCAGCCTGTCATCCCATTTTCACTGGACTTTTCTCCCCTTCCCTGACTCTGCAATCTAGTCAAATGTCCCTTTTCTCCATTCAACATTCACTCCACTCCATCTCTAATATCCATTCCTTTGCACTGGTCATTTTCCTTTGCCTAGAATGCATATTCTCCTAATCCCAACTTCATAGAGTTTCTTTCTTTATGATGTAGTTCTGACACTATCATCTACATGAAGCCTTAATTTATTTCCTTCAACAATTAGTGTCCTTTCTCTCAAGTTATCTTTATTTAATTACTTTGTTGGTACACAGATAGACAGACAGATAGATAGATGGACAGATGGATGGATGAGAAAGATAGATGGGTGGATGAAGGGATGGATGGATGGATAGATGATAGATGATGATGATGGTGCAGATAGATTACTTATAGATGATAGATCTATAGATAGACAGATAGACATATAAAAGTATATGAAGTAACCTTTTGTAAAGTAGGGCAGGGAAGGAGGGGGAAAAATGTAACTGTATAGCAGAGAACAAAAGAAAACTTGGAAGCACAAAAAAGCAGTATAGCTTTGAAAATTGTGTGAAGTATTCATTACATAGTCTTTAACAAAAAAAAAAAAACAACTCCATAAACATCATGAAATGGAAATTCATGGTTCTATATTGAATCTCCTTTTTATGTTGTGCTGTGTATGTGGAAATGTGAGTTTTTTAATCTTTCTGTATTTAAGTTCTAAATAAATAAATAAATATTTTTAAAGAATTGACCTTTGATTGATATTCACAACAGGAATACTATCTAACTTGTGGGGGAAGGAAATAACTATAGTTAATCATCTTAAAGTAACCCAAAGTGGAAAACTAAGAAGAATGTTGCCCTAGCTTCCTGAAAAACCTTTTTTTTTTTTTTTTGTGAGACTGAGACAGTGGAAGTATAGAAGGGCCTCGAGAAATAAACCAGTCCAATCTCATTTAATAAAGAAACAGTGGGGCAGCTAGGTGGCGCAGTGGATAGAGCACCAGCCCTGAACTCAGGAGGACCAGAATTCAAATTTGACCTCAGACATTTAACACCTCCTAGCTGTGTGACCCTGGGCAAATTACTTAATCCTAGGGGAAAAAAGAAAGAAATAGTGGCAAAAAAAAGTTAAAAGATTTGTGTGAGGTTATCTAGGTAATAAGTAGCCGAGTCAAAATCTGAATCTCTATTCTCTGCTTCCAATAACTCAAAGCTATTGCTACTGTGCCATGATCTCAGACTCTAACAGAAAGATGCAGTGATTCAGAGACATGTCTGATGAATACATACATTCATGTGGGACCAGATACTTTAGAGTCGAAAGGGACCTTCCAATGGGCCAACAATAAAAAGTGTATCTCTTTTGCAAATTGAGGAGTATTAAATCTGCTGCAGAGTGGAAGAACTATAGAATCCAAGAAAAAGAATGGACCAGAAAGGGGCATGGGGCAGTTAAATAGTGCACAGAAGATTGAGTGCTAGATCTGGAGCCAGAAGAATTTCTGATTTCAAATCCTGCCTCAGGCAATTATTAGCTATGTGGCTTTGGGCAAATTATTTAACCTTTGCTAACTCAGCTTTGCCATCTGTAAATGGTGATAACAATAGCATCTACTTCCTATTGTTGTTGGTGATCAAATGAAATAATATCGGGAAATCACTTTTGATGATTTTTTAAAAGTGCTATATTCAATTCAATTCAATTCAAAGTATTTATTAAGTGCCCACTATGTACCAAGCATTTTGCTAAGCACTGGCAACACAAAAAGGGCCTTTCTACTGCTAGTACAATAAAGGACAGAAAGCTGCCCTCTTGGAGCTGAGTAAAGTGATAAGAGGAAAACATCAGGGAGTGCTGAGAAAGGACAAATGTGAATTCCCTCTTTGCTGGAGCCACATTCATTTCTGCAAATCATCAGAATTATCCTGGCCTACATACAGGTAAGGAAGGGCAGGTAGGTGATACATTGGATAGACTACGGGCACTGCAGGAAGGAGGACTTGAATTCAAATCTGGCCTTAGAAACTTCCTAGTTGTGTGTTTCTGAGTAAGTCATTTAACACTATTTGCCTCAATTTCCTCATCTATGAAACGAACTGAAGAAGGAAATGGCAAACCATTCCAATATTTTTATCAAGAAAACCCAAATGAGAAAGGGGCCATAGTCCATGTTATTCAACAAGCTATTAATGAGGACAGAAAAAGCAAGTCTATGGTGAGATTTACCTATATTTGGGAAGGCAGCCCAGTGTCTTGGGAAGAGCAGGATGATGAAGAGTAGGATAGGATTGAAAGAATTTAACAACAAAAAAACAAATAAAGAAGGAAACATTTATTAAACACCTACTATGTGTCAGGCACTGTATTATCCCATTTCATCCTTATAACAATCCTAAGAAGTAGCTATTATTATCCCCATTTTACTATTGAGGAAATTGAGACAGATAGAGTTTAGGTGACTTGCCCAGGCTTACACAACTAGCAAGTATCTGAAGTCAATTTGAACTCATGACTTCCTGTCTCCAAGTCTAATGATCCAACCACTGCACCCGGTAGTGGGAAGGGTAGATTTCCAAAGAGGCTCTTTTGAATTTCTGAGGCTTTTTTTGTAAACAAAATTGTGTTATGTTTTAAGCCTAAGAGCTTGGCTAGCCTCAGAGGTTCCTGGTGTCCTTAGTAATGAAGGATATGTCCACAGAAAGACAAAGTGTAGCTATATCTTTAATTTCAGGAAATGGCTGTCTCATGAGAGTTACAATAGGATTTCAAATTGAAAAAGTCCTAGTACTCTTATATTACATATGAAAACACTTATGCAGAAATAAGTCATTTGTCAAAGGTAGCATAGATAGTGAGGGATTTCATTCCCAGGACTTCTAAAATCAAATTTAGTTGCTTTCCACAAGATCAGTGGTATTTAATTCAAATAGAAAAAGGGGTCACTAAAATGGAGTTTAGGAGTTCTTGCCAACCACATAGTGACAGTTTTTGAAACAAAATGCTATTTATATTTTATTGATATTTTTATTTATTTTATGAAATTTTTTTCCAATTACATTTTAATCTGGCACCATGCAGCAAGTAACCATGGGTTTGATATCTCTACCATATACCAAACATCATCTTCCTAACCTACCTCACAAAATGATTACAAGCATTAAATAAGAGAAGAAAAGTAAGGCATTAAATTATTATCTAAATGCAGATAATCCAGGGAGAGAAGCCTCCCAATTGGAGTTTGAAAATATGGATAATTGTCTCACCTTCCCTGAGGTCTTTGAATGTAAAAATCTGGCCTTATCAGTTCATTACAATAGTTTTCATATCCTTACCAGCATGCTTATTAATATCATTAAGATCTTTATGTCACTTTCTAAGTTTGAAAACAGAGGCTATATTATTTTCTCTTTGATATCTTTCTTGAACTTAGGAAAAATACCACCAAGTAAGTGGTTTTGCCTTTAGTGGTAGTATCTATGCCCTAATTTAAAGAACAATTGATATCATCATCATTATCATTATCATTTTAAAAGTACTTTTTAATAATTATAACTATCCAAGAATAGATCAGGTTGCTTCTAGAGTTCTCTATTATTGGAAGCATTTAAGGAATGATTGAATGACTATCAATTTATGGATATTGGATGTTGAGTAGATGACTTCTAAAGGCTGTTCCAAATTTAAGATTATACAACTTGAAAATAATTTTTTCATCTTTCTGAGTATTGAATTTTGTTTTTATTGTATAAAGATGCATAGCCTCAAATCTTGCTTTGGGTAATTTATTTTTTTAACCTCAATATTTATAGATTGTTCCAGGTACTTAGTTAAGTGTGGGGGAGTGGGAGGAGAGTGGACAAAAAGATGCAAATCAGAGGGGAAATATACAAGGCTAACTATGTATAGAGGATGGGGGAAAAGTCAAAGGGACCAAAAGTAGAAAAGTCTAACCTTTTTTTTGCAGAGAAAGAAAAAGAGACCCAAAGAAATAAAGTGACTTTTCTTAAGATCTAAATGGGTGATTTTCCAATTCAACCAACTCTGGTAGTTTCCTGTTGCTTCTAGAATAACAATAATTATAATAATGATGCAATAAGTATTTAGATTATACTTTAAGGTTTATTAGGCAATTAAAGAATATTATCTCATTTGATATTGCAATAACTCTGAGAGATAGGTGCTGTTATTACCCCCATTTTATAGATAAGGAAGAGACAGGGATCAGTGACTTCCTCAGGATCCCAAAAATATCTGAACCCAGGAATTTCTGACTCCACATCCACCTAGCTTCCTCTATAGTTCTGAATTTATCTTTTAAAGTTCTACAAAACTGGGCTCCAGCCTGTCATCCCATTTTCATTGGACTTTTTTCCCCTTCCCTGACTTTGCAATCCAGTCAAATGTCCCTTCTCTCTGTTCTTCATTCATTCCACTCCATCTCTAATCTGCAAACCTTTGCACTGATCATTTTCCTTTGTCTGGATTGCATATCCTCCTAATCCCAACTTCATAGTCTCTTTCTTCCTTTATGATGCAGTTCTGATCTACATGAAGCCTTAATTTATTTCCTTCAACAATTTGTGTCCTTTCTCTTAAGCTATCTTTATTTAATTACTTTGTTGGTAGACAGACAGATAAAAAGAGAAAGAGAGAGAGAAAGAGAAATAGGTAGATGGATGGATGAAGAAAATAGATGAATAGATGGGTGGACAAATGGTAGATGGATTAATAGATGGATGGATGGATGGATGGATGATAGATGATGATAATGGTACAGATATATTATTTATAGATGATAGATAAATTATGATAGATGATAGATTGATAGATAATAGATGATGATGATGAAGATTCATGATGGATGATGATGATGATGATGATGATGATGATGATGATGATGATGACATAGATAGACAGATGGATGGATGGAAGGATGGATGATGACTGATTGATTGCTCCATGTTACACAATGTGTTAAAAGCAGAGCTAGAATTCAAGTGCAGGTCTTCAAGCTCCAAATCCAGTGATTTTTTTCCCTATCATCTGTCATGCTGTCACTACTATTTGTGTGGTTTCTTATATTAACGTAGACATCTGGGTTTTGAAAGAGGAAGCCTTTAACAGATCTGTGGATTTTCTTAAGTTTGGTTCTTTGTAATAAGGACAAAGGACATTAAACTTTTGCTATAGAGACCAGAATGCTGACATCTTGAATGGTTTACATTGGACCTTTCTGATAATAACCTTATTAATGGTTTTCTTAGCATATATCCCCCCCCCCCCCAATCCATTGCCAATCTCGCCCCAGTCTTCTCACTGCTACAAGACTATACCAATTAGACTAAGAGGCTTTTTGCCCATATTATTGCTGCCGAGGTTTTGAAATCCTTAATTGATGGTGAGTCATCTCTAGTTTAATTAGTGGCAAATTGATCCTCCTCAGTCACCATTGGCAGAGAAGGGAAATGATTCAGACAGTGGAACATGCAATGCCTAATAGGTCCGGCATGTATGGGCTCTTGAAATTGACTGCCATGTTTCATATGGTACCCAAAGAGAAGCTGGTGATGAAGCTGGGGTTTGGCTTATGTCATGTTCTAAACACACTGTGATGGCTATGGATGCATGTGATCCAGATGGCCTCATTTTTAACTTTGCTCTAAAGAGTTTAATGTTGGAAATATCATAAAACTCATTTTATAACCATGCCACTTATTTTAATCCTATTGTAAGGTCTCAAAATAGTATGATGCAGTTCATGGAGTACTACATTGGAATCATTATGTTTGAATTCTGTGGTATCTCCATCACTAGCTGTGTGGTATTGGGGACACAATTTAACATCTCTGGGTCTGAGTTTTATAAAATATAAAAAATAAGGATCTGGGTGCTTGATAATCTCTAAGGTCCAGGAATTTGAATGGATTTAATGCTCCTCTAGCACTATTGCAAGTCTCCAATGTAACAAGTTCTAGAATATGATTATAACTATACAAGTTATACAAAAGTTTACAAAGCACTTCGATATCCATATATTCCATCAAGCCTCCTACTAGTTCTGCCAGTGAGTGAGAAAGGAAAAGAAGGATGATATTATTCCCATTTTATGGATAAGAAAACTGAGTCCTAGAGACAATGACTTTTCCAAAACCATATAAGTAGCAAGCAGAAGAACTAAGGTTTAAACCAACATCATGACTACTCAAAATCTACCATTGTTTCCAATGGATCCCACCAAGCTGGGGTAGATCAAAGCAGGGTCTCTTGAAGTCCATAGACAAGCCATAAAAATTTCAACCTCCTTTCCATATTCAATTAAGCATCTGAGTTATCGAGTTGAAATGGATTAGGCTTATCTGCTTTGATTCCACTGCTTTTATTCAATCTGCTTTGATTGCCCCCTGGTGGAGATGAAATTCAATATGGTATGTATGTGTGGGACTGAACAACATTTACCAGATTAGTCCTGTTCAACTCTCTGGGATGTCATTTGTGGTTTTCTTGGTAAAGCTACTAGAGTGGTTTGCATTTCCTTCTCCAGCTCATTTTACAGATGAGGAAACTGAGGCAAAAGGGGTTAAGCAACTTGCAGAGGCTTACACAGTCAGTAAGTGTCTGAGGTCAGATCAAAGTTAGGTCCTCTAGACTCCAGGACCAGCACTTTAACCACTGTATCACCTTGCTGTCCAAAGTAAAACAGATACCATGTAATCTCCACTGAGAGCATCATCTTCATAATAACAAGTAAGCTTTTGTGAGTTCTTTGAAGTTTACAAAGCACAACCTTAGAGGGAGCAGGTGGGTGATATAAAGTGTCTATTTTGCAGCTAAGAAGTTGAGGAAGAGGGAGGTCACATAAGGTTACCCTTGGAGTATGAGCCTGTAAAATTAACATTATTTCAACTCTTCAATACTGGATAACAGAAAACTTAGCAAAAGCCAGCATGGTATAGTGACATGGTACTTCCTACCACCTGTGTGACCTTAAGCAAAACCCTGAACGGCTAACCACCCTGGGTCTCAATTTCCTTATTTGTACAATGAAGAGATTGAACTCGTTGGCTTCTAGAGCCCTTTTCAGACTCTATCAATGGCAACTGTCTCCAAACCAGTATGTATTAAGCAAGTGCTGTGGACCTGGCTTTCTGCCTACATGCTTTGAGGAAGCCATCCAACTTGGGACTCAGCTGCTTTCATTGCTGGTGCTGAGACTTTTGCCAGTGACATGATTATCTGAAGTCTTGGAGACCACAAGAGGTCTCTAACATCACTGAGGAGAACAGAGAAACTCAATAGGAATTGCTTTTTACATGGGGAAATCTGGGCTCCTTAAATTTTCCTTTGCTGTAGGCTGGATCTTTTTGGGATGGCTCTCTGTTTGGTTTGCTTCAAAGTCTTGGACGAACTCTCTTCAGGATATTAGACACTTCCTTCTCTATAATTCATCTTTCCACTTTGCCATCTGGAATATTTCTCTTTTACAAGGGACTAAGCTGTTACAGTTTGATACAATTGAGTTTTAAATTAGCCATTTCTGGTTATTTATTGTTTTTAATGCTCTCTTCCCTAAATTCAGATTCTATTATTTTTTTAAACTTAATCCAGCTAGGATTTCTGTTTCCTCACTGGAACATCTGTTTTTATGTGTTTTTTTTTCCAAAGCCTATTCTGGAGACATTCCTCGATCTCTTGTAAATAAGTATTGGAGGATTTCTTTAATCTATAGTTCCTAGGTCCTTATAGTTTTCCAGGTTCAGACTACTGTCCTGAAAACCAGGAATGGCACTGAGGGTGAACAGGGTAGATGAACACCTCACATGGAATTTTTTGAATGGTGTCTGAAAAGCACACTATCAAAAACTAACTCCTGAGAATTTACCATTAGAAATTCAGTTCTTTGAATCAAGAATTATGTATACAGTGGATACAAAGTAGCTGGGATCCAGGAAACTGGAAAAATCAACATGGATCAGAGCAATTTGGAAAGACTGGGAACAAATAAATTCAGTATCCAAAAGTCAAACAAACAGAAAATATGGAATGAGGATGTGGAAATTATGGGAAGGGCAGGGGGAAATCAGACAGAAAGATACAATTGGTAGTTGGGCTCAAGTACACAAACAAGAAAATTAAGGAAGAAGGAGTCAGGAAGCCTGAGGAATGAGAAGTCAGGAAGAAAGGACAATGGAATGCCAATAGCAAGAGAGGAATCAATCAACAAGCTTTTATCAAGTGCTTCCTCTGTGCATGGGACCATGCTGAGTACTTGAACATCATATTGTGTTATTCTTTTGAATCAGTCCAAAAGCTAAGTAACTCTGAAATGAGATGAAGAGCCCTAGTTGTCAATATACCACTTTTTAAAAGTCTGGATTGATGATTTCATTAGTGCAAGGAAATGTGCTCTGGAACTGCCTCCAGATGCCTCATCTACATTTCTCTATAATTTATAGTTTGGGCAATTACCTGAGACACAGAGAGATTATTCAATTTACCCTAGGTTGCACAGATAATTGGCAGGACTTGGCTAAATCTTCCTGATGCCTGATATCTACTATACCATACCATTCTTAATATTCAGGATGGTAGTCTGAACCTGAGAAATCCAAATTATATGATGAGAAAATTTCAATATAATACAAGTAACCATATTAATGATTGTAAAAACAATTATATTCCCAGAAATCTTGGAAAGCATGCATAAGTTTTAGGTTAAATTTTGTCCATTGAATTTACAAATTAGCTCTTAGGGACTATGACCCATTGAAAGCAAAAAGAGTTTTGACTGAGTCACCTTTTAGGATTATAGATGCTAAATAGATCATAGGTCCTAGAGGGGACCTTAGAGACCCTCATTTTAAAGATTAGAAAACTTAATCCTAAAATATTCAATAATTCACCCAGGTCACACACACATAGGAAAAAAGATGGTTGAATTGTATCATTTTATTCTGGAATTTTAATGACCAAGTTCTAGTAATTTCAAAGAATGTAGGGCATACATCTCTAGAACAGCTCTTGATTAATCAAGAAAAGAGAGGAAGAGAGAGTGTGATAGAAAATAAAAAAGGAGAAAGGGGAGAAAAAAGGAGGAAGGGAAAAAAGAAAAGGGGTGGGTAGAGTAAGCAAAGGAGGAAAGCAAAATAGATTTGAAAAAAGAAGACACACTTCTGGGAGTGGAGTCAAGATGGTGGAGTAAAGTCAGGAAGCTGCTCAAGTTCTCCCAGTTTCCCTCCAAGTCTCCCAGAGTCTGATGGAATGAAACCCCTCTCCAGCTCAAGATGGACTGGAAAAAACTTCAAGAAAGATCAGTCTCACTGGGGTGAAAAAGGGTATTCTGCCCTAGTTTAGACAGACTATGGAAAAGCCAGTGAAAGGGTCTTAATCACAGGAAGTCAAAACTGAGACCCTCAGTCCTGACTCAGTAAAGAAGCAGATCAGTGGGGCAGTCTCCAGTCCCAGTTCAGAAGGCAAAGTGTGGGAAACTAGGCTCTTTCCTGGTTTGTGGCAAAACTACCCCCTACAAACACATGGGGCTCCTGTGCTCAAAGCCAATGCTCAGAGCTACACAAGAAGCATGGGACAGCACCACTTTTACCCCAGGAACAGGGCTCAATCATAAAAGTTAAAAAAAAAAAAAAAAAAAAAAAAAAGAGGAAATACCAAAAGAAAAGGAAAGAAAATGAGTAAAAAACAAAAAAGAACCTTGACCTTAGAAAGCTGCTATGGTGACCAGAAAGACCAAAACACCAACTAAGATAAGGACAAAATGTCCACAGAGGTAATCTCAAAGAGTGATATGAATTAGTCTCAAACTCAAAGAGGCTTCTTGAAAGTGTTCAGAAAAGACTTTAAAAATAAGAGAAGTAGAAAGAAAAAAATGAGAAAAGAAATGAGAACTATACAAAAGGGAGTCAACAGCTTGGAAGAGGAAGGGAAAAAATGACTGAGGAAAACAACTCCTTAAAAAATAAAATTGGCCAAAGCAAAAAAAAAAATCCACTGAAAAAAAGAAGCCATTGGCTTCCTGTATGAGTCGAGGCATAACTTAAGTTCCCTGAACCTCAGTTTCCCTGCCTCTAAAATGAGGTAGTTGGATGAGAATAACCTCTGAGGTCCTGTCTTAATCTTAGATTTATGATTCTACAAAAATAGACTTAGCCCATAGAGAAAAAGAGAAAGGTGCAGTCTCCTAGCTCAGTCCTGGAAGTTTTATTATTCTGGGAAACAAAGTGATTTGTCCTACCTGTGACCTCATCAAAGCTGGGAGCAACTTCACAGAAACTATAAAAACAAAAGCCACTTGCAGAGAACTCAAAATTGTTCTCTGGGATAGTTTTTCAACCGTGTTATCCCCATGTACCAGGAATAAGTTGGTGCTTTTGATTTGATTTTTAATTAGGAAATTGTTTTGGCTTCATTCATCTTGCTTACAAACAGGATCCAGAATTGAAAGATATTTTGTTTAGGCTGGATTTTTTTGGAGGGGAAAAAGAAGTGAAGATGAATGGAAAGTACAGGGAGGAAAGGAGAAATCAGACTTTTGGTATCTAGTATCCTTTATTTGCATTTCCTTCAATAAAATGTTTCTCTAACATCTAACCTTTCACAGTGACAAGCACCCTGATTTCTAAATTCTTGCATAGATCTGACCATTGCCTCCCATATCCTTTGAGATCTTTTCTTCATCTCCAGGAAGAAGGTCAAAGGGAGAAGTGGTGGAGAGCCGGGCCTTGAAGCTTATCATTGCTACCCACATCTAGCCTACTGAGGCGATGTTTTCATTTTTCTCAAGAAGCTGGGTTGAGTCAGAGGGAGTGCCTAGGATTTGGGCAGAAATTCCAAAGCTGATGGGCTGGCTGCTCTATAGAGAGAGGAAAAATGGTCTTTTCTCCTCCCTCCCCTTTCAGCAGCAACATATCCTTTACTCAGCTAGGCTGAAAACTTGCTGAGTTCTTTTAACATCCCTTTTGTGTTACAGTTTTCTCTGGTTGGGCCAATAATGTCACTTCCCAAAAATGTAGAAAGTAAATAGTAATTCTGAAATGATACTTTAGGCTAAACATATTAAAGCTTTATTGAAAGCTTGCTGGGCAATCTGGTTGATATTATGATGTGTGTTCTCCCTTTATTTCTTCCTCCACCCTCCTCACATTAGGTAACAAGAATGAATGACATTTCAATTTCTAACATTGTCTCATGATGGCATAGGGGAGTGACTATTATATTTTTCTTTCTTTTTTAATTTTTTATTTATTTTCTTGGGCTTATGAACTTTCATATTTATTTTTATTAAAGCTTTTTATTATCAAAGCATGTATAGATATTTTTCAACATTTGCCCTCGCAAAACTTTGTGTTCCAAATTTTTTCTCCCTCTCTTCCCCCCACCCCCTCCCTGAGATATCAAGTAATTCAATATATGTTAAACATGTTCAGTTCTTTTAGACATATTTCCACAATTATGCTGCACAAAAAAAAAATCAGATCAAAAAGGGGAAAAAATGAGAAAGAAAACAAAATTCAAGCAAACAGCAACAAAAAAGTGAAAATGCCATATTGTGATCCACACTCAGTCCCCACAGACTGGGTGTAGATGCCTGTCTTCATCACAAGACCATTGGAACTGGCCTGAATCATCTCAGTGTTGAAAAGAGCTACATCTGTCAGAATTGATCATTGTATAATCTTGCTGTTGCCATGTACAATGATCTCCTGGTTCTGTTCACTTCATTAAGCATCAGTTCATGTGAGTCTCTTCAGGCCTTTCTAAAATCATACTCTTGATCATTTCTTACAGAACAATAATATTCCATAGCATTCACATACCATAATTTATTCAGCCATTCTCCAATTGATGGGCATCCACTCAGTTTCCAGTTCCTTGCCACTATAAAAAGGGCTGCCACACTTTTGTACATGTGGGTCCTTTTCCCTTCTTTATGATCTCCCTGAGACACAAGCCTAGGAGAGACACTAATGGGTCAAAGGGTATTCACAGTTTGGTAAGCCCTTTGGGCATAGTTCCAAATTGCTTTCCAGAATGACTGAATCAGTTCACAACTCCACCAACAATGTATTAGTGTTCCAGTTTTCTCACATCATCTCCAACATTCATCATTATCTTTTCCTGTCATTTTAGCCCATCTGAGAGGTGTAGTGGTACCTCCAAGTTGTCTTAATTTGCATTTTTCTAACCATATAGTTTCAATATACTATTGAAGCTGATTGAAGGTTGGCCAGGAGACCACTGATCTAGTAGAGAACACTAGATTGGGAATTAGAGGATCTAAGTTCGAATCTCAATTATATTTCTGTGTGAATTTGTGCTAATTATTTAATCTCTCTGAACCTCAGTTTCTTCATGTGTCAACTGACATTTGATGACAGGATCACAGAAGTTGAAAGAGACCTTAGAGATCATCTACTCCCATTTCCTAATTTGACAGATGAGGACACCACATTCAGGAAGTCATAATTTAACCCACACAGATAGTATCCAAAGTACAATTTGGACTCATGTTTTCAGATTCCATCTTTCCATCATACCATGCTTATGTCTTCTCCCTTCTATCAGATTGCTCTTAACTTTCTATGCCTCAGTGGAATCGTTTTATAAATTACAGTGACCAAAAACACTTCTCATTTAGTAGCCATTCTTTTACTATAGAGACTCTCTGAACTAAAGTGAGATCATTACTAAGAAAATTTTCATCCTATTTGACCTTGAAAATTTTCCCTTTTGGAAGGATCTGTCAAAGCAACCAAAGAAGGCAGAGGGTATATTTTTATCATCATTTTATGGGCAAGAAAGCTGAAGCAAAAACAAGTTATCCAGAATCACATACCTAGTTTCAGAGGTAGGATGTGAAGTCAAGTCTTCCTGCCCCAGGTCAGACCTCGGTCTATCACTCTATCAACTATTTATAAGTTCTTGGAATTCTGGGAGCATGCCCTACTTCCTTTGTATCAACCACCACACTTACAATAGAGATAGGTTTATGGTCACTGCTCATTGGTCAAACAGTTGATGAAAGGACTACAGAAAGTACCTTTTTAATCTCTAAACTTTAAAATTGTTTTGTTCCTAACTATCCTTACTTTTTCTGGTCCCATCTATGAGATATTCTAGGGCATACAGCCATTTCTTAAGATATGCAATGATTTCCCTAATTTTTTTCTGGCTCTCTAGGTGGAAAAAAAAAAGACAGAAGTAGATCGTTGAATAGTCCAGGCTGGAAGAGGGGTCACCATATCATAAAGGACAGCTGTCAGAATTATTCTTGTTTGTTTGATAGAGACTCTTAAAAAGATGGCTCAATGCATTGTAGTTTTTGCTCTCAGAGTCACAGACCTAAAGGTGGAAGATTTCATTTTCCACATGAGGCAACTGAATCTTAGAGAAATGAAGTAAATTCTCCAAGGTCACAAGGTAATAAGTAGCAGAATCAGACTGAAACTAGGTTCTGTGACTCCCATGGAAGTTTTTTTTTTTCCTTTGTACAAGACTCTGGCATTTGCTGTGTTGCTAGTTGATTCTCCCTGCTTACTGTCACTCCCTGGATCGTGGCTGCTACCTTAAGAGAAACCATAGGCAATCTAACTATATGGGCAGCCCAGGGGGAACCCAAACTAGGCTAGCACCATGCAGCTGACTCACACCTGGCTCAGCAAGTCTGGGAGAAAAGATGGAAAATACATCTGGCTTACATGAGCAACCTGGGAAGGATTTTCTTGAGACCACTGACAGAAGTATAGAATAGCTGATTGTGTAAATTAAATTGCAGAGTCACCCAATGGACAATTAGAAAATCTATGAAGTTTCTATGAAGATGGTGAGATGGGATTATGTAAAACATGATGAGATTGTTTCTTTTCTTCCTATGACTCTGAAATCAGTAATGTTTGAAAATACTTTTCTACAAAGGCCTTTAGGTACAAGAGTCTGTTTTTCCTATTTCCCACCTATGAGAACAAAGCTGAAAATTTAACTTTGCCACAAGTAAGCATGCTCAACCACTTCAGAGCTTACTGATATACTTTAATTATGGAAACTTCATTTTAGAATTTATATCTTGATTAGGTTTATAGGGGATATGCTAATGAGGGAATTAAGAAGATTGGAATCTAAGTGGGTCAGTGCAAGAGCCAACAGGCAATTTTGAGATATTACTCCACCATCCATACCCATAGAGAATTGCAACCTAGAAATAAAATTTTAAAAACCTACCAAACAAAAAATACTAGGAGGAAAAACCTGGGGATGTGCTTCTATGCATGCACAGTTGGGAGTGAACTAGAATTGCAACTTTCTAGCACCACCTAGTGGTATGGGCAAACACAGTAGCCCAATTAAGCAGCTCCTCTAGGTCATACTTTTTTAGTGTCCTATAGAACCCACATGTCTTTATACAGGGTTACAGTATTTTATTCACAAGACCACATTAAGTCATATCATCTGTCTGAAATACCCCTATCAAATGGTAAAACACCTAGGAACACAGGACACTGATATCTATGGCCAGCTAGAAGTGGATCATGGCATTCTCAGTAATCTCTACTACTTGGTTTATACCAGGGAATAAATAGTAAAAGATAGGGTGAATATTCAGAAGAAACAAAGTTCAAGAGGAGAATCAGGAATAAAACCTTGCCAAATCTCTTAGTTCATACACAATGCACAATGTATGGATAGAACCGGAGTGAACTTTAAGATAAGAAAGCAAATGGCACAGATGTCACTGAGATTTGGTAGAATAGATTCAGGTCCATAATGTGTCTCTATGTATTCTTTATTTGAGAAGAAGATAGCAGATAAAATAAGAGTATGATATTATTGTACATTAAGAATATATAATCATGGGTGGAAAATCAGGAACCAATGGAGAGAAACATGGTGAAGAATATGAAAGAAAATCCAAGGAAATAGAAATGAAAATAGTATTATCATGGGGATTTACTGTATATCACTTAAACATAGGGAAGAATTAGATAGGAAGTTTGGGAAACTGATCTCAAAGTTGTCATAGAAGCATGATATTTTAATGATAGAATTCAACTACCTAGGTAGATGCTCTTGTTCTCTCTGCCAAAAGAACAGAACAAAATGTACATGATTTGCATTAAGTATATTTTCTTGTCCTTCAAGAGGTGAAAGAAGTCTGATTCTGTTCAACTGGAAGAATTGGTCGGTGAAATGAAAGTTGCTACTCTAGGACTAATGAAAAAGAAGAGGAAAGTCAGATACATTCTGTATTCCTTAGATTTTGAGAGATCAGATTTCAAAGTTTGAAATATACCAAGTTAAATATTTTAAAGAGGAAAACCAGTACAAGAGTTATGGAAAGCTATTAAAAACCAAATTCTGAGATCACAAGCATAAATTAAGAGGTCAGAATATATAGTTTCTATAGAATCCTAGGAGAAAACAGGTAATACATATGATTGCTGAGCATTGCCATTAATCTCTGAAAGACTAAGTTAAAGTAAATCAGTGTCAAAGATCTGGAAAAAGACAAATGTTTCAGTCTTCATAAATGCAAAAATATGGAACAATGAACTTATGCTACTCTTAAAATTTTATAGCACATTAAGGGATTGGTTGTTGAGCACTTAAAAAAGAAATAATGATCTTGAAAGCCTAGTATAACTTAATCAAGACCAGTTCATGTTAGACTAACCTTACCTACTTTTTTTTTGACAAAATAGACTAGTAAATAAAGAGATTTCTGTCAAGCAATATACTTAAATTGAGCGATGTACTTGACAAAGTTTCAAATGCTATGCTTATAATAAAATGGAGGGATATGGGCTAGATGAGAATATATACAATCAGGCTTGGAACAGTTGGAATAACTGAACCCAAAGAAGACATCAGCTTGAGAGAGAGTCTCTAGTTCAGTGCCCCGTAGAATATGTCCTTGGTCCTGTGTTGTTCAACATTTTTATAAATGACTTGGATGAAGGCCTAGATGGTGTAGATGTTAAATTTATAGAAAATGCAAAACTCGTGATGGGGGGAACTAATGCACTGGATGATGAAAGCTAGATCCCAAAAGATCTCAACAGGCTAGAATAACAGGATGAAATAAATATTATAAGGTTTAGTAAGAATAATTTTTTAAATTCTACATTTAGATTCCAAAAATAAACTTCATCAATACAGGATGGGGTAAATGTGGCCAGACAACAGCTTAAATGAAAAAGATCTAGGGGTTTTAGTGGAATGGAAACAGATATCACAAAATTAAAATCTAAAAAAAAGGGGAGAAAGTTCCATATCTCTGCCTCAATTAATGCAATCACAGAGGGCATGTCATCTGAATCAACAAGCTTAAAGAAGGTATTAAAGAATATTTCTTTATGTGAATAAACCATTGATCAATTGCACAGGATTTTGTGTTTGGCCATTGGGCGAAAGCAGATGACACCATGCTAAAAACATCTTGTGCCTGGCTGAAAGAATCAGATAGGTCTCTGGGCCTACAGATCAATTATTACAGTTCCTTGAGTAATTCCTTAGGGGAGTGATGACACTTAAGTTTCAAAGTTGAGCATTCCTCGATGAGGCAAACCCTTGAATCTATAACTAAAAAGGAAGGGTGTATGATGTTAATCCTGGAGTGTTGTGCCCTCCCCTCCCCCCTCTCCACTGATCATGTTATTGGAAATACTAATACTAATATACTAAACCAGTAACAAATAATGTATCTGGCTAGGAACAAAAAGAGACACTCTGAGGGCAAACATTAGCATGGATTTAGAAAGATAACCATAAAAAGGAAGGACTACCTTTAAGGAACATGATCTCTTGCACCTGAAAGAATGGCATTTATTACTCAAGAAAGGATTTCCGGGAACCAGAAGCTGAATTACCTCTTTGTGACATACATTCCTATACTTGTACCTTATTGCCATTATACTTAGACCCACTCTTTCCATTGAGGCTGTATATATTTGTGGAAAAGGGTAAGCAAAATGTTTTACACTAACTTCTTACTTTGCTACCTCAGTACATATCCTTTTTGAAATCTAATTGAAGTCTACTATTTATTTAGTAGGAAGCATACTGGTGGGAACTCATGAGTGACAATATAAGAAACCTAAAACCTAGCATTACCTCTAGAATCCTGAGAGGGTAAATAGCAATCTCCCCCTGAAGACTCCAAAACACAAGTGGAAATGCATTTGGAGGAGTGGTCCCGGAGGAGATGCTACACTGACTGAGATGCCTAGGAAGAGGCATTCAGACAAACTGAGACGTAGGAAAAGACCTTAGATTAAAAAGCTAAGGTTTCCCACTGCATTTGGGGCCACCACCAGTTGTTCTTTCTGACCCATGTCTTATGACTGAACTCTGATGACTGGAGGAAAGCTTGAGGCTGATGATTTTGCATAGCCCTGTCTCACTTAAATCCAACTCATTTGCAAGTTAAAATAACCTTCTGAAGTCATTGGTCCTCTTTGAGAATGAAGGATGAATAGAAACAAGAAGAGATATAGTGTTCATAATCAAGAAATAATTGGTTTTTCTGTGTTCTGCTTTGATCACCCAAATCTTGTATACTTAGTTCAATTCTGGTCATTCCATTTTAAGAAATACATCTTTGTACCCTTCATGCCTAGTAGACATTGAACAAATATTTGATGATTTGTGCATTAAGAGCTTCTAGTGAGACTAGTCATTTGTACTACCAGCACTGGGAAGAGGATTCTTTTGCTGAAGATATATTTCTTATAACTTGTACTCCTTGGTGATTTGACTGAGGACACATTTGCAGCTGAAGACATCAGCAAATCTTTTCCATCTAAATGAATTAGAGAGGAAGCTTGAGATAATGTAAACCATGAACAGCAATCAGAAGAACAAGGGCCTAGTTCTGATTCTGACACTAAAATGTGTAACCTTGTGTAAGTCACTTCACTTGTCTAGACTGCTTGCTGTCTTGGGGAAGAGAAAGGTAAGGGAGTGAGGGGAAAAAATTAGAACATAAAGTCTTACAAAAATGAATGTTGAAAACTATCTCTACATGTATTTGGAAAAATAAAGTACTATCAAAAATAAATCAAATAAATATCCATTAGACCCCTTAAAAAAAGCAAAAATTAAAGAGTGTTGAAATAGGTGATCTTCTAGTTCCCTTCTAGCTTTGACATTCTATCATTCTTTAACCACTTGAGAGAGATATCTTTTTGTTCTGAGGAGAATCAAACCCTGACATTCTCTTGGAAGGACTTGAGAGTCCTAATACACTTTTTATCCCCATTCATTCAATCATATCTGACTCTTTGTGACCCCACGGATCATAGTGTGCCAGACCTTTCTATCTGCCACTGTCTTTCAAAGTCTGTCCAACTTCATTTTCATTGCCTCCATAATACTATCTATCCATTTCATCTCTGTCATCCCCTTTTCTTTTTGCTTTCAATCTTACCCCAGCATTGGTCTTTTCCAGTGAGTCCTATCTTCTCAGGCCTGCACACAGAACATCAAATAAAAATCCAACCAAAGTCTCTCCAATTGATAAAAAACAGAAAATAAGTTGATACTCCAGGGAGCATTGTGGCTAAAAGGGAGAGAATGTGATGAAGATTCGAGTCATCTGCTTTTAGATGACCCAGATGATCCTATCTCCCATTAATTCTCTTACTTCAAGCAGCACCTCTCTTTGGATATTTTTAGGAATCCTATGTCCAAACAAATCCTTGAAGGAAAAAAAATGTATTTTTCCTGTGGGTGGTATGCAGTGAAACAGGAAAAAAAATCAGAAACACATCTGATGAAGGAAAAAAAGCATAACGTGAGTCTGTTGGCAAACCTTCTTGGTAAAGGCAGTACAACAGCTGTTTGTGTTAAAAATGACTGCTTTATATTTATCGTGGATGTGCCACAATAAGGAGTTTAAGACCTATAATTTAAAACAAATGATTTAGGAAAATATTCCTAATAGATACTTCACCAAAATATCCTAAGAGCCTAAAGGAACCAGGGTGGAGTACGTGGGCTTTAGCCTTCACTCTGCTGACAATTCTCCAGAATTCTGAGAATGTTTGTCCATCTCTGTGCATATCTTTTCATCCTGACCACTTGGGAGTGTCTGAAATGCTCTATGGTCCTGCCTCTAACAGCCAGAGCCTATTTGCTTCATGGTCCAATCCATAGACCTGTAGAGGGTTCCTCAGAAGCCAAATCCTTCAGGCTTGGCCCTCACAAAACTATTATGAAGCATGACCTTGTATAGCTTCAGTTCCTGGTTTTCCCCCCTTCATTGTAGGGGTGTTATCGTGGCACAAGAAAAAAAATACCATTATCCACACCCCACTCTGGAAAATGACATCCGTCTGTGAGAAAGCTCTGCACGCATGAAAGCTCTTGCCAGGCAGTGGATCAGACTTGGGCCAGAAAATTGGTGCAAGTTCTTCAGGAGGTCATGTGTGAGAGAGAATAAAGCTTTTAAAATGTCCCTTAGGTACAGAATGTTCGTATCAGAGGGAAAACTTGAATCATAAGAATCTGCCAGGAACAAAATTATGAAACAAAGTTTGACCTTGATGTTCTCTTAATTTATTCATTCCATTCCTGCCCTAATACAGTGCAATGTCTTTACTCTCCTTCCATCCTTTTCCAAGGGACCTTATACTATTTCCCTGATGTCTATGTTCCCCCTCTGTGGCTACCTGCCTTTGGATATTTTCCTAGTCCAATTTTTGATGTTTCAGAATTTTCCTGATCTTTCACCTTTCCTCCATCTCTGCATTTAATGGCAGTTGTTGAAAAAGAAAAATGCCACCACTGATGATTTCACTCTGAATCAGGAAGTGGTCTGTAGTGGAAGATATTGAGACATTCGGGTTTAAATTATTCAGCTATCTTTCTTTCCTGATCATAGCCAGCTCCTCATGTAGCTTTTCTGATGAATTTGTGAGTCTCTCTGTCTCTAAAAAACATTATCATCTTATGAATCATCTCTCCCTTATTTCTTCTCCAAAGAGAACCAAGACCTTTCACAGATACAGATTCTAGGGGAATAAAAAGGAAAACTGAGCCTCTGTTCTCTGGTTCCTTTATTCAGGGTCTTGTTCTTATCAAGAGGTAATTCCATCATTAACGTCACATTGACTGCTACTGTAATATGTGAGATGCATGCTAGGAACTGGATGACAAAGCCTCTGCCTAAAAGAGATTATGATATGGTTGGAGAGAGAAGATATACACTTTTAAAAAGATGCATTTGTCTATGGAAGCATATGAAACATGGGAAAACCACTAAGTACTGTCTTAGCACTGTATTAGAAAAGCCTTTTGAAGTTGGAAGAACCAGATGAAATATATTGTAATATAAATAACTATGCTTCTATTGTGACAGCATGGATGGAGTATTTGAGGAGAAGGAGAAGTGCTAGGATGAGTAGCTGGTAGATAAATAAGCTAACTATGCTTGATGCTGTCGGACATCTTGGGTTATTTTCAGAAGGAAAGCTTGATCCAGGTAAAACTCCAGGGATCCTGGAAAATGACCTTGACATAGATTGTCTTTGTCTTCCCCATGTGCTGACCAAAAGAGAGGCTGTTGGGACCCAATATATATTTTTATTCCCTTCCCTGGGTGTCCTATAGCTAGTTTAGTGACACCATCATCCCCAAATCTCTTAGGAGATTCTAGTCAGACTGGTAGAGCAATATGCTGGACTTGGAGTCAGGAGGACTTAAATTCAAATCCAGTCCTATGCACTTACTAATGGCAAATCACTTATTTTAGCTTCAGTTTCCATAATTGTAAAAAAAAAATGGTGATAATAATAGCCCCTATCTCCTAGGGTTGTTGTAAAGATCAAATGGGAAAATATTTTCTTGGGTTTTTTTAATCTTTTGGCACAAAATAAGTGCTATAAACACTTGATTCCTGTCCTCTTTTATATTCACTGGAAAAGTGCTCCCCTAGAAAGAGAACTCTCTAGTATCCCATCTTATCTCCATCACTAAATAAATAAATAAATAAATAGGATACCTGAGAGGAGCTTTAATTGGTCAGAAAGGATAGAAGAGGGAAGTAAAATGAGAGAGGAAAAGAAGATAGAACTAAGCATGATTTGTGAGAGTGAGAAGCTTGATAGAAAATTCCAAAGACAAGGGTCAGTCTGAAAAATGAGGTATGAAGCTCTAATTCACTGCAAAGAGGCAAAAGGACAGGGGCAGTTTGTGCAGGTTTTAGGTGGATGCCCAGCATTATTTCCCCACTACTTTTTCAAGTCAGAAAGACACATGAATTGAGTCTTTCTGATGAAGATGATGGAAAAGGGGTAAATATGCTTCTTTTAAAAACACAGCAAAGAAGGTGGACACGACCATATTATCCACACATGAGTCAAGTTCCTGGCTACTGACTGAAGGGATAGAAACCCCAGGAGCAGATTATCAGGAACTTTTCTTCTAATTAGCACCTTGAATAGCACTGTTATATGTTCAGTTATAGGAGTACATGTGAAAGATGTTTCTTGAGCTTCCAGACTGAAGTAGATTCCACAGTCTGAGATGCTATTAGAATTTCTTGTTTTAGGGCACAGGCCATTTCCTACCAGTTCCTCCAATCTTTGGAGAAGAGTTGGTACTCAAGAAGGCTAGCAAGTTCTTTAGCCTCATCTTTTCTCTCTGATGAAACTCCCGGAGATTAGAATTGGAGAGTAGGTATATTCTTAACACTATCACCCTCTTAGGGTGATTGAAAGAGTTGAAGAGCTAACGATATGACTGGTATGCATGTTTTAAGTCCATGTCTGGCACTCCATCCACTGTGCCATCTAGCTGCCTCTTTATCTGAGTTCTTGCTCTCACCTGATTTTTCTGTCTTCATAGTCTCAGCTCTATTGTTAATCAGTACAATGTGTTTGAACCACCTTTAACAGGGAACAAAACATTTTATGTGCTAATCAGAGATAACTCAAGAAATTGATAATTTATTAAGTACCTCTGACGGATGTGCAATGCCCTGGGGATACAGATATAGATCTTTCTCTCAAGGCTAACAAATTAATTGGCAAGAAAAACATAATCAAATTACTATGAGAGGGGAGAGAATGTTTTGGGATTAGGAGGGAGAATGCTTTTGGGCACAAAAGAGAGGTCAAGGCAAAATGTTATAGGAATTTCTAGGATAGAAAAATCACTTTTATCTTGTAGAAGGGATGGATAGGGACCAGGATCATGGAAAGGGAAGGTTTGTAAATGTGACCCTGGGCTACATGACATTTTTAGTGAAAGACTTGGATAAAGACATAGATTGACAAGCTTATCAAATTTGCATATGATGAAAATCCAAGAGGGGAAATTAAAATACCAGATGACCATCAAGATACCAAAAAATATTATTAATGGACTAGAGACATTATACTAAATCAAAATGAAAATGAATAGGGATAGATCTAAATAAAATCTTATTCTCAGGCTACCAAGAAACCCAACTTCATAAATATATCAGTTTATTTGAAAATTACATCAAAGAAAGTGGGGCTATTTGATAGCAATATTAATCAAGGCATTGTTGAATTAGATATGACTCTTTGTAACCCCATTTAGAGTTTTCTTGGCAGAGATTCTGGAATGATTTGCCATTCCTTCTCCAGCTCATTTTATAGATGAGCAAACTGAGGCAAACAAGGTTAAGTGACTTGCCCAGGATTACACAGTAGTCTGTGTCTGAGATCAGAATTGAACTCAGATTTTCCTGACTTCAGGCATAATTCTCCATCCACTATGCCACCTTGCTGTCCCAGTGTGCTTTCCAGCTCTGAAAATCCTGTAACTTATTTTCTTTCTTTCAGTAAATGGATTTCTCTGGTTGGTATATAGCTCATATCATTGACACCCAACATTCCATGGTGATTCTTGTCGAAGATCAGCCTACAAATTAGACTTCTTCCAATAGAAGTTTTTGAAAATGATGATGCTGGTATGAAAGAGGCTACCATTTGTGAAAACTGGTTTTCCTAAAATTTACAAATGATGAAAACCTGAGAGGGAAAACTAACATACCAGAAGACCATCAAAATGCAAAAATATTGTTAACAGTCTGGAAACACTGGACCAAATGAAAATGAAAATGAATAAGGACGAAACTAAATGAAGTCTTATTCTTGGGCTTAAAAAATCAAAACTTTTTAAATATATCTGTTTATTTGGAAAATGCATCAGGGGAAGATGAGGTCATATTTTTATATTTAAAATTTTGCTTTTCTCCAGGGTGACTGCTTTAGCAAATTTCTTTCTCAGATCGCACTAATCATAATCAAGCAAATGATTATCCCTGCTTTAAAGGACAGCAGCCCACATTTCTACAGTGCTTTAAGGTTTACAAAGTGCTTCTTCCCAGAAAATCCCTGTGAAATAGTTATAAGGACTCCTTTCCACTCTTCCATTTAAAGTTATTAACTATGGAACTGAATATTCAAAGTCTGCCCTCATGGCTTAGGAAATTCCTAACGGGAAAGCTCAGTAGCTGAGAACTTGACTGAAGAAATCAGTCTGTAATATCGAGTTTGGTCACGAGGTGGCACCCTCACTAGTTTGCTACTCTGAGTTTCGCCAGGAGAGTCAGGATAAGCACTGGGAAGGATGTATCTAGGATATGTCCACTAGCCTTTATCAATACAGCAAGCCCTGTTAATCCCAGAAGAAATCCTGCCATATGTTTTAGGATAATACAGATGGAACTGACCACAGAGATCATCTCATAGTTTGGGAGGTGGGGAGGAGGTGAGGTGGGGGAGTATAGAAAGGAAACAGACAGGTTAAGTGATTTGTTTAAAGTCATAAAGATGCTGGCTAATTAGCAGCATCGGAATTTAGATCTAGATGCTCAATCTTTAAATCCTCTGTATTTTCCATTATTTAACACTTCCGAGGAAAGATTCTTACATGGCATCGTAATGAGGAAGGGAGGGAGAGACAGGTTTGGAGTCTGAGAAGACTGGGGAGCCCCAGGAAGCTGTTGCTGGGTGGTAATAAGATCAAAACAGAGAACAACGCGCTGCAACCTGAATGGGAGGTGAAGCCTTGTCTTGCTTTGCTTTGAGGCATATTGTGCAGCTCCTAAAGAAAACCGAAATGATGAAAATGCAAATCATGTTTGATTTACCAGCGGTAAAATGCTTCCAGCTAAAACGACATAGATACAGAGTAAACTGACAAGCCCCTCGGTTCCAAGGCAGTGAGAAACACACACATTTCAGTGATTCTTCCATTAACACAGTCAACATGCCACTTTGAGGGCAGCAAATAAATTAGGAAAAAATAAATGGTACTCGCCAGTGTCTGAAGTCTGACATGTTTGTCTGTGGTCTGAAAGAATATTGGCTCTGATTTAGTCTCTTATTAAATCTCGTATTTATTATAGTAATAATGTTATAGACATATATAAGGTAGGTGGGGTGCAGTGCCTAAGCCCTGGACTGGAAGTCAGGAAAGACCCCAGTTCAAATGCAGACTTGGATAGCTGGGTGGGCAAATAAATCTGTGGCTACCTCAATTATAAAATGGAATAATAGCACTTACCCTTGAAGTTGTGAGGATCAAATGAAATAATATTGCAAAAGACTTAGCATAGTGCCTTCATGCTTAGTATAGTGAATGCTAAATAAAATGCTTGTTTTCTTTCATCTCATATAACATATCTAAACTATAGGCATTTGAATCTTGAATATAGGGTCATCAGAGGGAGATTCTAACATAATATTTTGGTCTTCTTCCTCTGTGGAGAAATACTTTTTAATTAGCCTGAGGAAGTCTTATATACTATTTCATTTTCAGGAGACTGGAAAATTTCAATTCTGTCTAATTCTTTCTAGTTTTCAATTAGGTGGTGCAATGGATAGAGCCCAGAGCTAGGAGTTAGAAAAACTTAAGTTCAAATGAAGCCTTAGGCACTAATTAATAGATGACACTGAGCAAGTAATCTAACCTCTGTCTGCCTCAGTTTCCTCATTTGTAAAATGGTGATGATAATAACAGCACCTCTTTCCCAAGGTTGTTGTGAAGATCAAATGAGATAATAATCATAAAGTCCCTGACACATAGTTGCTGCTAGCCCAGTGATTAGAAGGTGATGGCTCTGAGATCAGATAAGACTGGGTTCAAGTCCTATGTCTGATAGATATATATAGGCTAGCTGACCATGGGTTAATAATCAGAAGTCTTCACATTCCAGCACATCTCGGCTTCTTACAACTTTTGTGATTTTAGCAAATCACATAATAAGGTCTCTGGGTCTCAGTTTTGTCATCTAGAATGAGAAGGTTTGATAGGAAAGCTTTCCAGTTAAGTTAGTTCTAGAATCCCATGATGTCACTTAACCTCTGTGCACCCAAGCAATCCTCTAAAAATTTCTTGGGAGTGGCTGATCTGCATTGCAAATTAAGTGAAGGGAGTTTCCCCAAAGGATATCTCCTAACACTGATGAAATCATAGGCCCAGACCAGGTATATATTTACCTGCCAAATACACAGAAGGGAAGAACAATTAGCAAGTCAATCAATCATGAAGCAAGGTTCTAATTGTTCTTTCTGTTTGGAATGTTAAGCATTTGCTAGTTTCAATAATATCTATCTAGCCTGTGATAATTCTTTATGGAAAAAATAGAGGCTATTCATATTGAGATCTTTCTTCACAGTTCATAACTCACATACATTCAACATCCTTCTCCTTTCACTCTGCTTTTATTCCAGTCTTAGGGAAGAGGAGGAGGACTTTCTTTTTTGCCAAGGTCAGTCCTTTTACTTGTGCCCTTGATTCCATCCCCCTCCTATCTGCTTGGGAAGCTTGCCACTCAATCACTTGCTGTCTCTTTCTAATCTTCAATCTCTCTTTATCCACTGACCTATGCTGCCTGAAAACATCCCTAAAACACCTTCACCTTTAAAACATTCATT
Source organism: Sminthopsis crassicaudata (assembly GCF_048593235.1). Lineage (NCBI taxonomy): Eukaryota > Metazoa > Chordata > Mammalia > Dasyuromorphia > Dasyuridae > Sminthopsis > Sminthopsis crassicaudata. The sequence goes on along the minus strand of NC_133618.1, from coordinate 421,926,556 downwards.
CAACTCTGCCATCTCCTTAAGGTATAACTCTCTCCTTTTCACAAACAACTCCTGAAAAAAAAAATTCTATACTCTTTAATTTATTTCATGGCCTCACCTCCCATCTATATCTCAACTCCTTGTAAACAGGTTTCCCCATTGAAAATACTCTTAACAAAGCTATCAGTGAACTCTCAATTGCTTAATTCAATGGTCTTTACTCAGTTCTTATCTTTCTTATGGTGTCTAAAGTTTTGACACTATTTTCAATTTCATTTTTTTGATAAGATTTTAAGTTCCAAATTTTTTTCTTCCTCTCTCCCTTATCTCCTTCCACCCCAAGACAGCAAGCAATCTAAGTTATACAAGTACAATCAAAGTTTTGGCACTGTTAAGCATTATGCCTAAATAAATATCCCGAATATTTTAACTGTATCCTCCTAATTACCTTCCTGCTTCTCAGTTTCTTTTGTTGGGTTATCATCTAAGTTCCACACTTAAGGATAGGTCTACCCTGGTTTTCTGTCTTGGATCTTCTTCTCTTTATATTTTCTTTCTTGGTATTCTTTTCAACTTCCACTAGTCTAACTATGATCTGTAACTTTCAGATCTATATATCCAGCTCTCATATATCTCCCGAGGCTCATTTCCTTATCACTAAACTATGTGCTAGACAACTTCATTTGGATGTCCCATCGGCATTTTAAACACCATGTCTAAAATAGAATTTATTGCCTTTCTGTTCCACCCTTTCTTTTAAACTTCCTTATTTTTGTCCTGGGTATCATCATCCATCTGGTCATTCCAGGGTACAATCTCACATTTTCTACATCTCTTTCTAACACTTTTCCCACCTCCATATCCAATTAGCTACCAACTCTTATCAAATATTCCTCTGCCTTGGCTCAATTATTCACATCCTACCCTCTTGTTCAAGGCTATATCTGCTCCAATCTCGATTATTGGAATGATAGCTTAATGGGTAGTATCTTAGCCTTTATTTTTCCCTCTTCCAATCCACCCTTCACATAGCTGCTAAATTGCTATTCCTAGTGCACAGATTGGACCAAGTTACTTCATGGCTTCAAGAAGCTTTAGTAGTTCCCTGTTGCCTCAGGATAAAATGCAAACTCCTCTGTTGTATTTCTAAAGGGCTTTACAATTGGTCCCCAACATATCTTTCTAGGCTGATTTAACATTAATCTTCTGCCACCATGCTTTCCCTATTTCAATCAAACCAGTCTTACTATTACTCACATATAATATCCCATTTCCTGCTCCCATGCTTTTACCTGAGAGCTTTCCTTCTTCACCTCTTCCTTCTGAAATTATAACTTTTTTTTTTTTTTTTTTTTTTTGGCTGAGGCAATTGGGATTAAGTGACTTGCCAGGGTCACACATCAAGGAAGTGGTAAGTGTCTGAGGACAAATTTGAACTCAGGTCCTCCTGACTTCAGGGCTGATGCTCTACCCACTGTACCACCTAACTGCCCCTGTTACATTTTTTAAACCTCAGTTCAAGAGCTACCTCAGATTTCCTTGCACACCTTTCTCTTTCCTCTATTATTGGTATCCTTCCTCCAATTGCTTTAAATTTAGTTTGTTTATAGTATATATTGTTCAATCAGCATTCCTATAATATTCTCTCTATAAGATAAGCTTTTAAAAAGAAGGGACTTATTTTTATTTTGTTTTTGTATCCCCAAAACTTAATAGGTGCTTAATAAGGGCTCATTTGGCCATTGCTCTTGAGTAGTCTTATGAAATTTAAATATGAATTCAAGACTATTATTATTTATATACAATTTAATGGATTCAGAAAAATAATTATCCTGGACAGATAATTATAAAGTGAATCCTAATTAATATATAATCTAATTGTTTTTGCATAATAGAATATTAGTCTGATACAGATAATAATAATAGCTGACAGTCACACATATTTGCAAATCATTTTTTATATGTTATCTCATTTGAGCTTCATTACAACCTGTCAAATAGGGATAAAGAACAACATTTTTCTCCATTTCCATAAGACAATTGGATCACAGACAAAGACCTGGAAAGGAGGTTGAGGGTGACTGGAAATGTTTTTCATATAAGGTAACTGAGATTTAGAGAAGATAAAGGACTTGTCCAAGATCACACAGTAAATGTTGGAAGCAAAATTCAAACCTTAGTCTTCTTGACTCTAAGCCTAGAACTCTTATTCTACAATGTGGCCTCCGGACTTTGATGTTATATTTATGATGCAAGATGCAATTTTTCAGGTTAATTTTAATGATATAGAAAAATACTATTTTCTGTTGAAGGGGATGCAGGTATACTGGAACTAATGCATTCCGTAAAGTTGTGAACTGTTTCAACCACTCCTGAGGCAACCAAACTTGGAGAATCCCTGAAGCTTCTTGAGCCATGAAGTAACTTGGTCTAAACTATACTGTAGGAATATCAATTTATTGCCCAAAGGGCAATAAAAATGTGCATACTCTTTAATTCAACAGTACTACTACTGAGTCTGTATCCCAAAGAGATCATAAAAGAGGGAAATATGTGTAAAAATGTTTGTAGCAGCTCTTTTTATGATGGTAAAGAATTAGAATATGAGTAATGCCCATCAAGTGAGGAACTTACTGAATAAGTTACAGTACATTAAAATAATGAAATATTATTGTTCTGTAAGAAATGATAAGGGGGATGTTTTCAGAAAAGCCTGGAAATACTTACATGAACTGATGCTGACTGAAATGACCAGAACCAGGAAAACTCCATACACAGAGACAAAATTATGTGATGATCAACTATGAGAGACTTAGCCCTTGTCAGTAACTCAATGATCCAAGGCAATTCCAATAAACTTTGGATGGAGAATGCCATCTGCATCCAGAGAGAGACTGAATGGGATTTAGGCATATTTCACCTGTTTTCTGTTTTTTTTTTTTTTCTTTCTTTCTTTCTTGTGGTTTTTCCCTTTTGCTCTGATTTTTCTCTCCCAACATAACTCACATGGAAATATGTAAAAAATGAATTTACATCTATAACCTAAAAAATAAAATTAAAAAAGAAAGAAAATACTATTTTCTATACCCACTATGTGTGGGATCAATATAGGTCATAGTCATTGTTATTCATTTATTTCAGTCGTATCCAACTCTTTGTGACCTCTTTTTAAAATTTTCTTAGCAAAAGATACTAAAGCAATTTGCCATTACAGATGAGGAAACAGAGGCAAAAAGTCTTAAATGACTTTCTCAGGGTCATCCAGCTAAGTATTAAGTATTTAAGTAATTGAGGTCAGATTTGAACTATGGTCTTCCTAACTCCAGCTCTGGCACTCTTTCCATTGTATCACTTAGGTGCCCCATTATACAATATTAGATTGTAAATAAAATCTAAAATGGTGAAGTCTGGTTTATTTCATTTTCATACCTCCCCCTTCAGAACAATGCTTTACACAATGTAGTAACTTAATAATGGTTTAATTGAATTTAACTGATTGAAGATTTCACCCCATTATGTTTACTAGCATTAAATCGGCAAAATAAACTAGTTCACAGAATGTCTATAATGAATACAGGACTGAACAACTTCCTCAAGACTAGACAGATTACTTCCTAGGATGGAAAATATGGCTATGAAAGATGGCCAGATCCATGGATAGTGTGCAAAGTCTCAAACCTTCCTCTACTGCTTTGAAAATGTTAATTATTGTGTTGCCCAAGGCAACCTTAAGAAAGAGGCAAATACCCTTTCTGCTTTTTTGAAGGCTATTTTCATCTTTGTCTTCCCTTATCCCAAGAAATCAAATCCTTCCAGCTCTCACCTCCCTCCATAGCCACAGATGTCAGTCATGTATACTTCAGTGTGAATGTAAGTCAATAATAACAACTGGCATTTATACAGCCCCCAAGATTTATAAAGTACTTTATACACATTGACTCCCCATTGCCTTTAGGGGAAAAACTACAAACTCTACTGTTTGTTATTTAAAACCCTTCAAGATCTGGCTCTCGCCTCCCTTTCCAGACTGATTACATATACCTCCCCCTTACACATTGTATACTCTGGCCGAACCGGAATACTCACTGTTCCTTCGTCATGACATTCCACCTCTTCCTTTGCACTGGTTGTCTCTCATTCCTGGAATGCAGTTCTCTCTTACCCCCCTCCCCCACTTCTCTTTCTTGGAATTCCAAATTCTCTTCAAGGCTCAATCCAAATGCTACCTCTTTCAAGGAGCTTACCCTGATTTCCCCCAGTTGTTAGGTGCCTGCACACTAAATTTGAATATGATCCATGTTTGATTTCCTCTGAAAACTTTGCACTCCTTCCCTCCCCCCAGTAGAAAGTAACTTCCTTGAAAACAAGGACTGTCATACTTTTTGTAATTGAACCTAGAATGGCATTTGCTACCTTGTTAAAACTTAATAAATGTTTGTTGATTGATTGGTTGATCTCATTTATTTCTTTCCACCACTCTGAGATAGGGACTGCTGATAGTATTATGCCCATTTGACCGATGAGGCTAGAGAGCTTAAGTGACTTATTCATTGTCACAGAGTGACAGAAAATGGCAAAGTGAAGTCTCTTCAGATTCCAGCACCAATGTTTTTTCTACATGGTTAGCTAAAAGGGGATGGTGATGGCCATTTTCATATTGAGCCTGATCTCAAATTGACTACAAAAAGGCTTTTCCACTCATTAAATGAATTTTGGGATCCAGGAAGCCAATGAAAATAGTATTTGGGATTTGACCATGAAGACATTTCTGTTGTATCTAGTTTTATGTCACATGAAGCAAACATATGGAATCACAGAAATTTTTAAAATTAGATTTTATTTTTTAAATTATTAAAATTAATTTTTTTTCTCCCTTACTTCCCATTGAGAAAAAAGAAAAGAAAAGAAAACTCACACAGAAAATCAAAACAGTCAAGCAAAACAAATTCCCACATTGGCCATGTCCAAAAATATGTCTCAGTCTGCATCTTAATCTCTGTCAGGAATCCTGAGAATTATAGATTTTTGAAGAGCTTATGTTTTCAAATCCTTGCATCCTCATATGACAAAATTCAGATTGGCAGAGGTGAAATGATTTGTCAAACTGCCAATATGTGACAGATTTGAACTTGAACCCTTGACTAGTCCTTTTTCCTCAGCATGTTCCTTTTCCTATTTCGTCTGGGTAAGACCTGACTTGACCCTTCCTGTTTAGTCTAAGGAGCCTGAGAAGGCTTAGAAGGCACTAAAGAGCTAGCTCAGAGTGTGCTAATCTCTTCTTGTTAACCAAGCTGATGTTTTCCAAACAATCCATAAACCTGACAGGTGGTGGGAGAGTTGGTTCAGACTCTCAGTGCCTACCTAGGCACTAGTAACAATTTTAGATGCTACTAGTAGCTTCTCTTTCCCTTCCCAATCCCCTTAAGATTTATTTTATGAGCAGGTGTTCCTGGTTAATTAGGTGATTAATACTCTTCACATTTGGGAAACCATTTCCCTGGTTGACTCCTGCACTGCTAAAACATGAGAAAAGTCTGCAACTTGCAGTGTAGAAAGGGCAAGGCACAGTTATGATCACTCCTCTTCCCATTGTGCCTTTCACTTTTGCTTCTCCTCAGATGACAAGGAATTTCATTAACTCTGCCCAAGAATTCAGTGGCTCCAAAACTTCAAGGAAGAGGCTGAGCTTCTCCTTTTGGGGTTAGTAGCCTCAGTACAATCAAGTTGTAAGATGCCCTGAGTTGGCTTAAAGATTTTCCCAGCTTTTCTGACTCATCATTTACTCCCAGAAAGAATCTGAGAACTCACTAGTGTGGTTTGACCTTTTCCAGAAATAAGAGCTATACTGACTTGAACCCCAAGATGGATTTCATTTAAGATATTTGTCATGTCCCAACCTCACTGTTATAATCCATGATATCTTACCTCTTGTTCTTTAAGTTCCCTTTTCCCAGATCAAAAAACTCCTCTAAGAATCTGGAATTCATTCCCACATACCAATTCATATGATTACCTCTCCCTAGGGATTTTGCATCTTAATGTAGATCTATACTAATGGGTACAAATCAAGTGGTTTGTCTCATCTGTCCAAAGAGGTGGGTACAATAATAACTTACTTGTTTTAAATTAAGAAGCTGGATCAGCTGATCTTTTGGGTCTTTCTCCTACACATATATCTGTGAATTTCTATGGAATAAAGCCTCTCAAAGGAATTTCAAGTATCCGACAGGGAGGAAAAATGTTTTGGTGACAGGTGCATCTTCTTGGCATCTGTAAAACCACACTGAGGATTTTAATAATTGATCTTTAGACATTCTGCCCAGTGATATGATCTCCTTGGAATATGCCTAGCCTACTCTAGGTAGGGGCTGCCAGATTCTGTAAGAACTGCACCTACATATTAAGGGGGAATGCTGCCTGGTGCTCTTCCTAGTAACTCATATATCTTCAGCTTTCCTCTTCCCTGGCAATGAATTCCCTAACTTTCATGACTTCTTCCTGCAAAGGAAATCAAGTCCATGAAAAATAGATTTTAACTTTTACAAAGTCATTTAAAGATTCTGTCTAACAAATGAAATATTCCCCAGAAGTCTTTGTGAAAAACATAGCCCTCCTGCTGTGGTATGAATGCATCAGAGAGACTGTCTAAAATCCAGCCCAACTGGGACTGCAGAAGAAGGGGAGAAAGCTTTAGAGTACATTTGGGAAACCAAAGAAAACCCTAATACTTTCTTCTCCAGACAGTCTCAGACTCTTTTGTGCCCTTGGGCCTTTGCCCAATTCTCTCATCTGCCTCAGTCTTCGTACTAAATTGGTTCAAGGTTTGGAGGAGAATTTTGGAGGGAGAGAGGGAAGATGCTTGGAGTTCTTAAATGCTGAAGTCACCCCGAGGAAAGAAACAGCGGATCTATCTAACCACCAGAGGGCGATGCCAGTGCAGAAAGAGAACCAAGTCACAGGGAAACCAGAGCAAGAGTAGGTGGAAGTATGTCTTCTTGGAAAGCAAAAGCAGTCAATTGCATACATAGGCAGGCAGGTGAGGAGGAGGGTGTATGTATGCATGTGTGTGTATCTTTATACAATAATCCATATGCCACTTCCACTACAATTTCACAGTGTCCTCAGGAAAAGTCCTAGAAGCAAAATGGGGGTGGTATGCAGAAGCTTCTGGGCATCTTTGCTTGTGTGAAGCAGATAGACAAACTGACAGACAGAAAAAGTCCTCATGCAGAGCCTGTATATGAGTCCTCTCTCTGTGTACCAGGATCCCATCAGACTCAAATAATGCTAAATTTTCTTTCCTTTCTCTCTTCTATTTCTCCTTCCTCCTAAAAAAAAAAAAAAAGTTCAATTAATTTCAGTGAAGTATCAAATTCATTTCCCTGCAACCAACATCCCCTACTGTAAATCTAATAGCAAGGACAAGGTTATATCTCTTGTTAACTTCCTTGCCATTAAGCAAAATGTTCTGCCCATAATGGGATCTTAATAGATGCTTGTTGAATTAAATGGAATTGGTTGGATCTAGAAAATCTAAAACCCAGAGCACTTGAGAGTTAGCCGGGGGAATCTAGCACAGTTTCTCAGTCATTCCCCTACTGTGTCTTGTCCTGGTTCAGTGCTTTGGTGCCCTAAAGGGTGGAGGTGGGAGGGACATTGCTGAGAAATGTGTCAAGAATTGACAACAGGAACAAAGGTAGAGTCCTAGGTATGATTGACTCTGAAGAGTGAAGGTCTCACTGGGTCATAGGATCCTACGATGTGAAAAGTGGAAAGAATCTTAGGGAATAGCCCAACCCATCCCATTTTCAGAAGAAGAACTGAAGACCAACAACCTGTTTCTGATTTGTGTGTTTCTGGTTTGAAAAGGATATGAGTCTAGTTTGTAAAGCACAGTATCAGTTTGGGAAGCATATCCATGAGTCCAACGTATGAAAGCACGTGAAGGTGCATGAATCTAGTTGTTTGAGTGCTAGGATATATGTCATAACTTTATGTCCGGAACACCTTTGGGAGTTAAAATGAAATTTTGGCGGACTTACCAGAGAGGGCTATTTCTTTGACTGGCTTCAAATTTTTCATCCCCAACTAAAATGCAAATGTTTATAAACAGATTCTTTTTTTAAAATGCATTTCAGCTGTACTGGAAGGAACCTTTCAGGGAAGGTACGCCTAAAATCACCCTATGTGGGCTTCTGCCGAGTCTCTCTATTCACAAGAATGTTTCTGACACTTTCACATCACAGTAATTACAAAAGACCTCTAGCATTTTCAGTGGACTCCAGGTGGTGAATTTATTCGGAGAATAGGTAGTCTTTCATAGTATAGGCAGGTGTGAATTGTCTGTTGTGACCTGTGAGCTGGACCTTTGGAAGGAGAGAATACTATGAAAGATGAATTCACAGCTCCACTGAAATGTAAAATGCAAATTCCCCAGAGGGGCGACAGATTAAACATGATCAATTATTTATGTCTCACCGTGAATGAGTTTATCAGTCTTTCTCAATATCAGGATTGGACAGTCAAACGCGACACTTACACCAAAGCACTGAGCAGATCAGGAATCAAGGAAAGGTAGGTAGCCCAGCCTCGGTACGTTAAAGGTTCAGAAAACAAATGCCAACTTCACCGTTTTTCCTGGCGTGGGCCCTGCTGTGTGGAGAGAAATGCAGGCAGTGATTTGTGTGTTTTTGAGCAGTGCTCGGCATTGCCTTTAGGGACGGTCCGGTACACCTGGACATCCGCCGTCCCAACATCGGGCCCCCTCGCCCCTTCCCACCAGCTCCCTCCCTCGCGTCCTTACTCGCGGTAGCTTCTGCAAAGTTCCCAAGTTACTTGACATCACAAGTGGCGCAGCCAATAGGAGGCGGAGCTGGCGTTTTTGGGGGGGCGGGAGGGGTGGGCCCCACGTCTCCTGTGTCTGCCCTGCTCAGTGAATGGAGAGAAGGAGAACCGTCCAGCTCGCTCGCCCACCCCGTGCCCCCGCTACTCCTGCAGACGCCGCCGCCCGCACCACCCGCCGCGCTCTGCACAGCCTGCCCTAGCCAATCCCTCACCCCCCAGCCCCGGCTTCAGCGCCAGGACCCCTGCTAGTTATCCGCCTTCCCACCTGGGCAGGTTGGGCGATGCGGAGCGGGGCAGCCCGAGCCCCGTGGATGGAGCCCCCGCCACCCCGTGCGCCCCTCTCCACCGGCGTCCCGTGCGCCTGAGTTCAGGACTGTCCCCGTTCCCCGGCACCCCTCCTCCGAGCCTCCGAGGGCCCCCTGCCCCGCCCCCTCAGGCAGAAGCGCCGGTTCTCTAGCGCCTAGACTCCCTCCCTTTCCCCCTCCCCCGCCTGAGGCCGCCCCCGGCTGCGCTGCGTTGCGCTGCGCCCAGCTGCCGGCTCTCTGCTTCGCCGCAGCCTTCCCCGCTGCAGCCACCACTCCAGCGGCTGCGCTCGGCTGCATTCCGGCCGGCGGGACGGTCTCCTCCGGGCCCCGAGTGCTGCGCTGCGGACACGAGCGCGGCCAGCCTGGGCCCCCGGGCAGCATGGCCCCCAGTCGGACAGAAGCCGGCTCCGCGCGCCTCTGGCGGGCGCTGGCGCTGGTGCTCTCACTGGCAAGCGCCCTGAGCTGGACCCCAGCCTCAGCCTGCCCCACCAAGTGTACCTGTTCGGCCGCTAGCGTGGACTGCCACGGGCTGGGCCTCCGGGCGGTGCCCAGAGGGATCCCTCGCAACGCTGAACGCCTGTAAGTAACCCCTCGCCGCACTCCCACTCCCACCCTGTTCCTCTTCTTTTCCTTGACGAGACCCAGGCCACCCACCTGGGCTGTCCTGCGGGGACCAACCTCCGCGCACCCGCTGGGAGGAGATCTGGAGGGAGGACTCCTTTCTTTTCCTATGGGAGAACCTTCTTCCCAGTTTCTCTTTCCCAACAGTCCTCAGGCTGATTTTCAGGTCTGCATCCAGGTGGGTAGGAGTTCCCTGCCCGGTGGGGACAGCAAGCTGAGCTCTGCCATTCGGAGTGTTGCTGGTGGGGACTAGAACCGGGAGGGGCTGCTCGAACAGGCTGAGAACGCAGCGCACCCGGAATGGAACAGAGCTTGGGTGGGGGCAAGAGCTCCCCGAGGGTCAGAGAGACAGACATCCTTCGGGGTGGGTGTCAGTGTCAGGAGTCGGCACCAAAGATTTTGAGCTTAGTTAGAGCCTAGAGGCTAGCCTTCATGAGGCTATCGTGTCAAGTTAAGTTGAGTGTGTGCGTAGGTAAGAAAGCTTGCCCAACTTCACAGAAACACAATGAATTTTAAAGGGATTTCGTTAGAAATCTCCTTCCACAGCTCAGACCCTTTGAGATGCCAAATTGGAGTCCAGGTTCTTTTGTTTTTTAATGGCTCGGTTACAAATGCCTCTAAAAAAAAGTGGGATCTAGAATGGAAATGCTGACGGGCCCCTTAAATGAGAGCAAGCGGTATAATCTTACAAACCGCACTCGGCTTCCTATCTTCTGTCTTTGGCAGTGGGGAATCACTCTGAGAGTTTGATGGATTGACCCTCGTTTTAACCCCAATTGTGCAACCAAATATTTACTTTTCAGATGTCAACGTTTTGGAAAGGTTTATCATTTTTATCCTGGAATAAAATTCAAAACTTGGACCTCTCTGGGACCTCCGAGACAGCATTGCTGTGGTCCACGATTGTAGAAGGAAGAGGGGAAGGAGATGGTGGGAAGAAGGGGAAATAGCCCAGGGAACTGAGCCCAGAAGTGAGTGAGGGTATCACTCATGAATGATAGGGGCTACCTTTCTCTTTTTTCTCTGCCGCCCTGTGAGTCCTTCTCATGTGTATCTCAGGATAGTTTGGTCCCAAGCTTGTCTGACTGTAAAGCTCAAATGGAGTTAGGAAGGGGATAAAACAATTATAATTATCTAACGGCTTCCTTTCCAGAGCTTTACAATTTACAAAGTGTTTTTCTCATAATCACACTGAGGACCATTTTTCAGGTAGGAGGCTGATTCAGAGAAGTGACTTTTCTAAGATCACAGAGCTGGTTCATGTTAGAGCTGGGAGTAGAACAGGCCAGTGTTCTTATATCTTTCTGCGTCTTCCTTGGTTCATATTTGCTCATCTTGACTTGTCTTCTTGCCTCGAGTATTACTCAAAATGACCTTCAGTGATGATTTGCTATAATTTTTATAGGTTTTTTTTCTTTTTTTTTTCTTTTTCTGTAGGCCTCAATATTCTTGGTCAAGTGCTAAGTCTGGCAGGATGCATCATAGAATAATATACACTTCATTTCCAGAAACATGTATTAAGTGACTGCTGTGTACAAAGCAATGTACTAGGTACTGGTATTAAAATGAAAAAGGAACTTTTTATAAATGAGGAAAGCTAGGAAAGTTAAAAGTGACTACTCAAGAGATTAAATGACTTACTAAAGGTTGCATGTTTCCTAAGTGGTTGAGTTAGAAATCAAACTCAGGTCTTAGATCATCCTGCTTGCCTCAGAGTTTGCTGTGAGAATCAATCAGTATGTCATCAAACGTTTATGGAACACGAACTCTGTGCCAGACACCATGCTAAGAGCAGGGGATACAAAGAAAAGGCAAAATAGAGTCCCTGACCTCAAGGAGCATACAATCTGCTTGGGGAAATCAATCTAATGGGAATCAAATGAAATAACTTAACATGAAAATTGAAATACTTTGTAAGCGTCATTTTCTATGATAATAATGATAGTGAGCATTTATATAATAAGGCCTACTATTATCTCTATTTTACAATTGAGTAAACTAAGGCAGATGTAGTTTAAGTGACTTGCCCAGGATCAGATAGCTAGTAAATGTTGGAAGCTGGATTTGAACTTGGGTCTTCATAATTCCAGGACTAGTGCTTTATGCACTGGAGATCTCCAGCTGCCTTTATCATCATTATTATTATTTAGTCTGATCTTATTATTTAGTCCATTCCAAGTCATATGACTGGTTTGTGGCAGATCTTGGACTAGAACCCAGGTTTCTTGCTTCCCCAGCCTGTTCCTTTTTTCCACTAATCAAGAAATGCCTCTCCGATGAATATTTGTTTTTTAGATATGGCTGGATGCTTGTTTTATAAATCATGTTTCCACTTCCCTTTTTTCTGGACCACAGTTAAGATCTTGTGTTAATGTAATAAGTGTCAGTGTAGGCAAAGATCTGTAAACAGATTCTCTGGACAGAGTTCTAGATGAGATGGAGATTGCTACTTGATAGTTACTGCATTGATTCTACTTCTGTTTTTCTGCTCATGACAAAAAAAAAAAAAAAAATCCACTTACTTTAGATAAACTAAAAATCTGCAATTCTGAAGTGTCATCTCCCAAAGTCCATTGTGTTAGTGAGCTGAGAAATCAACAAGAATGGTTCCTTTTCCTGCTGCATTTGCAGAACTGTCCCAAGCTAGGAGTACCATGTTGCAGCAAGATTCCTTCCTCTCTTTCTGCAAATGATTTAGTAAAAAGAACACTGAATTTAAAGTCTAATAACTTACATTTATAGCAACAGGAAAAGGCTAAGTTTTTCCCACCTCACTTTGTAGTTTATAATCCTCTGCTAATCTTATAGATCTGATATTTGTGCTGAATTCTCTTCTTTCCAAAAGTTTGATTCTGTCTAGGAAAGCAGATCTGTATTCTTGGATCTTGTGGCCCAGAAATCCTCATCTCCTCACTGCCTACCCTTTCTACATACACATCCAGCAAGCTAAGGGTTAAAGAACTGTTGGATCTCTTCCAGAAGATGGGGTTCAGGAACTTCCAATACACATACCACATGGTTTCTCTCTCCATGGCTGCCTTTTCTTGAACTAAGTTGGTCATGCCTGTCTCTGCCTTCCCAAGTTTGGGACCAAGAACTTGGGATCCCTGAACACCACTAGGACTCCTAGGTGAAAGCTGTTCTCATATATTCTTTCCCAAAAGGAGTCCTTAATGACTCCTGGGTAGGAGGGTCCCTCCTTTACCCAAAAACTGAGATCTTCTTTTAACTCTGTTCTCAAAAAAGGGGGAAAGGGAGTTTTAGCTGAAAACTTTCTGTAGAGGTGAGCGCAAAAGAGTTACTCCTAAAACAATCCAATCAACGAACAAGCATTTGTCAGACACTTACTATGTACAAATACCATCATGTGTGATGTGATATGATGAGAGTACAAAATTCCACAGCTGTCTGATGCAGCTGCATGGTGTGGATAGAACAATGGACCTGGACTCAGGAGGACTAGAGTTCAAATTCTACCTCAGATACATACTGGCTATATGATTCTGGGCAAATCACTCAATTTCTGTTTGTCTCAGTTTCCTTAGCTGTAAAATGAAGACCTACCTCACAGGGATGTTTTGAAGATTAGATGAGGTAATATTTGCAAAGTGCTTAGTATGATGCTGGGCACATAAGTATTATATAAATACTTATGCCCTCGTCCAGACAAAGGATATATATACCCTATTAGTTTACTAGATTGAGCAAGAAAATCCTCTGATTAACTCTCCATACTTACATGAGGTTTGGCCACTTTTTATTTCCCCTAGGTCAATTGGGGTTAAGTGACTTGCCCAGGGTCACATAACCAGGAAGAGTTCACTTTTGAATTCAGGTCTTCCTGACTTCAGGGCTGGTGCTCTATTCACTGTGTCACTTAGCTGCCCCGGACACCTTCTTTGAATCTATTTCTTCCTCAGTAAAATGGAGATGATAAATGTCAAAGACTTATTTTGTCTCCTCTAAGAGATGAAGAACATTAGATGCTTGGAGTATCTCGGAATCTGTGGTCATTGTATGAGCTATCAGTAATAGCAGTTACACATCTCACATGTTGCTTCCCCTTGTTTCTGGGCATTATTGCCTCTTTGACTAAGGTATAGAGGTTTGTATCAGCTGGCTCAGTCAGGATCATAATTGAATGTAGAGGTAGCCAGTCTATCACTATTTCCCTATGCCATAGGAATTTCCATTCTTTCCCCTCTTTCATTTATTCATTTATTAAACCCCTATTATATACAAAGTACTGTATTAAATTGACAATGTGGATATACAAGCTAACATTGGCATGGCACTGCAGGAATTTGAATCTATGGGAGAATACAAAACATACACACACACACACACACACACACACACACACACACACACACACATACATTAAAAACCCCACAAAACCCAACAATTTGAGGGAAAACAGTGAAAACTGGTCTATTGGGGTAGGAAGGCTTCTTACCTGATCTGAGACTCAAAGAAAGCTCTGTTGTGAAATTTCTGTTGCATAAGCTCTCCTAGAATCTTGGGCATTTTCAGGCTATGTCTGGCCATAATCAGGATTTCTTCGAGGAAGAATTTTTGTTTGTTTTTAATTGTATATAAGAAAGAAAGCTAACAATTTAACTTTAAGAATACAAAGTATTGGCATGAGAGTAGAAATTTTACATTTCTTTCTAAGAGACTTTTAAACTTCCCATGGTTCTTCTTTCATGAGCAACAGTTATGTTAGCTTTGAAATCAGATGCCTTGGAACCATTTTTTTTTTTTTTTTCTGAACTTGAAAGGATGAAAAATACCTTTTCATAAGGAAGAAGAAACTATCCAATTTGCTCTCCTCCCTCCTTCTCCCTTAGGTCCTGCCCCTCACAGGAATCAAATGTCTCCTTTGCAAAAGGCACTTTTTAAATATATATTTTTAATTTTTTGTCTTTTGAACTTGACAAATACCATCAATTGTGTTTCACATACAAAAAGACAGAAAAACTGGATCTCTATATGGAATTGTAAATCTCTGTCATGTACAACTACAGTTAGCATGCTAGGTCCAAAGATGGCTGACTTGTCTGTTTCCTTTTCAACTTTCTTTTCTTGAGTCTGTGCATTTAAATATTTCAGTGACAATAATTCAGGAAACTAGGTGGGGCAGTGGATAAAAGACCTGAGCTAAAATTGGCCTTAGAAGCTAGCTAACTAAATGTCCTTGGACTTAACTTCTTGGCCTTAATTTTCTCATCTGTAAAATGGGAGTAATAATAGTACCTATCTCAAAGGAATGTTGTGAAAATAAAATGAGACATTTGTAAGATGTATAAATATTGGCTTTTTTTTGGGGGGGGTATTAGTATTTCTTCCCCTATAATCCTCCTTGAGAATTGTAAAACCCTGTAACCAAAAAAGCATAATCAAGCAAAAAATAAAATAAAATTAATGTTGGTAAAGTCTAAAAAGTATCTATCTCATTTTGTACCAGCAGTCTCTTAATTCTCTATTAAGAAGCTTGGTTCATTTTTGGATTTCTGGAGTTGTAATTGGCCATTGCATCAATTAGAGCTTTTTTTTTTTTTTCAAAAGTTTTTTTAAAAATATTGTTGTTGTGTTAAATTAACTTCCTAGTATTATTCATTTTGCTCCGTCTCAGTTTATACAAAATATCCCAGTTTTCTCTGAATTATTTTTTTTCAAACTCTCTTAAATTGGGATAAAATTTCACTATGTCCACATATCAAAATTTATTCTATCACTCTCCAAGTGATGGACACTGTCAGTTTTTAGTTCTTTGTTACAATAAAAAGTGCTGCTTTGAGTATTTATGTATGTTTAAATTGAAATGCACTTTTATTCAAAATATAATTGTGATAAAACTAGAAATGAAGATTACTCAAAGAATCATTTGAATTCTTCTTTACAGGAATTCAAGGAAATCTGTTAAATTGCCAATAATTAAATGAGTATCCAAGCTGGGGTCTATGTTCCAGCTTCTTTATCATTATGTCAGCACTTCATAGGAGAAAAGAACCCCTTACTGTCTCTTATAAACTACTTATATTTTTTTTTTCTCCAACTAAGGAGGTGACACCCACAAGAAAGCTAAATAAACACAGCGGAGATTTTAGTGTAATTTATTATCTGTGTAGCAAAGATAGGGACTGAGAAGGGAGGAAGTGAATGGTGGCTGAAATGAAAACATTTACCATGTAGCCCAGAGTAAACAGATGTTGCATTTACCCTTTAAAGTACAAAAGAAGTCCACAGATGTGATTCTTCTCCAACCACAATCTCAGCCTGGAAAAAAAAAAAAAAAAAAAAAAAAAGGAAAAGAAGAAAAAGACAGATGAATATCAACCCTAAGAGGTTCTCTCCTCCCATTCCTGCCAAGAGACAGGAGGGGTCCATTTTTCACCAGCAGAGAGGTGGTGGCCCCCACAATAAAGGGTAGGAGCTAGGGCAAGAATGGACATCTTTGGGTTTTAGCTTGGCCCTAGCACATGCTGGAGACTGCTGTATTTAAATAAACATTTCCTGTTTGTAAGGGAAAATGGCAAAAGGCTGAAACGTGAGAATGTGGTAACTTAATTTTCTCCATCACTCCAGATGACGTCAAGCTTCCCCGGCGGTTGTGTCCAATAAAAACCAACAGTGTGTCATAGACTTTCCCTTACTTGACCACAGTGGTTCCAAGGTCGACCACACTGCTCCATGAGCAGCTGGACAGTGGGTGCTAGCATCCCAGCATTTGCAGCCACTGAAGATTAAAGAAATTAGTGAAATGATAAAATTTTTCAATAGACGAGGAGAAGGGAACCGTGGTTTTCCCTAGAGTTTGGTTTGTGGCTTGTGCTTGAGGAGGCTGCAATATGGTTCAGGGGATAGGGTGATAGGAGAGAACTGAGTTTCATTCTCTCTTCTACCTAACCATGTGACTTTTGACCTTAGTTTTGCTTCTTTGGACTTCAGTTTCCTCATCTGTAAAATGAAAGGACTGACTTAGATGATCTCAGGCTGTCTTTTCAGGAGGTGACATTCCATGCTCTTTGCTTCTTTCTTCTCCCTATCCAGTTTAAACAGTCTTGCCTGGCTAAACTATGTTATTCCCCCTTCTCCCCCCTCCCTCCCACTCACCCACTGCTCCCAGTAAACTTGCATTGATTGGCTCCATCTCTATTAAGTGAAGATTATTGTTAACATGGTTTATATCTTTTCCAGGGGCATGCTGCCTGTGGTTCATTTAAATAAATTTTTTTATTTCATTTATTTATTTATTTATTTTCAATGTGGATTTTCATGGGGGAATTTTTGGCCTTGTTTAAAAAAAAAAAAAAGAATTCATTCCTTCTATCTTTCTTTAAATACCTCCTTTTACTGACTTCCCCTGTCTGCCTCTGTTATGGCTTTTTACTTGAAACAGCTGTATTTACTAGTGTACTCCACCCTCATTATGTAAGTCGGTTTTAACCCTTTAAGATTTGGGAAGACATGCATTGTCTCCTGGGGGTTAATCCTCCTCCTTCAGGAGAAGGGGATTTTCTAGGACATACTAGACACTAAATGAGCTAGTAAGAGAGGGCTAGTCTGCTGTGGCACACTGGTCCATTTCCTAAGGCAATCCATTACCCATAATACCCTACCCTTAAATTTAAATGGGACTATCTCAGTTAGGAGGGAGGAGTTTGTGAGAAGAGGACACTCCTGTAATGAGGGGGATTGTACAATAGTAGATCTGTAGGCAGAAGATCTGATGTGAATTCTATGTTTTTAGGCTCCTAAAGGGCAGGGCTGGTTTTATCAGTCCATCATCAGGCATTTATTAAATATTACTAAGTGTTATCTTTTTTTTTTTTCTTTTTAAGCTCTGTCTTCTTATTTTCATTGTCTTATACTTACTATTTCAGTTAGTCAAGTATGTGTTTATTAAGTAGCTATTATGTGCCAGACACTGTACTGCCTCCCTTTCCTTCATGGGGTTCACAATCTAATGGGGAGACAAAACTTGAAAACAAAGGCAGCTTTGTGGAGTATTTACAAAGGAAATTTACTTCAGAGTACATAATCACAAACATACAAAGTTATTCCTCCCAACACTGGGGAGGAATGAACCCTACTCCTCAATCCCTAGGGAGGAGAAAGGGATTTGGTTCATAGTTTAGCTCAGTTCCCACAGAGCACGGTCCAAGTTCCAAGCCCAAAGGCCTCCTTCAATTGAGTCTCAGGCACCCTGGCTCCATTCCATGCCAGGCTGACTGGCTGATTGTACCACCCTGCCTGCAATCCTGGCTCCAAGGTAGCCAAAGGATCACAATGTTTGGCACCAGACATTAAAAAGGAGGAATAATATGGAAAAGACACAAATAGCTCCTGGGCCATTTCTCAAGAACTGGGATAAAAGAGACATAAACCAAGGAACTGTTACCAATTCAGAGTTCATGGTGTCCATTCTGGGTGCAACAGATAGATAGCGTTGCCTGAGAAGAGCACAACCAGAAAGATGACAGAAAGAGACTGACTAGCTCCAAGATGTGGGTAGCCAATCAAAGTAGGCAACCTCTAGCCAAACTGTAGGGATCCCATTTCAATTGAATTATATGACCTTCATCTCTCTGGGCCTTAGTTTTCCTTTCTGTAATATGAGGGGATTTATCAGAGCAGAGCTTCTGAAATTTTTTCCATCTATGACCCTATTTTGCTAGAGTAATTTTTACATGACCCCAGGTGTAAGCTATATAAAATAGGTATAAAAATCAAACATTCACTGATGATTTTAACTCATAATTTCATGACCCTACATTCAGTTATGAGACCTCATATGGAGTAGCAACCCACAGTTTAAGAAGCTAGGGTCTAATTGACTTTGGTCAGGCCAGTTCCAAATCATATGAACTAAGTTTTAGTATTTTTTTTATAACAAGAGATTGAGTGCTTTAGTTCTCATTTGTTGCTGAAACTATTGCTGCCCAACCTCCTAAACACTTAATGTTTCTTCTCTACCTGCAGGAGTGTGAGTATTACATTCCTGGCCATAGTGGCTCCCTGGGAATAAATTACTTAGGAGGAGTGGTGAGGGATCTGAACGTGATGAATGCTGAGGGCGATTATATTTTGGGTTTGGATTCTGCTGCTCTTGTGGTCCTTTCATTCATCTATTTCCAGCTTTCCTAATAGGGCCTGGTATCCCATAGAGAGTATTGTAGACCCCAATTCCACAGTATGTCCAAATTGAGAAGCAATTTGGAATTTTAGTCCTCTGCTTACTGAAGAGTTTTTATGTGGTCTGAGGTTTGCATTGCATAAATATATTATCATATGTTGGGGTGGATGATTCTGCTGAGGTCTTACTGGCCTGAAACATTTTAAGCTTCTTTCTTGGATTCTGTTGCCTAAAACCTCTTTTCTGAGGTACTGAACAAACTCTATAGTTTAGACTCATAGTGAGTTTCTGTTAGAATATAATTTCTCTGTTGAATCTTCTCAGAATCCTTACCCTCATTTCTTCCCTATTAGGATGCTACATTCCATGTTGCTAGGCTATTTTTTTTCCCTTTACTTTTCCTCTGGAAAAGTTAAAAAAAAAAAAAAAGTTCTGCATATGGAATCCACTTCCACTGCTATCAGAATTGAGTTGGTCTCTGCCTCATCAAGCCAATGGTGTTCTCCAGCATCTTGGGTATCTTTTGTAAGACAAATAGCACATGGAATGTTTTACTTGGGCAACACTGGCATGGAACCTGTAGGGCTGCTGCTTTGTGCTTTCTCCATCTCTTGTGGACCTCTGTACTCTCATCATCCATGTATTTGTTATTCTTGTTAAAGTGTAGTAAAAACATTCATTTTCTACTTATAGTCTCATGGAATCAAAATTTAACAGAATTGTTGAGTTTGACTCTCTTTTTAAAAGTATGTGTGAGGGGGATGGGTTTCTTTGTAATTTTGCTTGGAGGCTAGTCCTTTTAAACCATTGACTCTAGAAATGTTGGGAATTGCCCATTGGGGGAGCACCCATTGATTAGAGGCAAGATTTTAGAGTAGAAGTCTAGAGATTGAGCTTGTTGAATCAGCTCTTCTATTAAATGTCAGCTACTCATTCTTAACTCTTGTCATATTTTCTTTTGTGACCTTCTGTTTATTTGCTTGGCTTTAACCCAGTTTCTTTGCTCTGGTCTACTGCCCTTCCATCTGAAAACAACTTTACTTTTTGGACTTCAAGTTCTTGATCTTTAAAATGAGAGCTTTGTACTATTCTCTAACACCTCTTTCAGCTTGAATATTTGAATATTCAATATTCAGTTTCTTGAAGGTAAGTTTTTAAATTTTCTTTGTGACTCCATTCCTATGCCCAAAGTCTTGAAAAATTACTATCTTGAGATGATGAGACTTTGCTTGAGAATTACTAGTTTCCTCTTTATTCCATAATATCCTATCTCCAAACTCCAGGCATTTTTCATTGGCTATCTCTCATACTTGGGACTTCCTCACCTCTACCTTCTAGCCTCTCTAGCTTTTCTCAAGACTTAGCTAAAAAGCTTACCCTTTCCTGATTCCCTTGAACATTAATGCCTTCCCTTTGAAATTATCTCTAATTTATCAGATTCACATCTTATAATAATACTAATAAAAATAATAGTAATAGCTAGCTTACTGTGTTCAAGGCACTGTTACATGCTTTACGATTATTACTTTATTTGATCCTCAAAACAACCTGGAATTACCGTTATAATCCCCATTTTACAGATTAGGAGACTGAGGCAGACAGAAGCTGAGCCCAGGGTTACACAGCTAAGAAGTGTCTTATACTGAATTTGAACTCAGGTCAAGCTGGCTTTTTTTTACTATAGTTTTTTTGAATGATGCATCTCTGGTTTTGCCTTTCTTTGTGTTCATTTCATTTTGTACAGTGACTGACTGACTTAAACTTTAATTGAATATTCTATGGTTCTCAAAAGGACTATTTGGTTTTTGTGACCAGATTTTCCCCTTCTCTTTGCCA
The DNA here is from genome assembly GCF_048593235.1 of Sminthopsis crassicaudata. Taxonomy (NCBI): domain Eukaryota; kingdom Metazoa; phylum Chordata; class Mammalia; order Dasyuromorphia; family Dasyuridae; genus Sminthopsis; species Sminthopsis crassicaudata. The sequence goes on along the minus strand of NC_133618.1, from coordinate 421,905,832 downwards.
TCTCTCTGTCCTTTCTTACCAAATGCTTATCTGTAGGCTTTCAGGCCTTCAGTATTTGACAGACAAGAATTCTGCACCCTGAATTTGCTTTGTGCTTTAACATTAAATTTCTTGCCTGGAGCAGAGCGAGGCTTAGGGAATTCTGTTTTCAGACCAGACTGCATTTCTGTGTCTTCCTTCTTTCACTTCTTATCTCCATTTTTACCTCTTTGGCTTTGATGTTTCTCCTAGCTAACTATCTTTGTGGACTTCTATTTACTCGTTTTGATTGGTCTTCAGGATTTGTTACCTCCTGATTCCTGTATATTTGCCATGTACCGTCTAAATTCCTGATTTCAGATTTGTGGCTTAACCTTACTGCTTCCTTTGTGACCAGCCAGTTTTTGTGCCTTATGCTTTCTTCATTCTTAATTTTGTAGTGAGTCTCAGTCTTGGTATCTTCTGTTGTTACCCTTCTTTAGCTACTTGTAGAAGCTATAGTACAGTGATCTCTTTGGATATGAGATCAAAAGATTGTAGGATGATATCAGGAAGGGACCATAGAGATCTTGAAGTTCCTTAACCTCCAGATTTACAATGGCTTAAGGCTTGAATTCCAGAAAGATTCTTCTTAGCCCTGACTGACAGTTCCAAAGTAATAATACTCTTAGAAAATCCCCCAAACATGATATTGAACTAGATATATCCAGTGTTTGTGAACATCATTATCAAAAACATTTTGTAAGCATATGACACTTTACACATGATATCTTTGACTGCTGGGATTTATTTAAGGCAGATGGAGAAACATTTTTTTTTCTCCCAAGGGCCTTTTGGATATTGATAATATAATTCAGAAGCAATACAAAATTATCAATTTATATAAGTCAAGCAGTGAGAAGTTATTGTACGTAGCTTTCAGCTCATCATTGTCTATCCTTACCTTAGCAAATTATTTCAAGGAGCTCATTTGGTCCATGAGCCAGACATTTCTCCACTCCTGACCTAAGGCAAATCAAGTAGTTATAGTTAATCCTTGAAGATGTCATTGCCTGAAAATTTCATTCATGCAAAGTAAGATAGTGGGATTTTGTTTTTATACAAAGACTGGTAGGTATGGGAGTGAATTACAGAAATTTCAGGGATGTTGGTCTGTCCTGCTCTGCTCTCCTCCTCACTACCAGTTCTGTATTCATATGGAACACTGCCATCATTTGAAGTCCTTCAGATTTTATTTGGGCTCCTCTTATACCAGTTTGATTGGTGTTACACTGCATTTAACTGTCTTCTATAAATACTAATGCCTCACTTTGAGGCAGCTAAATGACATAGTAGAAAGAACACTAGACAGATTTGTACTAGTTATATGATCCTGAGTAACTCCTTTGCCCTTTATCTTGTTTAGATTCATCATCTATAAGATGGGGATAATAATAATACCTGTCTCAAGATTGTTATAGCGATCCAGTAAAATGATCTTTATAAAGTACTTAATATATAATATAGTGTTTGGCACAGAGTTGGTACTTAATAAATGCTTATTTTCTTCCTTCCCTTCATTCTGAAAAGGTTGACAAAACTGACTTGTACATGTCCTATTACTATTGGTTATCTTAGTCTTTCTTTGGTCTCTGTAATACTTGTGGGTGCCTCAGCTTTAGACCACTCCCTATCTCCAGACCTTTGGCTTAATATGCTCTATGGAAGGACTCAGGAGTTCCTATTTGTTTGGGGTTACTTTCTGCATTTGCTAATAAATCATGCAAATTCTATAGAGATTAGGATCAGAAAAAAATTCAGGGCTCTAGTAAGAACTCTTGTGTAGTAATATCTTTTGGGCTTCAAGCATTTCAGAATGTCGGGCTGCTTTTTGGACACATAGACTATCCAGTTCTTAAGGGCAGCATCCATAATCTACATTGGATTAGTCTACATGCCCATGATTTTCTTACCTAGTATCTTAATAATTGTACCCTGGTAGTTATTGCTCCCTGAAGAAGATGATTGTGTGCATGGGGCAAATCAAGTTTCCCTCAAAAGTGAACGGTCCTCAACCTTGTGCTAACATTATCCAGTGATCACAAAAATAACACTGTTTTTCCTTCTCCAACTGAAGTGACTGAGAAGGGAAGGGCCACCATGCTCAATTCAGAAATGAGAATTATGATACTCTTGGGAAACATTGGAACAATGAAGAAAAGTGCCTTAAGCCTCTAGGAATAATTAATGAAAAGTAAGTTTCACTCATCCCTTTTTAATGATACAAATATAGAGAAAAACTTGCACATAATAAAAGAAGTACAAGTGGAATTAAAGAAAAAACTCATGGGGAAGATATTAATCTGAAAACAATTGTATCAGAGAAAGCTTTCAAATGTGCCTCAGCGGCTAGCTGGCAAACAGCTTGAGCTCTGAATTTTATTAGAGTCCTCAACCAGGCACAGAACACTGACCTTATTTGAGAAGTATTTCACAAACATTGTCACTTTGCTCATGCAGCAGTTTAGGGTTCATAAGTATGGAGATTAAGAACTGAATTATAGGGGAACATCTCTACTCCATTGGATGCTCTGAGCCTTAATTCTTGCCTTTCACATCAGTTTTCTTGTGTTGTCTATAGCAGAGAGGCCTCTTTTTTGTTCCCTTCTGCAGGATCTGCCCAGTCACACATTGAGGAGAATGGAAATCCTTTGAGAGATGGTTTGGGGAAGCAGGAGAGTGAGGGCAGGGTTCCTCTTGGGAGGGGATGGTTGAGAACCTTTCCTTGGCTACCAATGCCCCTTCTCTGATTGCTTTCCCTGATCTGTGGAGACTCATTAGTAGTGGTTCTGAAACAACATTCACCTGGTTCCTTTGGAAAGGGTACATTGTGGATAACAAGAGCCAAGGGTTGAGTGAAACATGTGCAACATGTGCACTATAACTCTTCCAGCTCTAAGCTGGCACCTCCCTTCCCATCTCTTGCCAGTTTACAAGTATAGAGGTTACACTCCAGGACCTGGTTCTCTTCCATCCCCCTGCCTCCTCCTTCTTCCCTTCTAATTGATTCACAGACCTTGCACTGTGATACCCTATTAATGGTATTGGCTTGGAGTAGGAAAAAAATAGATTTAGATTCTGGCTTTGGGACTTACTATAGCTGGCATTGGGGAAGTCACTTAGACTACCCTTAAGAAGCTTACATTCTACTGGGAGAGACAGCAGAGATATCAGATGATATGCATGTACAAAATAAATGCAAAAAGGCCTTTTTATGTGGGGGGGGTAAAAGGGGAGGGCCTTTAAAGACAATTTCAGCTCTAAAGCCTATAAAAGGTTCTCTTATTATTCTGCCACTTTTAACTATCCTAGTAGATGAAGTGAATGTCCCTTCCTTGTGCTAGCTTTTCTCAGTGTAAATTAACTTTATATTTTAGTCACCTGCACTTCCAGGAAATTTAACACTGGTCATAGATTCTCAAGGTGTTCTAGACTAGAGATTATTTCATCCAAGTACTCTTAATTTACAGAGAAATGAGTGGGGAAGTGACTTTCTGAGCAAATTAATAGCAGTTCTATATATTTGACTTCAATTTTTCCTGATGTGATTTATGTACAGTTTATCTTTGATCTAAAGGAGAAATCAGTCAGACACAGGAACCCTATAGTGATGCAAGAAGTTTATAGGTAGGTCAGAGGTGAGCTCAAGTTCCCGGACTGATGGTCTGAAGTGTGGGTTTGGTGTGCCAGGGGGAAGGTTTGGAGGCATAGTTGGTTCTTGCCATATGGGTAATTGGTTAAGGATTTGATGTCAAGGAAGAAATATTAGATATCAGATAGAAAAATAGCTGCGTGATTTTGGAATACCAAAGAGTAAAAGGCAATTCCTACCATTGGGAAAAAATTGAGTGAGATCTTGAGAGACAAAATCCAAGAAGTAAAAATTAATCAAGGAACCTTGGGAACTGAGATCAGAGCAGGAATCCAAAATGGAGGGTCTGTTGTCTCATAGGAGTTTTTAACTACTTTGAGTTGTTTTTTTCCTAATTACTTCATACCACAAGATGGAAACTGATCTTCTGTGTTTAGATGTATATTTTAATACATTCTGGAGAATTTCCCATAAGTTTCTCCCTTATTCTCCACTGTACCCTCTCTTGTGCATTTCTAAAAATTTTGCAAAGCCAAAATCTCTTCTGGGCTCCCTCTCTCTTTAGTGGAGCCAGTTACATTCTGATTATAGCCATATTCTGGACGGAGTCTCTTTGCTTTTTTAAAACTGGAAGCATGGACTTCGAAGACTTCACTATGATTTCTTTGTGTTGTTAATGATCAAAGGACCTCATTGAAAAACAACAATTCATGAGCTGTATGGTGATGAAAGTATGTCTTGTTAAATACAACTTTGTGTGGCCAAGTGTGAAAGAGCTTTATCCAGGTAGGAATGTGTGGTTCTAGGGACAGTATTTTTAACCTGAGACCCATAAACTTTTTTAAAATTAAAAATATTTTAAGAACTCTTTCAATATATTTGGTTTCCTTTGTAATTTGATGTAACTTATTTTCATGCATTTAAAAAATTATTCTGAAATATCCATAGGATTCAACAGACTGCCAAAAGACAGGGGTCCAAGAGTCACAAAAAGATTATAAGAACCCTTTCTCTGGTGATTTATTGCATTCTGAAGAGAACTATAGAGCAAAATTCTGCCTTTAGCTGTATGTCCTTGAACTAGTCACAGTAATCCTGTAGGCCTTAGTTTCCTCATTTGTAAAATGAGATTGACCTTGAATGATTTTCTTTATAAGGTCTCTCTGAATACTATGGTTCTGGGATTAGATGTGCAGGACTAAAGAGCCTCTGAACATTAACCAACTCGGGCCTATCCAAGGAAACTTCCTATAGCCAAGAGAAAAGTCCTGGGTGTGCTGAATGATTCTAGGCCAAATTATGCCTATATAAATATCCTCAATTAAATTTATTTCATTTAAAATTTTAATTTAAATATTTTCATTTTAAAAATAACATTTAAAAATTCATCTGAAAGAACAAAAGTTCAAAAACATCAAGGGAATCAGTGAAGGAAGGTAGCTTAGAAGTACTAGATTTCAAACTGTAATTTCAAGCAGTAATTATCAAAGCAATCTGGTATTGCTTAAGAAATAGAGTCAACTAGTGAAATAGCTTAGGTATTTTAGTAAATGATCATAATAATAGTGTTTAATAAACCCAAAGATCCAACATTTTACAAAAACCACTGGGAATACAGTATGGCTAGAACAAAGTATAAACCAGCATCTCACATTTTATACCAAGATAAGATCAGAATAGATACATCATTTATGTATAACGGGTGACACCATAAGCAAATTAGGAGAGGATGGAATAATTTACCTGGCAAACATACAAATAAGGGGAAAATTTAAGATCAAGCAAGATATAGGGAACATTAAGAAATGTAAAAGAGATAATTTTGATTGTATTGAATTTAAAAGATTTTACACAAACAAAACCAATGCATACAAAATTAGAAGGAAAGCAGAAAATTTGGGGGGATTTACAACAAGTATTTCTGATATAGATACAAATTTTCAAATATACAGAGTACTGAATCAAATTTATAGGAATACAGGTCAATCTCCAATTGATAAATGATCAAAATATATAAAGACACAGTTTTTAGAAGAAGAAATCAAAGCTATCTATAGTCATGAAAAGATGCTCTAAATCACTATTGATTGGAAAATGAAAATTAAACCAGCTCTGAGGTACCACCTCACACCTATCAGATTGGCTAATATGACAAAAAAAGAAAATGATAAATGTTGGAGGGGATATGAGAAAACTGGGACATTAATGTACTGCTGGTGAAACTGCAAATTGATCCAACCATTCTGGCAATTTTGGAAAGCAATTAGGAACTGTGCCCAAAGGCGTATAAAACTCTGCATTCCCTTTGATCCAGCAATACCACTGGTAGGTCTGTAGTACAAAGAGATATAAAACAAAAAGGAAAATAACCTATTTCCAGAAAAATATTGATAGCAGCTCTTTTTGTGGTGACTAAGAATTGGAAATTAAGGAAATGCCTATCCACTGGAGAATAACTAAGTTGTAATGTATGACTATAATAGAATATTATTATAAGAAATTATATAAATGATAAGTAGGATGATTTCAGAAAAATTTGGAAAGACATGAACTTATGCAAAATGAAATGAACAGAATTAGGAGACCATTGTAAACAGTAACAGCAATATTGTGTGATGATCAACTCTGTCTCTCTGTCTCTTTCTGTCTGTCTCTTCCATTTTTCTTATACAAAATTACTTACATAGAAATATTTTACATGATTGTACCTGTATAACCTATTAGATTTCTTCCTGTAGCATCAAAAGGGTAGAGAGCAAGGGTATGGAACCCAAAACTTTTTTTCTTAAAGAATGTTAAAAATTGTTTTTACATATAATTGAAGGACTATCATACTTTACTTGACACTATTGAGTCAAGGTTTTGATCACCTGACATAATTAACATTTAAGGAGTAATCAGTTCATTAGTGATATTCATTCATAATATTCAGTGATTAGTTCCTCTTAGCTGCAAAATCTGGACTTTGGATTGGGTTCTTATGACAGTACCCTACTGCTAAAAGTTCTCAGAGGAATTAACTTTTGTTCAGCAAAGCCATCCATAAGGTAGAGTTCTTCACATCTTAAGACTTAGTAAAGCACAATGTTTAGTAAAGCACAATAGAGTATGGAGAGAAGTAGACTATGTCAAAATTGTAGGAGACTAGCAAGCTGGGTGTACAGTGCTTCATTTAATACCTTGAAACAGTATGAAATAGTATTTAAGAAGTGGACACCTGTGTCATCAAACCTTAGGTCATAGATTTAGACTGGGAAGACGTACTAAAGATCATGGACCCTGGAGGGAAGAAGTGGCCACACAGGTAACAGATAACGAAACTCTGATTTGAGTCTAGGTTATCTGATTTAAAAATCTAATGTCTAGTAACACCAAGATTTGTGATAATCAACTATGATAGATTTAGCTCTTCTTAGCAATATAATCTAAGACGATTCCAATGGACCTTAGATGGAAAATGCTACATGGAAACAGAGAGAGAACTATAGGGACTGAATGTGGATTGAAGCATACTATTTTCTTTTTCTTTTTCTTTTTTTTTTTTTTTTGTGGTTTTTCCCTTTTGTTCTGATTTTTCTTTTACAACCTGACTAACATGGTTAAAATGATTGTACATGTATAACCTATATCAGATTGCTTGCTGTCTTGGGGAAAAGAAGGAAGGGAAGGAGAAAAAATTTAGAATTCAAAATCTTATAAAAAAAGAATGCTCCAATTACATATAATTGGAAAAATAAAATGCTATTGAGAATTAAACAAATAAAAAAATCAAATATTCTTTCTGTTTAATAGCCATGTAACTAAAGACTTTCTGTTCTTTTCTGAGTCTCAATCACCATATCTATAAAATGGGAATGGTAATTTTTATATTAACAATATCACAGTATTACTGTTATACTGTGAGAAAAGTGCTTTGTAAATCTCCAAAGCTATCAAAATGGGGTACATTATTACTATTACTATTATTTTAGTGTTCTGAGCTATTTCTTTGAATTCAAACAGGAAGTTTAAAACTCCCGGATTCCTATTCCTTCTTTCTTATTTTCGCCTATTATTCCAAGCACTGATAGGCAGTTTAGGAGAGGAGAATAAGAACTGTGGCAAAAGCCTAGAATTTTCCAGTTGGAAAGAGACCTGCATTCTCTTGCAAAGTTCCCACTTAGGCTACTTTCCCAACTGATATGACCCTTGGCTCTTTACCTGAATCCCAGTTTTGCATGGGGTGCATTCCATCTGTTAAAGCAACACCCTCGTTCCTATCTTAAAGCATTGTGGAGCCATCATCCAAAGATATAGTAAATGGCACTAAGAATCTGAGGTGAAAGGTAAGTATTTTTTTTTATTGTTTTAAGGTATCAGAAGTGTCTTTTTTCCACAGTCCTACCTGACTAGTTTTCTTTTATTTGGACAGATGTAACACTAATATAACAATGCCAACGCAGAATAATGGGACCTATTTATTCCAAATAAAGTAATGGCCCACCACTTAACCATGGGATATATACTTTTACAGAAATATAATTATATTACTTTACCTATCATTTACTTATTGGAACTAGCCAAATGATTAAGCAGAATTCTTTGGAGAAAGTACTTTAATGACCACTTAAAAGTGATCTATAACAAGTATGTCAAGTAGGCCAGTAGCACAGAGTGGGAAGAAAAACATCTTCCCTCTTTGAAACTCAGTTTCCTCTTTTGTAAAGTAAGGAAATTAGACTTTCCAGTCTCTGAGGACAGATTGCTGAAAAGATTCTAAGTGAATATAATGCTGTTAATATTATTGAGTATTTTTAAAGCAGCTTGTACTCATGAGGACTTTTAAATATTCTCCTGGAAATCATGTTTACACTGTATATTTGCTTAGCAAACTCCTTCTGGAAGGTACAAAGATAAGCTTCCTTTTGCTCTATTCCCAATTAGTAGAATTTGAATTAATTGAACTGTGAATCTTACTAAAACTTGTGTTCATATAGTGCCTGATTTTATTTTTTTAATTTATGAAATAGAATAAGCATTTCCATAATATGGTATAATAAAAAATGATTGTACATGAAACTACAAATCTACTGTGCATAATTTGCTATTCTTTTCAACTGTACAACAAAATAATCGTGTAAATTTTTTTTCTTTTCCCCTTCACTGCCCTAGAGATACAAATTACCATATATACAAATTATATATTATGTAATACATACATATATATGTATATACATATATACATACACACTTCTACTTATCAATTCTTTCTTTGGGTGCAAATAGCGTCTTTCTTTATATATCTTTTATAGTTAACTTGGTTATCTACAACAGACAAAATAACTTACTTGTTCAAAGTTGTTCTTAAAATAATATTGCTATAACTATATAAAGTGTTCTTTTGGTTCTGCTCATTTCACTCTTCATTATTTTATACAAGTATTTCCATGTTTTCATAAAATTACTGAATTTATCATTTCTCATAATACAGAAATATTCCACCACAATCATATACCACAACTTGCTTCTAATGCCTGATTTTAAAGAATCTTTTACATAGATATAGACTCTGTGCTGTGTGTGTGTGTGTGTGTGTGTGTGTGTGTGTGTGTGTGTGTGTGTGTGTGTGTGTTAGAGGGAATAACACTGGAGCATGGAAGTTACAACATTTACTCAGTGTCCCACAGTAATTTGGTGGCAGAGTTTAGATTAGAATCAAAGTATCCCATATCTCCCTGCAGATCCCACCAGGCAGGTGTTGCCATAAGGGAAGGGTTCTTAACTTGTGCTTCACAGTGAGATTTCTGGCAGTCTGAACTTGAAAGGGGGAAAATAGCTAGAATGATATATTAAAGATAGATGATAGATAGATAAATAGATAGAGATTTACCAAACTTTGGTTTTCTGTAGAATTCTCAATTTTTGAGGTATTTAAAAACATTTTTTCCTAAGAAGAATCCATCGATTTCATCAAAGATATTCATGACACAAAAGAGGTTAAGAATCTCTGGCAAAAGAAAACTGGGATCCTGGTGGCTCCTTTTAGCATCCTATCTTTCTTGTGCTTACCAGGAAACCCTCACATTGCCAGGGAGCCAGAGTGGAATGTTACCTCAAAAAGTAGCTGGAAATGCATCCTCTTAAGCAACGCTTCTCAAGCTGCCTTTCAGTTTTCGGTATCTGTACCACTGTTTGGGCTGGTGTCCAAGGACCTTGGATTTGAGCAGCACACCCACTCCTACATAGCTGTGGAGCCAGCTGGTGCTTTTGCCTGTATGGGAGGTGGAGGGCTGCTTGCCTACTGGGAGGATGTGATTGCTTTAGGAAATTAAGTGGGAGTGATTAATTAGGAAATGTACTGAGGCTTCTGGAAAAAATAGAAAATAATAATATTAATAATAATTGGAGCTCCAGACACATAATACTTTTGATCACATGACTGGAGGACCCTGTTCACTGTGTTTGTGTGTGTGTGTGTGTGTGTGTGTGTGCGTGTGCTCACATGCCCACACAAGAGCCAATTCTTTATGACAATTTATAGTCTGTAATTGTTTTTTGTTTAGTCTTTAATTCCATTTTTTTGCTAGTCATTTTTAAAATTGAAAAATAAAATTTAAGTAAAATTTTGTTCTTTTAATCAACAAAAATCTGACTTCATTCCCCCTATCTCTACTAACTATTGAGAAAGAAAAACCTCTATTGCAGACATGTATAATTAAGCAAAATAAATTCCCACATTGGTCCCTTTGAATCAGATTTCAATCAGCATTGAATTCATCACCTCTCTTTCAGGAGCTGTGTAGCATGTTTCATAATGGAATTATAGTTGGCCATCATGTGGAACAATCTTTTAAAGGTCTTTGATTCACAAAATCATTTTTATTGTATATATTTTTCTCCTGGTTTTGCTCATTTCCCTCTGTACCACTGCATACCAGTCTACGCAGATTTCTCTGAAATCATCCCCTAATTTATTACATGTAATTCTATCATATTTATGGAAGATATTTTTTTCAGCTTTTCCCCAATTGATGGACAATCAGTTGTCTAATTTTTGAATCAGAGACCCTTGGGGCCATATGAAACTTTAAAGATTTTTTGTGTTAACTTAATCTACTTTATAGATGATGAAAATTGAGCTTAAATAGGTGAAGAGATTTACCCAAGATCATCTAGGGAACAGGGTGGTATAAAGAAAAGGGCATAAGACCAGGGAGATGGAAGTATTTGATTCCTGGATCCATTGCTTAGCTGTGGAACCACAAAGAAATTGCTGTTCTTTCTTTGTCCTCCTGTTTCTCCCCTTGTAGAATGAGGAAAATAATGCTCACCTGCTCTACCTTGCAGGATTGGTGTGGAGTATCAAGCAAATTTATGTTTAAGAAAACACTTTAAAAACTGTGTTAAGCCTATAGGAATGTGAGGTTTTGTTATTTTTACTGTTATTATACCTACCATCAGGCTCTTTCCTTCAGCATATTGCCAACAAAAGAATTGTGTAGGAGAAGCATTTTAAGGAGAAATGTATGACTAAAAAGAGAAGATAGGCTTGTCATATAACGTAGAGGCCTTGTTTTCCATTAATATCTGTATAATATCAAGAGCTCTTTGAAATAATTTACTATTAAATTTTCTTGAAGTCCATGGAATAGATGGTTAAGGATAAAAAGAAGGTTAGATTTCCAATTCTCCAACTTGAATTGTTTTACTGACTCAAGAAGACTTTTTTTCTGGAAGGACACAGAAGCCAGTATTTGGGAATGTATATATAACTTGAAAAACAAACAAACAAACTTCATTCTGGAGAAAATTTGAAAAAAATATCCAAAAGTGTGTTGTTGTGGGTTTTTTCTTTTAAGAAGTTTTAAAAGGAAGCATTCCTCCTTGCTTTCCCCCTACATGTTGGGTTGGCTCCTTGAGAAGGATTTATGGGAGGATATGTTTAAGACTCACACAGGATGAGAGTTAATAGCATGGGTAGATTGCCATCTGTACCCTTGGATAGCAGATTCACATTGATGAGATCACAGATCCATCAAAGCATTAGAAACTAGGCCTTTTGAGCATAAGTCCTGGAGTCTATACAGTATCTCAGGTTTTCTTTCCTTCCTTTGGCTTATGGATTTATGGACCTAAAGGTTGATGTAGGAGACAGGAAGCTGGCTTCAGAGCCAGGAAGAACTTAATTATTCATTAAACATTTATTAAGAACCTTCTAAGTCCCAGGTTAAGTACTAGAGAAATAAAAAAGGTCAAAGATAGTTTTGGTCTGCAGAGAGCTTACAGTTTAATGGAGAACTTCAGTTTAAGTTCTACTTTTTATCCTGCTGGTCCATCAAGTACATTTTAATGTGCAGAAGAGGGCTGACCTGTATTTACAGAGGTTTCCTCATCTGGATACCAATAAAATCAGGGTTGTTCTTTATCCATAGTAGGTAGGTTTGTGAATCTCTATGTGAAAATAAACTTTTCGGTTACAAGAAAGTTATTGGGCCTGTGAAAAAGGGGTTAAGGGTTAGAGAAAGCTTCAGTATTTTTAGTAAGTTTTTGTCTCATACAAAGCTTCCTGTCAGGCCAAGCCGAGTACTGTTTCCTTCTATATGCATAAGAATTATGATGCTGCCAGCATGAAATATCTCCCTGCCCAGCTTGCCAACTCATACCTGCTGCTTTCTCTCTAGGGTCCTTGAAGAACAACTCTTTGCTGTTTCTGCAGAATTTTTGGAGTAGGCATTGAGATTTGGTAAAGAAACTTTTTTCCAGGTTCACCTCCATCTGTGCATTTTTTTTAAACTTGCCTATTTGTTTCTAAGTGTATTTAGATTATGTGCATTATGTTTTGAGCAATGCCATCAGATATTTCCCTTTTCTCCTGCATCATCACAGTGAATTTAGATTATATGATAGTCCTTGTGGAGACGAGGCAGGGGAGGACATCATAATAATAGCATTTCAATAGTAATTGAAGGTTTGCAGAATACTTTATTAATATCTCATTTTATTCTCACTGAAACCTTAGGAGAGGGAATGGTAAGGTGTTATCCCCATTTTAGAGATGAGGAAACTAAGATTTAAAGAGAGATTATGAATTGTCCAGAGACACACAGCTTCCGAGTGTCTGAAGTTGGATTTGAACTTACATTTTCCTGTGTACAGGCTTAGCCCTCTGTCCACCACTCCCCCTAGATGCTTCAGTGAACACCAATGTGGTGTTAGCTTCTGGATTTTTTCCACAAAATTGCTGCTGTCATCCTGCTAAGGATTCCATGGTCCTTCTGTTTCATTTGAGATATTTTTATGAAATATCTTAATTGAATTCATTGTTACTTCCTAGTACTCTTTCTTTTTCTTTTTTTAAAATATATTACAATATATTCTAGATACAATATATGTGTGTAGAACCAAATTTCTTGTTGTACAGGAAGAATTGGATTCAGAAGGTAAAAATAACAGTTTACACTCATTTCCCAGTGTTCCTTTTCTGGATGTAGCTGATTCTGTCCATCATTAATCAATTGGAATTGGATTAGCTCTTCTCTATGTTGAAGATATCCACTTCCATCAGAATACATCCTCGTACAGTATCATTGTTGAAGTGTATAATGATCTTCTGGTTCTGCTCATTTCACTCAGCATCAGTTGATGTAAGTCTCTCCAAGCCTCTCTGTATTCATCCTGTTGGTCATTTCTTACAGAACAATAATATTCCATAACATTCATATACCATAATTTACCCAACTATTCTCCAATTGATGGACATCCATTCATCTTTTCTAGTACTTTTTCAGTTTTTAATTTTTTAAAACATTCGTTTAAAATTTTTTCAGTTTTAAATTCTCTCTCCCTCCAGACCTTCCCCCACCTCTTAATAAGGCAAGCAATATGATTCAAAATATATTTCCATATTAGCCATGTTATTAAAAAAAAAGCCAAGGAAAATAAAGTGAGAAAATATGCTTCAATCTGCACCCAGATTCATCAGTTCTCTTTTTAGGATGGGTAGTATTTTTGTCATGAGTCCTTTGGAGTTTTTTTTGCATCATTCATTGTATTCATCAGAGTATTAAGTCTTTCATAATTGATCATTAAAGTAAAAAAAAAAAGAATGAGATCGATGTGAAGTGATAATTGATCACAGAGTCAAAAGAAGTCCCTGGATTTTTTGGGTAGGGGAGTGACATAGATAGACTGGTACTTTAGGAAAATCCCTTTGTCATCTGTGTAGAGTAATGGAATAGGGAAGGTGTGTGATACACGAGGTCCAAATTGGGAAATAGAGAGAAGAGGAGACAGATAAGAGTTGAGTTTTGACAACTAATTGAGGGTAAGTGAAGGTAGTGTCACTGATGATAATACTTAGGTTGTGAAAATCTAGAAGACCAGAAAGATGGTGTATCCTTGAGATATTTATAGGAAGTTTGAAAGAAGGTTGTGTTTGGGTTGGAGCAGACAAATAATGTAATGAAATTTTCAATATAACTTGTATTCTATCCTTGTCTACTGATATTATATGACTCTAAATGATTCAAAATGAAATAGTGGGAGGCTTCTTACTTTCTGGCCACTGCTTCCAAATACAGAGCCCCATCACATCCAGAAGGTGATTTTAGGGGAATGAGAGTGTAATTTTCCCAACAGCCATCTAGGTAGCTGCTGTGAGTAGGGTCCCTGAGGAGCAAGACACCTGGCTCTGGAAGGATGGGGATGGGAGTAGAGAGTTTGGGAGTTTGTGCAGCACAGACAAGGGATTGAGTGGTAGAGAGTTAGGGGATAAAAATAGGTGTCCCCATGATTGACTATGGCAGCATTTACCACTGTTTAATTGTATATACATGCATACACCTGTGGCATCTCAGCCCAATCTAAAAGACCAAGATGTACTCTTGTTATTGATTGAAATAAAGGAGATGAGATGTGTAATCAGTAGATGATTGACTCTAAGAAGCCTCTGCTCTTGTTTTCAGCATATGAGTGCAACACAAGGCCCTTCCCTTTTATTAGAAACATATTTTGCATCCTTTTTTGCATGTGTGAATTTTTGGGGACTTGTATGAACTTTTACAAATCACTTATTTCAAGTTACTGCACAGTAACTAAGTCATGAGACCTTGTGGTTTCTACACAGATTGTTCCTTATTCAAATAAAATCATGTCTGTTTTCCTATTTTCCCAACCAAAATTATTGGAATACAGAATTCATTTGCTATTTGAGATGTTACTAGTCCCTCCAAATCTAACTTTTCTGCCTTGTTGCCTATTTATATTCCAGATATGGAAG